>NC_030385.2:25750035-26075292 GCF_001625215.2 Daucus carota subsp. sativus | reverse complement strand
TTGGCTCCTCGAGAGAAGAAGCACTTTGCCAAACATGTCCATAATATTCTTTAATTTTTATAAGTACTTATTCACTTTTTACACAAATAGCACAAATAAGTCCTTCAAAACATGTAACTCCGAAAACTGGGCTTAAAAAACCAGGTCAAACACCTACGTATTAATATTTTCTAATGTTTAGCTCAATAAATTTACATAATTTTTGAATTCTACTCAAAATAAAATTTTCTTTTCATAATATCATCTCCATCTTATTTATTTACATATTTTTTCAGTATATATAAAGTATAGTCTAATAAATTATACTTCAAATAAATAATAAATTTAAAAGTGAAAAGAAGAGATATGTCACTTTGTCTCTCATCGTTAATATTCATTTTTAGAAAAAGAAAATGTGTGGGAACCACAAACGAGTATATAATTATAAATTCAATATTCATGATTTAGTTTTTTAACATCAAATATTTTTTATATGGAAATTATAATGTATTGAGATTTAATTAAATATTATTGACAAATGAATTACGTTTATTTACAGATTTATCTTTTAAAACATTTTTTTATATATTGTAAATGGGTAGTTGAAATAATATATTTTTATCGTCTAATTTATTAATATGTTTTTTATGTTAGTATATGTTATTGAAATAATTATACCTTTTTTATCTTTTAAACTATTTCTAAATTATATATTTCACATTGTTTATTTCTCCATTTATATGAAAAATAATATTATTTATTTTTTGTTTTATATGATAATCTTTATATTTATCTTGGAGTAGAAAGTTAGAAAGTTAAAATAATTCATGTTTAATATATAAATTCATTAATTGGTTTCTAAGTTGTCTTGAAGTATATCTATTTTTAAGTATATTTTAATATCAATATATTATTATTAGTATTATTATTTAACTACTTTTAAATTATGTTTTCACATTTTTTTATTTCTTATATATAAAAAGTTATTTATCCTCTATCACTTTCATGATAACTTATAAAGATAATGATGGATTTTTTATTTTATAATATATTACGAGTATTTTTAATTTTTGATATTATTCAAAAAAAAATTTGACGAACAATGAGATTTTATTGAATAAAGTACTGGAACACAACTGGGACAAACATTTAGGCTGACCACTACAACCTGATTGTGAAAAAAAAAAAACGAGTTAAGCAAATAGCAGTTTTGTTGTGAGATTACTTTATAGATAGAATATAAATATTCTTGATAACGAAAATGATTACAAAAGTTTCTTAAGCAATCCTGTCGACACTAACATCCTCGAAAATTAGTAGAATCACAATTGACTTGCACACATGAAAAATCGGTGATAGACTTGGTGTTCATATCTATCACTTAAACCTACTACTGAAGTTGGGGGTACACGTCTAGTATATTGAAAAATCTTTTGTTGTGTGAGGTGAACTCTCGCGATAATCACCACCTTCTAGATTTGAAGTGGGTTACTTAGATTTCCAAATACAATGCAAAAATCATTCTTATTCTTAACATAACATGACAATATAGTATGGATAACATAGATGTCAAGTTATTTCATCCATATTTTAAACAAGACTTTAATGGAGATAATAGATTGGGATTGATAGCCCGCAAAGCCGTAGGCCCTAGACCTGATAGCCCGCAAAGCCGTAGGCCCTAGACCTTGGGCTCGTAGACCCGTAAACCCTTAGGCTCCCCTTGCGGAGCTCACCCGCAATAAATCCCAAGAAAGCCGTAAGCCTTACCCCAGCAAGTGACACAGCTACTAATAAACACCCTGCTTACTAATCATAAGCAGCTGGACACATGGCGATCATCCCAATACCCTGTCAGCTACTAATAAACACCCTGCTTACTAATCATAAGCAGCTGGACACGTGGCGATCGTCCCATTACCCTGTCACCCCCGAAATTCGGGATTAACCTCCATCTGTGATATGTAGATTATCCGACTCACCCACCTACATGCTAGACTAGCCAACTCCCCCTCGTAAGCATCCGCCTCCCTTAGTATAAATAAAAGTGCCCAAATAACATAAGAGGGTTAAGCACCATACACATACCCAAAAAATACCACCATGAAGGCTACGGACCAGTATTGACATCCCTACGGCCATCAGTTGTCGCCGCTGCCGGGGACCGTTCGTTTCACTTACCACCATATCACAACGACTTGATCCCATCTTTTACCTAGAATAATAACAACCAAAAACATACCAAAAAAAAGAAAATATAATTGTAATGGATAGTAGAACGAATAGTTCTTCTTCTTCATCTCACTCATCCTTTACCTCCTCCTACCCCTCATGGAATCACAGCCAACTTTCATATTTACATGCACAACAGCAACAGATGCAGCACCAAGTCGATAGACTTGCTGCCCAGTTTGCAGAAAACCGTTATGACGATTTCCCACCGCCAGTTTATCCTGACGAACCCCATGACTCCTATCATCCCCAGTCTCCCCCTTATTATCCCCCTTATCATGACGAGCTCCCCAAACCGGAGAGGCACTCCCGCCAGAACTCCAATTCAAGCCAAGAAAGACTCAGGCGAGGGATTTCGCGTTCCCCAAGCTCCCATGGTTCGGTGCGCTCTGGGGGCACGGAAAGAAGGGGGCCGTATCACAGAGAGCCTGGGCCTGAGGGAAGGAGGGCCCCTGCGACCAGACCTCGGTCCCGCTCTCCCGGCCGTTGGAGGTATGTCCCTCCCCAAGGCCATGTACCCTATGATCCAGAAAGGCCTATCATTGCTCCGGAAGATATAGTTGCCCGGCTAGCTCGACTGGAAGGGGCACTAGTCACCCCTGCGGCGATCCCCGTAGGAGGCGTCTCCCCATTCTCTGAAGCTTTGGAAACCGAGCCGGTGAACCCCGGGGTTAAAATCACAGGTCTGGAATCCTATGATGGCACCTCTGACCCCAATGATCATCTGAGCTATTATGAAAATTTGATGGTCTGCCATAGATACAACGACATTACATGTTGTCGGCTGTTTGTCTCCACCTTCAAATCGTATGCCCGGACGTGGTTTTCGTGTTTACCACCGAGAAGTATTCACTCATGGAACGAGTTTAAGGCTGTTTTCCTAACGAAATTTCGAATCAATGTCCCTCAAGCGGTTCATACAGTGTCCTTAGAAAACGTGAAGCAAACGCGCGGGGAAACCTTACGCAGCTACATTGATAGATTCAAAATAGCTGCTTCTAAAGTTCGCGACTTACGCCCCGCTGTCGCTGTAGACTCATTCATCCGGAACATGAGTTATTAGGAATGTAAGGAATGCTGCAAGGAGCTATGCAACCGAGAACCAATGGATCTATATGAAGCCTATAACATTGCCTCCTCTTATATTGCCACGGATGAAAGGATCCGAGCTTACTATCCCAGCTCCCGTGGAGAAGCCTCCGGATCTAATCAGAAGACCCTTTTGGTGGATGATATGGAAGACTTCCGGAGAAAAAGTCAAGGGAATTTCCCTCAGGACCGCAGGACTACCCTGCGGCCCACCCGAGAAGAGCCTAATTTTACACCCTTGATCAAAAGCCCTTCGACTATTCTAGAAGAAATCCGAAGAAGAGACTTCTTCCGAACCCCACCGGCCATGAGAACTCCGGCAGAAAAGAGGGATCAGAATAGATTCTGCCAATACCACGCCAGTGTCGGCCACCATACAGATCAATGTTTGTCGTTGAAATATTTCCTAGAGTCTCTAGTCAAAAAGAATTTGCTGGGAGATTACTTACAGCACCCAAGAATTGAGGCACCGACACCCACTCCTCATTTGGCGTTAGACGCCCCTCCACGGCATGTGGTAGATATGATAGTAGGAGGGGACTTTCCCCCTGGGAGCATGATGCAGGTATTACATTTAAGCCAAGATGCCCCCGCCTATCGGTTCCCTAATGCTGTCGTCTCTTTCTCTGATAAAGATTATCCGGAAAATAAGGATCAACACACTGGGCCTCTTACGGTGCAGCTAGACATCTCCGGACAGGACGTTAGGAAAGTGCTTGTGGATAACGGTTCGTCCGCAGATATCATCTTCCGACATACTTTACGAAGAATGATCCTGGGAGGCCAAGTTGAAGAAAGGAGTGTTGAAGACTTCAGAGGTCCTCTCTATGGATTTGGCAATAATGCTGTGCCTATCCAGGGAACCGTAGACCTTCCCACCACCTTCGGGACCTACCCCAAAGAGGTAACCGCTCTTGTTAAATACCACATCGTAGATATTGCCTCCTCTTATAATGTGATCATTGGACGCCCTACTTTGTTTTATCTCGGGGCCATTATCTCTACCCCCCACATGAAGGTCAAGTTTCCTACGGCAAATGGTCCTGGAGAATTGGTTTCGGACCATTGGGCCTCAAGATCCTGTTATGCAGCCTCTATAAGTTTGGCCCAAACCAACCCCAAGAAAAGAAAGAATTATGGAGAAGTGAAGGATGGCTCCGGCCCAGGGGGCAACCCAAAAACCGTTCGGGCTGAAACTGAAGGGGTTATGACTATTGACGACTTCCCTGATGGGCATCCAGAAGCCGATAATTCCCGTAAGTGGAGCGAGATGGCACGAGCTCTTCCGGGAGAACCTACCGAGTCCATTCAGTTAACTAAGGGAGATCCTTCCCGAGTAATCTGTATAGGCTCTCTTTTGGAGGAGCCCCTCAGATCTGAAGTCATAAAACTCTTAAGGAATTATGAGGATGTGTTCGCCTGGGCTCCCGAGGATATGCCCGGGCTAGAAGAAGAGATTGCCCTACATCATCTACATATCCGGCCGGAATGCAAGCCAGTTATCCAAAAGAGAAGAAACTTTGCTCCCGAAAGGCAAGAAGCCGTTGAGGCCGAAGTCACTAAATTGTTGAAGGCTCGGTTTGTTTACGAGATACAATTTCCCGAATGGATAGCCAATGTGGTTTTGGTGAAAAAGTCCACAGGAAAGTGGAGGATGTGCATTGATTATACCGACCTTAACAAAGCAACCCCTAAAGATCACTATCCCTTGCCGATGATAGACCAACTCATAGACGCTACGGCTGGATGTACCCTTTTCAGTTTTCTGGATGCGTTCTCTGGGTATAATCAAATAAAATTGGCTGAAGAAGATCAGCCAAAAACCTCTTTCATCACACACCGGGCTGTATATGCTTACCGGGTAGTTCCGATGGGATTGATGAACGCCGGGGCCACTTACCAGAGAGCGATGAACAAGATATTCGCCCCTCAAATAGGGAGAAACTTGGAAGTATATGTAGATGACGTGATTGTAAAATCTAAGAGAAAGGAAGATCATTTGAATGATTTGAAAGAAACATTGGATAATCTGAGGACGTCTAAGCTGAAGCTAAACCCTTTGAAATGCACCTTCGGTGTGGCCAGCGGCAAGTTCCTGGGGCATTTAGTTAGCCATAGGGGAGTCGAAGTCAACCCCGATAAAGCTAAGGCCATCCTAAACATGGCTCCTCCCACTACTACCAAACAAATTCAATCCCTGAATGGCCGACTCACATCCCTTCGACGCTTTATTTCGAAATTAGCAGAGAACAGCCTCCCCTTCTTCGGGGCCTTGAAAGGCGTAAATAAGAAGGGGATCATCAACTGGACGCCCGAATGCCAAGAAGCCTTTGAATCATTGAAATCCTATTTGGTCTCCCCTCCAATTTTGACTCAACCTGTCCCGGGAGAACCCCTTTTCTTATACTTAGCCGTGGCCAATGAAGCAGTCAGCGCATGTCTGATAAGAGAGGACCAGGGAAAGCAGCTTCCAGTATATTATGTGAGCCATGTGCTAAGGGGCCCAGAAGTCCGATATTCTGCCACGGAAAAAATTGCCTATTCCCTACTGCTGACCAGCCGCAAGCTTCGACCTTATTTTCAGAGCCATGATATCCGAGTACTCACTAATTATCCCCTTCGAGCAGTTCTGAGGAAACCCGACCTCTCAGGCAGGATGGCTAAATGGGCCATCGAACTTAGTCAATTCGACATCCAGTTTCGTCCCCGAACAGCTGTTAAGGGACAAGCCTTGGCGGACTTCTTGATAGAATGTTACACCTCAGAAGGTCAGATGGATCCAGATGGTAACTCCCCGGTCCTCCAGGACATCCCCTCACCTTGGACTCTGTTTGTAGATGGTTCGTCCACCTCCGAAAATAGTGGCGCTGGTGTGGTTCTTACGAGCCCTGAAGGTTTTCAAGTACGACAATCTATCAGCTTCACCTTTAAAACCACTAGCAATGGAGCAGAATACGAAGCCCTGTTGGCGGGGCTGAAACTAGCTCAAGCTCTTCAAGTGGTTCATTTAAAAGTATATAGCGATTCCCAACTGGTTGTGAATCAAGTCTTGGGAAATTTTTCTGCCAAGGTACCCCTCCTTGCCGGATATTTGGACGAGGTTCGCAGGAAATTGTTAAAGTTCAAAGTAGCCTCTTTGGAAGGAATACCGAGAGGTGAGAATCTTGCGGCAGACTCTCTAGCCAAATTGGCTACGGGAACTGAGATCCCCTTTGACACAGCGGTTTACCGAGTTACATTAACTGCACCTTCGGTACAGCTCCCTTTGGAAGAATGTGATTCCCTCTTCATAACCAGCCACGAACCTAACTGGATGACTCCTTTGCGTCTTTACCTTCTTTCGGAGATTACCCCGGAAGATCGCAACGCAGCGCGATCCCTCCGGACCAAGGCCGCCCATTACACCCTTGTTGACGGAGAACTATATCGAAGGTCTTTCACAACCCCACTTCTAAAATGTGTAGATATCCCAGAAGCTGAGTATTGCATGTTGGAAATCCATGAAGGAATTTGTGGCAGCCATTCTTCCGGAGAAGCATTGGCCCATAAAGTCTTACGGTACGGTTACTATTGGCCCACTTTGCGGCAAGACTGCCTCGAATACGCGAAGAGATGTCTCAAATGTCAGCTTTATTCCCCGATACCCAGACAGCCTCCGGTTTTACCTTCCTTCATATTATCCCCAATTCCCTTTGACACCTGGGGCATCGATATCATGGGACCATTCCCGAAGGCTCGAGGTTCTCTCAGGTTTATCATAGTGGCAGTGGATTACATGACTAAATGGGTAGAGGCCAAGGCTGTGGCCCATATTACGGCCTCCGCGTGTCAAAAATTCTTTCATGACATGGTCTTAACTCGATTTGGAATCCCTAGAGTCCTCATCACTGACAACGGGAAACAATTCACGGACGCCGGGTTCGAAGAATATCTCACCTCTTACAACATACAACACAGGAAGTCTTCCGTGGCTTATCCTCAGTCCAACGGACAAGTTGAGGTAACCAACCGTAGTCTTTTAAGAAGTTTAAAGAAAAATCTAGACAACAGCAAGAATTTATGGGCGGAAGAGCTACCAAACATACTCTGGGCCTATAGGACCGACACTAGGAAACCTACCGGCGAAAGCCCTTTTCGGCTCACCTATGGAACCGAAGCGTTAATCCCAGTGGAGCTGGGGCAACCTTCTCTTCGGGTACAGTCTTATGAACCGAAGCTCAATGAAACAGGCCTCCGAGCTAATTTAGACCTCTTAGAAGAAGCAAGGGAGAACGCAGTAATTCGAATGGCCCAATACAAACAAAATACAGCCAAGTATTTTGGAAAGATTAACCCAAGGAGTTTTAAACCAGGAGACCAAGTGCTTCGATCCTCGGCCGCATCTGACCCGACTCATACCAAGAAACTCGACCCATCCTGGGAAGGCCCTTATCTCGTGCATCGTAGCACTCGACCCGGTTCTTATCACTTAACACATCTTGATGGCGAACCCATACCCAATACCTGGCATGCCATCCATCTTAAACGCTTCTTCCCCTGAGGCTCACCCGCCCTTGGCAATCAGTTCCTCAGACTTCGGTTCGAAAACGTTTTGTTCTTTCTCTCGAGCCTGTAAACATGTTAAGTGGCTCCAATGTTTATGAACTTTTTGTTAATGAACTTTTTGTTCCTTTATGAGATCTCTTTCTATGGGCAAACTCTCATCCTACGCCAACATAAGTAGCCTAAGGGCTACGGCTACGGACAAACTCTCGTCCTACGCCAACATAAGTAGCCTAAGGGCTACGGCTACGGACAAACTCTCGTCCTACGCCAACATAAGTAGCCTAAGGGCTACGGCTACGGACAAACTCTCATCCTACGCCAACATAAGTAGCCTAAGGGCTACGGCTACGGACAAACTCTCATCCTACGCCAACATAAGTAGCCTAAGGGCTACGGCTACGGACAAACTCTCATCCTACGCCAACATAAGTAGCCTAAGGGCTACGGCTACGGACAAACTATCATCCTACGCCAACATAAGTAGCCTAAGGGCTACGGCAACGGACAAACTCTCATCCTACGCCAACATAAGTAGCCTAAGGGCTACGGCTACGGACAAACTCTCATCCTACGCCAACATAAGTAGCCTAAGGGCTACGGCTACGGACAAACTCTCATCCTACGCCAACATAAGTAGCCTAAGGGCTACGGCTACGGACAAACTCTCATCCGACGCCAACATAAGTAGCCTAAGGGCTACGGCAACGGACAAACTCTCATCCTACGCCAACATAAGTAGCCTAAGGGCTACGGCTACGGACAAACTCTCATCCTACGCCAACATAAGTAGCCTAAGGGCTACGGCAACGGACAAACTCTCATCCTACGCCAACATAAGTAGCCTAAGGGCTACGGCTACGGGCAAACTATCATCCCACGCCAACATAAGTAGCCTAAGGGCTACGGCTACGGATGAATTACTATTTTGCGCCAAAGTGAGTGACTTTAAAAGTCAGCAATCATGTAATTTATAACAGAAAATCATTGTACAAAGGAAGATTCTAGGGCCTTCCAGCTCGAAATATATAGTTCGTAAGCCATGATTACAATTATGAGCAGCAGATAAAAAGTAAACTCGCCTTACTCTCCTCGTCTGCGTAACCTAGAGATATTACGAATCTCTGAAACACCGCATTTTGCCAGAAATGTTGAAAAAGAGAAAAACAATGACAACCAAATGAGAATAAACGCTTTGTAAATACAACCAATCTCATAAAAGTCATTAGAAGTCATCCAAGGGAAAACACCCCTTGCAGGCCATCGGAGATAAATAGTCTGAACCCCCTAAGGGGTGATTATGCGAAAAAGAAAAAGTCTTATTACAAACCATGCATAGATAATTCTTAAAGAAAACACAAGGGCCCGATCAAGCCAGCTCCGGGTACATATCCAGGTCCCTGCGAACGCTGTCGTTCTCTTCCCAAGCCTGATGAACAGCTTCCTCCAATTCATCCATACGTACCTCCAAGTCAACAAGACGCTCGCGCTGCTTGCGGATTATTTCCTTTTTCACAACCAGCTTCTCCACTAAATCCTGACACAACAGCTCTTTGACAATCTTCAGCACGCCCTCAGGAGTCTCCGACACTAGCTGGGACACTATAGCTTCGGCTTCAATCCTGTCCGGATGCTTTACCGTCGACTTCTTGTTGTTGTTCGACGAGCTAGTCATGAGATCTGAAAAAAAAAGAAGGAAAAAATTAAGATTTGGAGCATGATCATCCTACTACATCCTAATATCTCGTTCTAACGACGTTAACTCCCGAGCCAAGCAAGTGTAACCCGAACAGCTACTCAAGAGGTCCCCCCAAACCCAAACGCCCATACTAGGACGATAATCAATCCTACTGAAACTCCTCTTCAAAGAACAAATAAAATTTGAAGCATTTATACAAATAATTTTACCATATAAATATGCATGACTACTAACATATATGCAAAACCAAATCAAATCGAATATAACCACGACAAACGAAAATGACTACACATAATACAAAGGATACGTACAAAGAAATTCGAAATTGTTATTGAAACATGAAAAGAAAAGCACACCTGATAGAAGAATGAAGACTAACAGAGATTTGGAGAGAAGAATATGGTAAAGGGAACAAAAAAGACTTGTCAGTCTTCTTATATTTATAACAACTTTTTTACTTGAATTACTAAGTCAAAATTATGCTTTCCCAAGCTTAACCTTTCCAAATTCCCAATGCCTGGGAAACGGTCACATTTAATAAGGCCTATTAATGCACATCAAAAGACAAGGAACCAATGACTTTTGACTAGCCTGCACCGCCTTTTCAAGAAAACGAGGTAAACCCGAAAGAAAAAGATTGCTGGAAACAGTCTAATACACATTAACAGTTTTCCCACAAGTATTTTAAGCAAAATTACACTTAGAGTCACGCCGACTAAACAACTTCGGCCTTAAAAAGTTTGAGTTCGATAGAATAAGTCAACAAAAGAAATAAAACAGCTTCAGGCCTCCTATTCCCGATCATGCTCCGCCTTCGGGGTTGATCTGATTGGCTACCCCAACGGGGTTTCCCCCGTCACCGAAAGCACCCACGGCCCCGACATTAGCCGCAGGATTTCCCCCTCCGGCCATTGGATTCCCCACAACTAGCTCCGCTTCAGGATTCGCAACAAGGCCCCCACCGCCTACGGGGTTCCCTTCAACTTCGGGATTCTCTAGACCCTCTAAACCTATCACACCTTCAGGATTCTGCTGCACCCCAAAGTTAACGACGACCCCCTCTATCTCCACTTGCTCTATCTCCACATTTCCCACTCCGACATTCTCATTCTGAGGATTAACTGGAGGTTCTCCTAAAAAAGTAGCTTGGAACCTCTCCACTGAATGAAGTTCCAAATCGACTATGTTTCCAGCCCCCACGAAATTTAAACAATCCTGATAGCCCTCGGCATGGAAAGAACCTGCAGCCACAGCCACTTCATCTTTAAACTCTTGAGACGCTTTATACTTATCAACACTGTCTTGATAAGTGATGACTGCATCCCTCTCCACTGACTCTAGGGTCTTGTTGGTCCTCTCGAGCTCCTCAGCCTTTTTCGTAAGTTCTTCCTCTTTTGCCGCCATCAGGCCCTTGATCCTGTCCAATTCCAGGCGCATACTTTCGGCGATCCCCTGCTCCACCTCAATATCTTCTTTTGCCTTAGACAGATCGAGGTCGCGTTGTCGTAAGGCTTCTTTCCCTTTTCTAACCTCTTCCTGCAGCCTTTCCACTTCTTTCTTGGCCTCAACCAATCCCTCGGAAACTTTCTCCTTTTCAGCCCGTTCTTTGTCACGATCTAGGCGATCGGTCTTGGCCTGACGAATATTCCACCCTGTCCTTTCGAGTAACCTCATTACCCTTGTTCCCAGCTGAAAAAATAGCAATAAAGACAAACATTACAAAACAGATTTAATCGACAAAATCTGCCAATAAAACGATCTATCCCCACCTGGCCAAGAGCCTCTCGAGTAGCTTCCATCAACTTGTCATCATCCTCTGCAGCCATCACCTCTTTATCAGGAGAGAGAGTAAAAATATTCAGAGCTTCCAGCGGAGCCACCCCCTTCGAGGGGCTCCCTAGCCAACCCCTTCCGGCTTGGAACTGGGTAAGAGCATATCCTACGGCACCAGCAGCCGAAGGAGTAAGACCCTGAGGGGCTAACCCCGAGCCTGAAGAAACAAAGCCCCCTATTTCTGTAGGGACCCCCCTTGTTCTCACTAATTCCTCTGGAATTATGTCCTCTTTTTCCTCGAACAGATTCCTCGCCTCCTTCTCCACAACCACTTCCTCCATCTTGCCCTTCTTCTTGGCCCTATCCTCGCCCGCAGCCTCGCTGGCCCTTTTCGAGACCCGGTGATCTGATGCCACCTCCAAATGAGAAGAACCCCCAGTTCCTTCCCCCCTCACAGAACTCAACGAGGCTGAAGCAGTCCCTCCGGTTTCAGCATCACCCTTTTTCTTAGAAGCAGCCCGAGATCTGGCCAACTGCAAGGCCCTGTATTTGTCGATGCTCGACATGGGAATATCTTTCAGCAACACTGCCAAGAAACGGAAAGAAAATATGAATAAATCATCTCTTTTAAATCAAAGAATGGACAATTAGAATAACAGCAGGAATAATACAACCATGAAAACCACACATATACACCCAATCTAAAAAAAAAAAGAGCCCTTACAATTATGGTTATACAAAAAAGTAATGTTTCTGAAATGAGCCTCGTTCCACAGCCCTTTTAACTCTTTCCCCACAAACCATTGGGTTTTTGCTACTTCATACTCTTCTATTTCTTCGCGTCTCTTCACGGCTACTGTCGCCCCGACCCCATCCGGCTTTCGATACCATGGCAAATAACCCAAGTCCCCCCCCCCCCCGGAACATCAAAAATTCAGGGTGCCACCCTTTGTTACTGGAGGGACCTTCCACCAGAACCCCTCCGAAAGGCCTTCCCCTCCAGTGCAACTCAAACAGAGGATCTAGCCCCCTTGAAGCCTGCAATTGATGTAAAGCCCAAAACAATTTTAACGTAGGCTCTAGGCCTAAATCTGTACAACGGGCTATGAAAGCACAAATCTTTCGAATGGAGTTCGGTCCCAATTGTCCTAAGCCTAGCCTCATTTCTGTAAGCAAAGTATGCATGAATCGATGCATAGGCAGCCTAAGGCCTGCGCGAAAGTGCTCCAACGGAATCCCGACCCATAAATCATCCCCCCTGTGATACACCATTTCCCCCTCTTTAGGCATTCTCACCTCATACTCTTCTGGAATTTGGAAGGCCAGCTTTACTACATCTAAGTTCTCCGGCTTGAACTTGCAAGGCATATTGATATATTCTAAATCTTTTAACTGACGGCTCAAAATAGCATCAGATATAACAGCTCCCTCTGGCCTATGGAAACATGCTTCACCATAAGTTCTAAAATAATCATCCCTACGGACATCCGGGGGTGTCATCACGAATTTCTCAGAAGTGTCTAGCCATCCTTTCGCTGTCCCTAGACAACTACGAGTTGGAATTATTAGCTCCTTTCTTCGCGACTCGCCGCGTCGTCCCCCCGCATCTTTCCCCCCTTTCTTAGGTTTACTTCCCTTTTGAGTCCCCTTCCTTTTCACCCCTTCTTTGGTCTTAGCAATTCTCTTACCTTTTGGGTCCACCTTTTGTACAACCGAAGCTTTCTTCTTAGCCATCCTCACGGATAACACCACATTCGAATCCCCTTCGGACCCAGAGCCCTGTTTCCCAGAACCCCCTATGGGTGAGCCTACTCTCCCAGAAGTGAATACTCCCTCGTCACTTCCTTCCCCCCTCCCCCTGCTAGAACTACCCTCAGAACCCGGAGAATCAGACAAGAACTGATTCTGAGAATCTGAAGGACTATCATCTTCTCCCGACCTGCTATGACCCCTCCGTCTACCCATCTCTGCCAAACAACAATAAAGGGCGGTTAGTACTAAGACTTGTCCTCCACCCTCAAAAAGGAAAGCAAAAATGCAAATAGAATCCCCAAATACACACCCCCCACACAAATCAATGTAGTATTCAACCCTTTGCGACTTCTTAACTCCTCCTCTAAACCCTAAAAAAGAAAAAAAAACTCTCACCTCTTCCGTTAAAACCCTTTCCTGTTCTTACCCCGATACCCCCTCGATCACCAATGACATTCACCAATAAACTCCAAACTAACTCATCTCAATCGACATAACGTAAACCTAAACAAATTTCGGAAAAAACAACAATAATCTACCACAAACAGGAAACTACCAAACTAATAAGATTACCGTAATACACCAACAAATCAAGAATATTGAAAATAGTGCCATAAGAATTATCTCTATGAACTACCAGGACAAAGGAGGATAAAAGAAAAAAGAAAAGAAGAGTTTTACCTGATGAAAAAATGGCGGTTATGAAGAACAACGAATAAAAGCTCTCTCTGTTTATCTTTGAACTAGAACCACTATTAAAGAAAATGAGGGAGCAAAGTGTATGATGGGCACGCTTATATATGTTAACACACTCAAAAGCCTAAATAATAGGCACGCCCTTTTACAAACCTCCTTTAATCATAACTGCTAGTGGGGCCCATTCCCCCCCCCCCACTATCCAAGAGAAAGAAAAACCGCCGCTTCTCCTTCCTAATTCAAATCCAAGGATATTCCTTCAAAACAAAGATGCTCAGGTTTATACACGTTTCGGATGCTTCCAAGCCCCTAAAGAGGCGTTTCCGCATCCGAGGGGCATCTGATAGCCCGCAAAGCCGTAGGCCCTAGACCTGATAGCCCGCAAAGCCGTAGGCCCTAGACCTTGGGCTCGTAGACCCGTAAACCCTTAGGCTCCCCTTGCGGAGCTCACCCGCAATAAATCCCAAGAAAGCCGTAAGCCTTACCCCAGCAAGTGACACAGCTACTAATAAACACCCTGCTTACTAATCATAAGCAGCTGGACACATGGCGATCATCCCAATACCCTGTCAGCTACTAATAAACACCCTGCTTACTAATCATAAGCAGCTGGACACGTGGCGATCGTCCCATTACCCTGTCACCCCCGAAATTCGGGATTAACCTCCATCTGTGATATGTAGATTATCCGACTCACCCACCTACATGCTAGACTAGCCAACTCCCCCTCGTAAGCATCCGCCTCCCTTAGTATAAATAAAAGTGCCCAAATAACATAAGAGGGTTAAGCACCATACACATACCCAAAAAATACCACCATGAAGGCTACGGACCAGTATTGACATCCCTACGGCCATCAGGGATAAATCATAAAAGTGAAAAGTGGATGAGCACTCGAAAAACGAGTGTACTGGTAGGACAACGTGGCCAACGGAAAAGACTGAGTCAGCACATTAAATGAAGCGGTGCCGACGTGGAACAGTTAGACAAGAGTTATTGTTCGAACTTCGAAGCCATCATTCGATTTGAGTACAGAGTGTTCACATCTTCTGTCCGTCCCGCTCCTATCGGCTCTATCTCCTCGATATTAAGATTCCATTGGTACCGGATAAAATGGGTTCCGTTTCATTTATAACCGGTTTGTTCAACCATTTTTCAAAACTAACCAGTTTTTTTTCGTATTTTCAAAACTAACCAGTCTAATTCATATGAAAAATGGCGACCCAAACCAATACAAAAACCCAGTGGGGGGCGCCCTTTCAAAAGGCGACCCATGCTAGCCATATGGGGCGCCCTTCCAAAGGGCGACCCCTACGGGGTTTTTTTTCCTCTCCCACGGGTCGCCCGTGGCAAGGGCGACCCGGTTTTTTAATTTTTTTTTATGAATATATATTTAATTTAACGGTTATATAATATAAAATATATAATGTAAAATATATATATATATATATAAATTAAAGATTGAAAAATATATATATATATATATATATATATATATATATATTATATGTGTGTGTATATATGTATATTATTTAATGTATTTTTCTAAAGAGTGTGAAAAAACTTTAAAACGTATGGTCAAATCATCTGTTTGCAATTATGATTTTTTGAAAAGTGTGCATCATCTGTTTATACGGAGACCACTTTTTTTGGAGACCGTGGAGACCATTATGTTCTGCAAGTAAAATATTGCATAAAAACATTACAAAACTCATTATTTTGCAAATCAAAACACATTATTTTGTGAAGTATGTACTACAAATTTCACGAATTCATCAAAATTATTGAAGAACATCTATGTTGAATAAGTGGAATGTGTATGTTCTGCAAATTGAACAAATGTTCTGCAAATGGAACATATTGCGCAGGATAAAATATTTTATAATATTCTACATGCAAAACATACATGATAATCAAGATTTTAAATGATATAATGATCTTTGTACAACATTATTTGCAAATTTATGAGTTTTGCAATGTTTTTATGCATATTTTACTTGCAGAACATAAACGGTCTCCACGGTCTCCGAAAAAAGTGGTCTCCATAGAACTTAACTCATATATATTATATGTGTGTGTGTATATATGTATATTATTTAATGTATTTTTCTAAAGAGTGTGAAAAAACTTTAAAACGTATGGTCAAATCATCTGTTTGCAATTATGATTTTTTGAAAAGTGTGCATCATCTGTTTGCAATTATGAGCTCGTTTAAAGTCATGCAATTATGAGTTTTTGAACAGTGTGCATCAGCTTTTTTCGTATGGTCACATCCCTCACATTTAACACATAGTGCAGCATGCAATAATATCAATGGATTTATGCAGTAGCTTGTCCAGAGAATCATTCATTCAGCAACAAAAAGATTTACTTTATTGCTCATTGATAGATTGACTGCATACCAATAAGTGGACACAAAAAATTGCATGCACTATTGAAGCACAGTGGTTAACTTTGAAATTCGTCCTTAAAAGCTGAAGCATTTGTGGTTGCCTATCCACAAAACCATCATCACTTGAAAAAACCTTATTGGCAAGCTATCAGAACACCAAAACCACCAAAAGCAAAACCACTCCAAAAAATCCAAAACAAAGATGGACGGATACGTAAACGTTAATTTCTTCTGGGGAGGTGAAATCATAAAACAAGATAACGATGTTCTCTACACCTTAGATCCGAAAGAAATGATGTATGTGAAATTGAGCAGCTCACTTGAAGAACTACGAGATATGGTGTTCGGGTTGATGCATATAAGTAGGCATCATTGGGATGTCAAGCTTAGTGTGAAATATCCTCGAATCGGGGTTAGTAACCTCGTTTCGGGGTTCTTTGTGAAGTCTGTTAAATCGGACGACGATGTTCGTAGGATGTTAAGTATCCCCGAGAGATTTCGCTTGGGTGGAGACGTATCATTGTTTATCGAGGCTGAGAGTATTGCTCAACCCAGCCAACACTATGGAGGCGAGTATGGGGGGAACTATGGACAAACCGCTGCAGGTGGCCAAATTTCAAATTATGTTGAAAACTACGGTGGGAGTTTTGGAGGCGATTATGGGGGAAACTATGGACAAAGCCAGGGCATGCAAGGGTGGTCTAGCGGCTACAACTACGGGACGATTGGAGAGTTTGGTGGTGGCTCGAGTAATACGGGTCGTTTTGTTGTTGAAGAGGTTGTGGACGAGGACGATTTGAGTGGTAGACAGCCATCACCGGCTCGTCAAACCCCGAAAAGAGGTGCAGCTATAGCTCTTGCATTGGAGAACGAGGAGGATGATGAAGAGTATGGCTCGGAAAGAGCCATAAGCAGCAGTGACGATTTGGAGTGGAATCTATCACAGGAGGATGTTCCGGAAAGTGAAGATTTCTCGGAGGTTGATTCCGATGAAGAAAGAGAGGGAAACATGCACTTGCAAACACATGCATTGTCTATTCATGAACCTAGAGCTGCATGGTTTGGATCCCAGGATTACGAGCCTGTGATTGTGTCCAACAAGGACGCAGTTATGTCACTCGGGTTTGATCCAGCCACCGATGAGTTGACCGAAGGAGCTCTATTTGCTACCAAGGAAGTGCTCGTAGCTGCTGTGAAACATGCACACATAAGTACAGATCGAAATTTCATCATGGAGAAAAGCTCCACGCAAGTCTACAAAGTTAAATGTGTGGTTTCAAACTGCAAGTGGAAGCTAAGGGCCGCGAAGAAGAAGTCCCGCGACCTTTTTCAAATAACTAAATGTCCAGAGATTCACACATGCCTACTGGATAGACCCACGCAGGACCACCGCAAAATTTCAGCAAAAATGATTGGCTATGTGGTTGCTCCCTACGTAAGTCCTACAATCTTGGATATCATTATATGTCTAAATATTATCGTTTATTATTCATCGTTAATGTTAATATATTTTGTTTCAACAGATCTCCCAGACCCCTCAATTGAAGGTAAGCAACATCATCACAATGGTCAATGATGAGTACCACCATTTGGTTAGTTACTTGAAAGCATGGAGGGGGAAGATGGTCGCCATGGAAAGCGTTTATGGAAGCTGGAAGACAACCTACAACGAGCTCCCTCGGTTCCTTAATGTCATGGCCAGTACAAATGTCGGAAGTATAGTTGTGGTTGAGGTTGTTCCACATCATAAAGAGAGGGGTACATCGACATTTGTTCGTGCATTTTGGTGCCTAAAAGCAATGATTGATGGTTGGCAGTATGCACGGCCAGTTATTTCCATTGATGGTACAATTCTTAAGGGAAAGTATAATGGGAAATTGCTGGTAGCGGTGGAAGTCGACTCTAATAACCACCAATATCCCATATGCTTCGCCCTTGTTGATGAGGAAACAACTGAAAATTGGTCTTGGTTTCTACGTCTTCTACGTAGACATGTATGCCGAGATAGATTGGGGGTTTGTATTATATCTGACCGTGCGACGGGGATCCTTGCTGCAATGAATGACGAAGAGAGTGGTGTTACCCCTCCGATGGGCTATCACAGATTCTGCCTCCATCATGTTAGGAGCAACTTCTCCAAGACATTCCCGGGAAAGGAGCTTAAAATGTACATGTGGCTAGCCGGCAATACGCCACAGATTAGGAAATATGATGCCTACATGAAGAAGATTGGAGAGCTTTCTCCTCAAGGCTTGAGGTGGTTGCAAGGGATAAGTCCAGCCCTCTGGACTATTTGTCATGACACATGCCACGCTCGTTTAGGCCAAGCTACCACAAACATCACGGAGAGCTTTAATGGTAACGTGCGCGTGGCTCGGCACCTACCTATGACCGCAATGATTGAATTCATGTTTTATAAAACTGTTAGGACGGTCAACAAGGAGAGGAACGCAGTGCTTGAGGCCATTGGGGAGGGTCATGAACTTTGTCTAAGGACGAGAAATAAGTTGGAGAAGATTGCAGCCAAAGGTAACACACACCAGGTCGAGACATTTAATAGAGGAACCGGTTTGTTCTCCGTAAAGACGCAAAGGTACATGGTAAAAGGGTGCAATAAGGGCGGGAACACGCAGGTGGTTGACATAACTCAGCGTGCATGCACTTGCGGGAAATGGGCTTGCCACCGCCTGCCGTGTTCACATTTGATTGCTGCTTGCAACCACAATCACTTAAACTGGAAACAGTGGATTGGCCCCTTCCACTACAACTCTACTTTGTTGAAATTGTGGGAGCCAATGATATATCCATTACCAGCAACTGGGTATTGGGATATTGATTTGCCAGTGCAATGGAGAATGTTTGGAACTGTGGTACCGAACGAGGCCTTGCGAAAAAGAAGGCGTAAACGAGGAGAAAGGGGTCAATCCGTCAGAATACGCACGGAGATGGACAGTTCCCGTACAAGTCACAAATGTGGCCGCTGCAAGCAAGAAGGACACACTAGACGTAGTAGAAGGTGTCCATTGTACAATGTTGACCCTACTGTGTAATTTAATTGCCATTTTCTTTTCAGTCCTTGTTTTTTATTTTTAATCTATATTTTCCTTTTCAGTCCTTGTTTTTTATTGTTAATCTGTATTTTTCTTTCCAGTCCTTGTTTTTTATTGTTAATCCAATTTCGTTAATTAATTTAATGTAATGGTGTTGAAGCAATAAATAAACTTAAAGGAAACAGAAGCATTCGGGACAAGATATTACATGTCGTTTTCGGAATATATAATAAAGTAAAGGTGCTGCGAAAAGAAAGGCTCTATAGATTAGACTACACACTGGCAAACCATAGCAAGCATGTAAAGAAAAGATTCTGCTCAGTTAAAGGACTTGTCAATTCCAAAATTATTATCATATCCGAAAATATATTTACCTGAACAATACTCCATTGGCCTATAAATAGGTCTTCATTATGTGGTTGATACACATACATTCAACCAAACAAACACATAAAACACATAATTTTGTTACAATTTCGATGATATCATTGTCTTCAAGCTCTCTCGTTGCATCAAGCAACCACCTCTGTAATTGTGGTTTGAGGGCTGAAATACGAACTTGTTGGAATGATGAGATGATGGCTCAGAGATTTTACTGCTGCGGTTCTCAAAATGTAGGTAAAGTTTTGGAATATACATCATATGTTTACATTCTTTGTGCTTAAAACTGTAAAATATTTCACTGCAGGCAAATAGCTGTTATTATTTCAAATGGCTTGATGATGAGCCTTTGGAGGACGATGCTATAATTACTCGATTGAATGATGAGCGTCTACATCTGCAGGACACTCTACACGCTTATGAGACAAGGGAGTAAGAACTCGAGAATGCAATTATCCTGGAGAGAAGCAGGAAAATGCATAAGGCATTGACTTCCGTAGTAGGATTACTTTGTTTAATGATCGCATTGTTTGTGGCTTTTCTCGTGATTTAAATGTTGTGTTGTTAAATTTGTCGCAATTTGGTTTAAATCACTTGTAATGACATATTTTCAAGTTAGTGTCACGGATTTAATTGTTGTACATTTATCTATCGTGCTTCAGTGCATGATCTAGTTTTTATTGTTATTCTGTATTTTTCTTTTCAATCCTTGTTTTTTATTGTTGTTAATCCATTTTCGTTAACTAATTTAATGTAATGGTGTTAAAACAATAAATAAACTTAAAGGAAACAGAAGCATTACATAAACTTAAACGAAACAGAAGCATTACATAAACTGAAAGGAAATGACATATGATTAAAATGAGAACATGACATAAGTTCTCAATCCTTGGTGATGTCCACAATATAGTCGGAACCATATTCTTCATAATCATCTTCATCGTCCTCAGCGTCAACATCTCCCCAAATTGCCCAATAATCAGCTTCATCACGTGCATAAAGTTTAGCCTGCAATGCATCGCATTCTTGCTTAATTCCAGCCATGTATCGATTGTAGCGAGCATCAGAAACTACTTTATTCAACGGACGAAGTCTGTCTTCTAAAAGTTTATCAACTTCAGGATAACGTCTCCCCTCGTCCTCAACCTCCTGCTCTGTCGGCACCCAATCTTTGCCGTTTCGGGCTCTCCTAGTAGAAAACTTGCGTTGCAAATAGTACGCATGATCCCGATTGATCTTCAACGTCTGTGGTGGTTTGCTTTTACGAGCTACTGCAGGTCGTTGGTTGTTTTGGTTGCTGCGCATCCCTCCCAACAATAGCTCTGGTTGTTGTCTTCTCTGTTGTTGCTGTTCCAGGCATTTTTCGTAGCCAGGGGACATTGGCCTTTTACCCTTTTCCATCTTGGTGCAGTTGAAGTGATGTTTTTTCGTAGTTCAAATGTGGAAACTGAGTTCAATGTATGTGTAGAAGACAGACTGGAGGACCTATTTATAAGACAGCTCCCCAAGGAATTATTGTTAGGCAAAAATTCAAATCCGACTGTATTCTTAAGTATCTTTTCATTAAATGCATGCTTTGATTTCTTTAAATGCATGCGTATTTTGATGGAAGACATGGTTCACATGTGTACAGTAATAAGCCTGACATTTTTAAAAGTTTGAAATAACAACTCTCTGATGCAGTGTTGTTTCTTTGCAGTCTTCTTTTGCAGTGTTGTCTCTATTTTGTTTAAAGTGGTGAGAAGACAACTCATATTTACAGTTTTGTGACAAGGGAAATTCAATACAGGTCTTTACTGCTAAAATGACTACATCATGCACTAAAGCACGATAGATAAATGTATAACAATTAAATCCGTGACATTAACTTGAGAATATGTCATTACAAGTGCTTGAAACCAAATTGCGACAAATTTAACAACACAACATTTAAAGCACGAGAAAACCAACTTAAACTGAAAAGTAGGAAACAATCACGATGCTACTACAGAGCACTTATTCGTCCTCGGACGACATGGAACTATCAGAATAATAATCCGGACTGGTGACCAGTGCAAGGTATTGTTGTTCCTTAAACCAGTCCCCTGCTTCCCGAAACATCCTAGCATCATCGTATAGACTCTGACGATGCAGACGCAGCTGCATGCGATTCTCCTCTTCTCTCGCTCTGAATAGGGCGGCCTCCATCTCCTGCGGCGTCTCTCGAGGCATAGTACGAGCCTTTTGTTTAGGAATTGGAATCCCAGCTAGTGCACAACGTTCCCTGCACACTTCAAGCGTACGCACACGCCACGTCCACTCATCCAACATGGTGGTAATCGACTCAGGGGAGTAGCGTAAATTAGGATTTAAAGAGTACCTAAACTCATCCTCACACCACCATTTCCTACCCATGGCAACAAACAGATCACCTGGTGTGTAACTCATGATTTATGATGAACTATTTATTGTGCGAGTTCTATGGTTGTGAGTGCATTGTCAATATTGTATGTGAACCTATTTATAGGCACAGCATAACATTGCAACGAAATAATGCTCATATTCACATGATCAACAGTTGTATCTCATAATGCTGATATTCACATGATCAACAGTTGTATCTCATAATGCTGATATTCACATGATCAATAGTAGTATCTGATAATGCAGAGGGTCACATGATGTACAGTAGGTCATAAAGTAAAGGTTCTGCAAAAGGAAAGACTGCATTAGAAGTAAAGTGCCTCACTGTAAAGACTAGACTCTACAAAGTTTCTCACTTTATAGATTAGACCCACGTTTTCATACTGCCAAACCATAGCATGCATTGAAAGAAAAGATTCAACTCATTTAAAGGACTTGTCAATTCCAAAATTGACACTGAAATTCGAAAATATATTCAGCTAAACAATAATCCATTCGCCAGCCAACCAGCAGAAAACTAATAGCTTCAACTACAACTAATGAGTGAAAACCAATAGACCTTTGGACCTTAACGATTTTCTCTCCACATATGTGAGAGTCTTTGTTTTCTCTCTACTTTTCTTCACCGAAGGGAAGGTTGTGGGAGTTAGGGTTAGTAATGGCGAGACATGAGGATATTGAGATGCAATTGGCTGAGTTAGATATTGATGGAGAGGAGAACGAACAATTGGTGTTTGAAGAAGGTGTTGACGAGACGGTGAATAAGTTCGAGTTATGCTTGATAGGACGTTTCTTAACAGAGAAAACTATCAATAGTAGAGCGATGATGTCCAAGATGGCGGATGTCTGGAAACCGGCAATGGGGATCAACATCAAAGAACTTGATACAGGTGTCTTTATTTTCCAGTTCTATCATAATGAAGACATGCGGTGGGTGTTGAATGGAGGACCTTGGTCGTTCGATAACGCCATGCTGGTTATGGAGACCATTCCTTTGGGTGTGGAGCCAATGAAGGTATCTCTTTGGCATCTAAATATATGGATTCAGATTCATGACTTACCAACGGGCTTTATGTCAGAGATCGTAGGTAAGCAACTGGGGAACTTTTTTGGAGAGTTTTTGGAGTATGATCCGAAGAATAACTCTAGTATTTGGAGGGAGTGCATGAGGTTAAAGATTCGTCTGGATGTGAGGAAACCACTCAAGAGGAAGAAGAAGATCACCAGGAAGAATGGGGGAGATTTCATTGTTAATTGTAAATATGAGCGCCTTGGTGAGTTCTGTTTCATCTGTGGTCTGGTCTCTCATACTGACAGATTCTGTAGAAGATTTCTGGATAAAAGAAGTGAAAGTGCAGTAAAGGAATGGGGTGTGTGGCTTCGTGCGCCACCACGGCGGGCGGTAGGTCAGCAGAAGAGCAAGTGGCTCCGGGAAGAGAACGACGGTGAGTGGGAGACAAGGATGGGTAGGAGCAACGACATCCCACCTTTTCCGGAAAAGGCGAAAAATGGAGGGAGGGAGATTTTCAAAATATGGATAAGGATGGGGAAGGCGCTGATAGAGCGATAATTAGGGTAACTGAATGTGAGTCAAATGTCTATGCGGGTCCTGACAGTGCTGAGCTGGAAATTATGAATATTGAAGAACGGAAAAGAAGGAGAAGTGAATATGAAGTAAAGGAGAAATCAATTATGGGGGATAGAATCATAAGTAATGTTTTATTTGAAGAAAGTGTTCAAGAGGCTGGTATTTCTGGAACGGATTTCCCAGGCTCTCATGGTTCTGTTTTGGCTACGCTTGCAAGGCAAGCTAGCCAATCAAAATGAATTTCTTAAGTTGGAACTGCCGGGGATTGGGGAATTCCCGAGCAGTTCGCCACCTAGGGGATTTAATCAAATCTTCTAACCCGAACTTTTTATTTCTTTCTGAAACTAAAGTTGGCAGTAATAAGATTGATGCTTTATGTAGGAATTTTCGTTTTGCTCATTATTTTGCAGTAGACAGTATTGGTACAGCAGGGGGTCTTGCTATCTTGTGGAAGAATCATATTTCTTGCACTGTTGTAGATTCGTCGATGAACTATATTGATGTCATTATGCTGGAGAATAATGTTCAGTCGTGGCGGTGCTCTTGTTTTTATGGTATCCCGGAGAGAACTAGACGGAGAGAGTCGTGGAACATTATTCGCAACCTTTCTACAAGATCTCACCTGCCATGGCTTATCTTTGGTGACTTCAATGATATGCTTCTAAGCACCGATAAGAAGGGTGTCCATCCTCATCCTCAATACCTCTTGAATGGCTTCCGTTCAGCAATCGAGGATTGCTCTTTGTTAGAGCTTGACCTTGTTGGTGGTAAATTTACTTGGGAAAAGAGCAAAGGTACCCCAGAATGGGTTAGGGAACGCCTCGACAGGGCTTTTGCCACTGCTAACTGGTGGAGTAAGTTTCCTCTGTGCAAGCTCTCAGTGTCTCATTCCATTCATTCAGACCACGATCCCATTTCTGTTGAACTTATGAACCTGGCTTTTACAAGAAAACAATTTCGTTTTCGGTTTGAAAACACCTGGTTAAAGGAGGCAAATTTCAAGAAGGAAGTATCTCAACATTGGGAGAAGCTGCCAGCTATTCACCTTCTCCCTAAGTTGATCTCAATTTCGTCCTTTATGTCAAAGTGGGGGCGGAATTTCTTCCACAAGTTTAGAGAGAAAGTAAAGAAACAGAAGTGTGTGGTGGACTCTTTATCAAAATTTGAAGATGAAATTAATATTCGCAGATATTTTGAGGAAAGGAAGAAGCTTGATGATCTTATGGTGCATGAGGAGGAGTATTGGCGGCAGAGAGCTAAGACATTCTAGCTCGAGGATGGGGATACAAATTCTCGATTTTTTCATGCCTCGGCTTCGACCAGGAAGAAGATAAACCATTTGTCTTACCTTAGAACAGAGGATGAGGAGGTAGTGAATACGACTCAGGGCATGAGCATGGTGGTTAAAGAGTACTTTAGCAATGTCTTTGCTGGAGGAAATCAGTACTCAACAAGTTACCAGGAGGATGAGGAGGGGGTGATAACTGAGAATCAGAATAGCATGTTAACAGAGGAAGTCAGCTTTGCAGAGTTTACGTTAGCAGTACAGCAAATGCATCCGGATAAAGCTTCTGGCCCGGATGGGCTCAATCCGGCTTTCTTTCAACATTTTTGGGAGATGCTTGGTCCTGATGTTTTCAAGTGTTGTAAATCATGGCTTCACGAAGTGATGTTCCCAGCTGAGGTAAATGATACTAATATTGTTCTCATCCCTAAGAAAGAAAATGCTGATACTATGAAGGATCTTCGGCCAATAGCCCTTTGTAACGTTCTGTATAAAATTCTGGCGAAGGTTCTCTCTAATCGACTGAAACGAGTGTTGCCCTCAATTATTTCTGAGCATCAATCTGCATTTGTGCCTGGTAGAAATATTTCCGATAATGTATTGGTTGCATTCGAGCTCATTCACTATATGAAGCAGAAGAAGCGGGGATCTGAAGGTGATATAGCTCTCAAATTGGATGTTAGCAAGGCCTATGATCGGGTAGACTGGAGTTTTCTACGAAACCGGATGATTAGAATGGGGTTTGATGACAAATGGGTGAAGTGGATTATGCTCTGTGTAACTACTGTCTCATATTCGGTTTGTTTCAATGGTACATCGGTTGGACCTATAATCCCCCAACGAGGGCTGCGGCAAGGCGACCCTCTCTCGCCTTACCTTTTTCTCCTTTGTGTTGAATGGTTATCAAAGTCTATTATATCTGCTACGGAGAATGGAACTCTTAGTGGGTGCAAGATAAGTCCGAGTGCACCAGCTGTTACTCATCTGCTTTTTGCAGATGACAGTTTTCTTTTCTTTAAAGCTTCGAGGGAGCAAGCAGTGGTGGTTAAGGAGCTCCTAAATAAGTATGAGAGCCTCTCTGGTCAGTCCATCAATCTACAGAAGTCGGGCATCATGTTTAGCTCCAATGTGCGGCTGGATAAACAAGCTAAACTTACAAGCATTTTGGGAGTCTCGAATGATCTCAGAACGAGTAACTATCTGGGGCTTCCATCTTTTATTGGAAGGGCGAAAAAGTCAGTGTTCAATTTTCTTAAGGAGAGGGTTTGGCAGAGAATTCAGGGTTGGAGTGCAAAGCTTTTGTCAAAAGCGGGTAAGGCAGTGCTTCTTCGTAATGTTGCACAAGCGATCCCTTCATATTGCATGACATGTTTCTTAATCCCCAAGAACCTCTGCAAAGAAATAGAGAGACTGATGAATGGTTATTGGTGGAAATCAAACACGGGACCGAGTCGTGGCATTAAGTGGGCTTCCTGGAGCAACATGAGTATGGCCAAAAGTAAGGGAGGGCTTGGCTTCCGGGATCTTCATGGCTTCAACCTAGCTCTCTTGGGAAAACACGTCTGGAATTTTGTTAACAATCCTCAATCGTTGGTGGCAAGAATTTATAAGGCGAGATATTTTCCAAATGATCATGTTTTCCATGCTAGAAGAGGAGGGGTCGATAGTTTCATATGGTCGGGGATCTGGCAAGCAAAAGAAAAACTCAAAGATGGCTTCAGGTGGGTGTTGGGAAATGGAGAAGATATTCATGTTTTTTCAGACCCTTGGCTGAGGTTAAAAGAAGGTTTTCATGTCGACCAGTCTCACGAAAATAATAACAGGGAGGACAAGGTTAGTGATTTCTTTTTAGCGGGCACTAAAAGATGGGATGAAGTCAAGATTCGTGAAACTTTTAATCAGACAGATGCTCAGCTGATCTTGAGCACCCGTATTCCCCAGAATAATATCCGAGATCTTGTTGCTTGGTCTAAGTCTACTAATGGGTGTTATAGTGTCAAGACGGGGTATAAACAATGGCAAGACTGCTTTGCTGATTGTTTCAGGCCTCCGTCGTCGACTGGCTGGAACAAATTGTGGAGAGTTGGGTTGCCTCACAAAATCAGGATGTTCTTATGGAGGTTTTGCCGCAACAATGTTCCAGTTAGAAAGTTGTTAAGAGGTAAGGGGGTGAATGTTACGATATCGTGTCCTTTCTGTCGGGATGTGGAACATGTCAGGCATGTCTTCTTAGAGTGTGAGTTTGCGACTCAATGTTGGAGTTACTTAAGGTGCAACCTAGATATAAGCAATGCGGATGATGCGTGCGCTTGGCTGCTGGATTTTTTAAGCTCAGGAAGTGAAGAAGAAATAACTAACATTGCTACGGGGTTGTGGGGCATCTGGTATGCTCGAAATATGCGTGTTTGGGAGAACAAGATCTTGTCTCCAGCTTTGGCCGTAGATTGGAGCAGAAGGCAGGTCACTGAGTGGAGGGAAGCAAGGAGGAAGCATCAGACTCCACAACAAAGCATAGCAGAAGATACTCGACTACCAGTAAAGGACTGGATTGCTCCTAGTCCTGGGGAATTTAAGCTTAATGTCGATGCGTCGGTCAGAACGGAGGATCACTTCTTCTCGATTGGAATGGCCATTCGTGACTGCAAAGGAACATTTGTTAGAGGCAGAACAATGAAATGTGCAGGAACAGTTTCAGTGCTAGAAGCTGAGGCAATGGGAATTCGAGAAGCTCTCTCATGGCTTATTACTTTGCCTCGCATGAAGTTGTCTATTGAATCTGACTCGCTCACTTCTGTCAACGCAATATCAAAGGAGATGGTGTACATGAATGAAGTTGGTCACATCTTTGAGGAGTGCTGTGTTTTGCTTAAAGTCTTGAATAGGGTCTCTTTACATTTTGTTAATAGGCAAGCGAACAAGGTTGCCCATTTGATGGCACGTGTACCTTGTTCTCTTAATTGCCAAAATGATTTTGTGTCTCCTCCATCGTTGTTGTTGGAAACGATTGTCGCTGAAGCTTTGGCTTAATGAAATTTCCATTATCAAAAAAAAAAAATCCATTCGCCTATAAATAGGTCTTCATTATGGTTGATACACATACAAGCAACTAAACAAACACAAAATTCACTCATCACTTAAGCTGAAAATGGATAAGGGCAAGGCACCAATGGATAAGGGGAAAGCACCAATGACCCCCGGCTACGAAAAACGCCTCAAACAGCAACAAGATAGGAGACAGCCGGAGCTTGTGTTGGGAGGGATGCGCAACAACCGAAGCAACCAACAACCTAAACCAGCTCCTAAAAGCAAGGCACCACCGGTCGTGCAACAAAAGCAAACTCGGCCACCGTTGGGACGGATGCGCACTGACTTTGACATCAACAAAATGATAGAGGAGATGAGAGAAGAGAGACGTCTCGAGGCTGAACATCAACAGAACGTGAAGAAGTGGAACATTCTCTTCCGTAAAATCTGCAGGTATGTTTATAAGAGAATTAGAAGGGGCAAAGATTGGGTGATGACGGAGGCGGAAGATGATATCCATAACAGAAAATTCTCTGAAGTTCACAAACTCTATTTTCAACGCCATCGTGAGATGGGTATCCCATTTGGTGATTCTCGCTGGAGGTATTATGCAGATAAAATCGATGAAGAGTGCGCCGCACTGCAGGCTAAACTCGAGGGACGTCAAGAAGCCAGATTTTGGGTCGAGTGGGGAGATGTGGACAATGTAACTTATCAGTGCCGTCGAGTACAAATGCCTACCCCGTGGGCCGATGATGATGTTGAAGATGAAGAGGAAGGCGGTGTTGCTGATGATGGTGGAGACAATGATGCTCACGCTGAGGACGATGAAGATGATGATGAAGGATATGGTTCCGACTATATTGTGGACATCACTCAGGATTGAGAACTTATGTCATGTTCTCATTTTAATCATATGTAATTTCCTTTCAGTTAATTACATTAAATTAATGAAATATTTAGTGGTGTATCCGGCTAGCAACTGCTAGCGGTAGGAATATATATAATTAATTACCTTTTAAGTACAATCTATATGAGCTTAAATATTTAAACATTACAATCTATAATATTATATTATATCATTACATAATATAATAATATAAAATATAATATCACAAATAATGTATAAGAATTATCCGATTAATGAATTTTTTTTAAAACAATATCATTATATGATTTTTTTTATATTATATCATTATATAATATAATATTATAAAATATTATAATATAAATAATATATAAGAATTTTGGGTTTTTTGAATTTTTTTTTTTAAATAAGCCAGGGTCGCCCTTTGGAAGGGCGACCCATATGGGAATATAATCAAGAAGGGGTCGCCCTTCCAAAGGGCGTCCCATGCTGTGGAAAAAAAATGGTTTGGGTCGCCATTTTTCATATGAATTAGACTGGTTAATTTTGAAAGCTCGAAAAAAAACTGGTTAGTTTTGAAAAGTGGTTGATCAAACCGATTAGAAATAAAACGGAGCCGGATAAAATGACTAATATTAATATTTTTGTGATTGAACATTCATCTTACAAGCTCACCATTGTGTCACTTGACTCACTTCTAGATAGGAGAATATAATGTCATTTCGAAGTCTGGGAGCTCCCCCTCCCCCCGCCCACCGGCTCCCTTTCAAAACTAACCAATACGTTCGATCACTTTTCAAAAACAACCAGTTTTTTTTTTCGAGTTTTCAAAACTAACCAGTCAAATTGATTTGAAAATTTTCAAAAAAATTTACAAAATTTAGAAAAAAAACCCTTGGAATCAATGTTAGATTTAAAATATATATTAATATGAATATAATATTTACATACTAATTCCAATTTTATATTTTCATATTAATTCGAATATATTATATGTTTTTATATAATTCGAATATAGTATACTAATTCCAATTTTATATTTTCATATTAATTCGAATATATTATACTAGTCATTTTAATTTTTGTACGTGAGTAAAATATGGTTTTAATAATTATGTTTTACGAATTTTTTTAATAAAATTAAAATGATCAGTATTTTTTGTTCGAGTAATTATTTTTGAAACATAACATATTTGTATACAGTGATTGACATCTTAAATTAAATGATTAAATTTTATATTCATAAATCAAAACATATATAGTTATAATTTATTTTTATTTGAAAAAATATAAGATATATAATTATTTCTAAATCATTACCAGGTCACTACAACAGCAAATAAGGGGGTAGTGTTTGTATTTAATCTCAGTCCACACATAGAAGACGGCAAATCATGTATAGGAGGTCCAGGACGCACGGGTCGCCTGCGTAAGTGGCGACCCTTGTTATCAAACAAGTTTGGGTCAAGGGCGCCTCTCACTTCTCCAAAAATATAGTTTGGGCCTATTTTCAAATCAATTTGACTGGTTAGTTTTGAAAATTCGAAAAAAAATTGGTTGTTTTTGAAAAGTGGTTGAACGTATTGGTTAGTTTTGAAAGGAGCCCTCGCCCACCCATCCCCGAATTTGATATCGATTTTCGAGACTCGATCTTATAAGATGGGTGATATCAGAATTTTAAAATTATATTTAATGATACAATTTTAATTATCACTATTTTAATGAATTTATAAATTCAAAAGTCAGGCGAAACACACCCTATATTTTTATAAGAATGTTGAAATTCGTATAAATAATAGATGCATGGATTTCAATAAGAGGAAAGGAAGAGAGAAGTAATTACTCCATCTGTTTTGAAATATAAGTCGCTTGACTTTTGGCACACATTTCTAAGTACTTTGACCGCATAGTTAAAATCATTATTTCTAAAAAAAAAAAATTTACGTTATAATATTAATCATATATTTTTAAAATTAAAAAAAATGATTTTAGCTACGCGGTCAAAAAGACTTAAAAGTGTGTGTTAAAAAATAGAACGACTTATATTTCAAGATAAAAGTAGTAAACAGACTATGGATTTGACTGGCGGAATAAACCCGCACAGTATCTATCGCTAGTTGCATCATCATGTAACAAATACTCTTAAAATTGTAGTTTCTACGATTTTCCAGGCTTTGCGAATGTACATGAGAGCACACATTGTCATGTCATCATATGATGTGTGTACCTGATGCGAATAAAAGATATTGCAACTATCGTAACAGAATTAAGTCGATCACATGATCAAAATCCAGAGTTGTAACAATCATGCAGACTATTAAATTCCGAGAAAAACAAGTTGATTTTGGGAATTCAGATATTGCAATCGGACCAGTGACTTCAATTTATTTTTTTTTATCAGAGGCTGAGATTGCAGTTCAAATCTTCTCGGATTTACTTGAGTGTGATTAATTATTAAAAATATTAAGATTACTATAACAATGCGGGAACGTTCCCTTGAGAAAATATTGTGTCGTCTCAAACTACTACTTCTTTTCCTTGTGCTGCTAAAGATACTAGTATTGTTATCATTCTTCATCTTCTTCACTTTAATTGGTTGATTTTAGTTGATTTGTAATTATTTTTGATTGATTTTGTGTTCCGCAGCAATATTCATTTTTCGTTATTTACGATTACTTGCAATTTATTTTGTAATTAAAAATAATCTTCAATGATAAAAATTTCATTGTACTTTGATTACATATATTTCTCCATCAACAGCCGCCGGAGATATAGAAATTTCATTGTATCTAGGAATAAGAAGGTATCTAGACTAATATCCTGAGGGAAAAGTTTGTGTGGCGAAGTTGAATATTGCTACCTTTTCCAAAAGATTGTCAAGAAAAAAAGATTTGAAATAAGGAAAAGGCGAGAAATATCTGTGTCTCTCTCCTCGATCTCATGTTAACAGGGAGGGGGGGCTCTTCCCTCCTATAAATAGCTAAGCAATGCCACCAAGCCATGTGTTCATCTGCCTCTCTCGCTCTCTCTCTCCCCTCCCCACTGTACTTAGGTACTACCCCAACTCATCTCTCTCCCTCTCTCTCTCTTCTATATACTTCATTCATATTATTATTATCAACATCATTCTCTCCTCTCGTTTGAATTAATATAATATTCATCCAGCCATGGTGCTCGAGCAACCACAGTTGACTACTCCCACATTGCTTCATGGCGTTCCTGTCATTGACCTCTCAAACCCTGACTCTATTCCATGCCTTGTCAAGGCCTGTGAAGACTATGGTTTCTTCAAAGTAGTCAACCATGGCATCCCTGCTCATTTCATCTCCACTCTTGAGTCACAAGCCATCGATTTCTTTTCTTTACCTCTACATGAAAAAGAAAAGGCAGGACCTCCTCACCCTTTTGGCTATGGAAACAAGACCATTGGACGTAACGGCGACTTCGGCTGGCTTGAATATCTCCTCTTAACAACCGACCATGCCTTTGATTACCACAATCTTGCTTCTGTCTCTGCTCAGACCCCGGAAACTTTTAGGTAACATTTTTTGTTTTTTTTTCTAATTAAGGAGGACATGACTCTACTGAGACTTGAACGTTCAACCTTACGTATCTGTCACCTTATCAAAAAAATTATGATTAAATTCAACCTTAAATTATTTTTTTCGCGTAATTTGCAGGCGGGCCGTGAATGATTATGTATGTGCTGTGAAGAATATGGCATGTCAGATTCTGGAGCTTTTGGCGGAAGGTTTGAGGATTCAAGAGAAGAATGTGTTTAGTAAACTTCTGATGGATGAACAGAGTGACTCTGTTTTTAGGCTGAATCACTATCCTCCCTCTCCGGATAAAAATTTGATTGGGTTCGGAGAACACACCGACCCACAAATCATATCTGTTCTGAGGTCTAATAATACCTCAGGCCTCGAAATCTGTTTGAAAGATGACAGCTCTTGGTTTTCAGTTCCTCCTGACCAAGACTCCTTCTTCATCAACGTTGGAGACTCTTTACAGGTCCATAAACAATTATTAATTCTACGACGTCACTGTCACGTTTTCAACTGTTTGATTCATATTCTAGCAGTAGCAAATCTTTTGCCTTAAATAAAATTAGTGGTAAAATTCATGTTGAAACAGCTCTATCTGCATGGTGATTTCTCTTTATGTACATAGGTTTCATTGTCAATTCCTCTTTTCTTGAAATGGACTTGACATGGAATATTCACCGTGATTTAAAAATATATCGAAATCGCAGGTGATGACTAATGGGAGGTTTAAGAGTGTGAAGCATAGGGTTTTGGCAAATAGTGAGAAATCAAGGGTGTCAATGATTTATTTCGGAGGACCACCACTAAGTGAAAAGATAGCTCCATTGCCTTCTTTGCTCATGGAAGGAGAGAACAGCAGTTTGTACAAGGAGTTTACTTGGTTCGAGTACAAAAAATCTGCCTACAAGTCAAGGCTTGCTGACAATAGGCTCTGCTTGTTTGAGAAAATCGCAGCCTCATAACATGGCTACTCAGTGATTCACAAGTGAAAGTGAAATGGCAGTCATTTTATATTTACCTGTGGTAAGTTTGTTATGACTTGGAGAGATAGGGTTGGAAGTAAAATTTGTGTCATCATGGTTATCTTTTTTGCTTCGGAAATGTTATGTTGTTAATGGCCATCCATTTAGCTAATTGTGCATGGCCAGTGTTTTTTCTTTCTTCTACGACTGTTGTTTGTAAAAGTACCGTCTTCAAAGAAGAAGTTTTATGCGAAACAAATGGTAAAACCAGTGTCGTAAAAAGCGAGAATCATACTTAATCGGTGAAATCACGAAACAATGATTAATCAAGAATTAATTTGATTGATCGAAGATTAATCAGATATTTAATTAAATAATCAGATATTTAATCAGAACGGCAAGCTACAAAATTGAGATTGATTACCACCGAATTGAGATTAATTAACGCCGACATTTAGAAGAGAGGGTAAATCATGTAACTAGTTGATATCCTTTTGTTAGAGGAGAAGAAAAAAGAATTAATTTAATAATTGTAAAGAGATGGGACTGTAGAAAGCAAGGACATATGAAAGTGAATCAATGTCTGCATCTCTGGATGCTAACAATTCCCATAGATAGAAAAAGAAAGAAAAGCTAGTGTCAAGAATCTGGACCATACCAGGCATCACTCATCACCAACTAAGCATATATAAAAGGAAAAGAACAAGTGTCAAAACTCAGAAAACAGCACGGGATGACCTAGCAAGTTCCATAACACGGCTAAATTAAAGTCAGATACTCCTGTCCTCCGTCCATAAGGTCCTCACACTTCCTGGACACGGATCCGTTTAAGAAAAGTAAGCAAAATATGAGAAAGTGGGCGTAAGATTGTACGACCTATTAATACTCTTCGTGTAGATTTTTACCTTATTTTTTAACACGTATTCTGAGGTTATTATAAAATATAATTTCATAATATTTTTAAAACTTTTTTTATTTGAATAAAATTTTAACGTTTAATTTTTATTAAAAAAATAAATTAAACAAATATTATGGAACTATAATAAACAAATGAACTTAAACAACCTGCCGGACGAAAGGCGTATTAGTAAATAAAGATATGATGATGATATCTTCTTCTTTTTTGGTCAGGAAGCACGATCTTCTTGATTGGCCTAAATATATCATTAATTTTCTGAAGAGAATGTTAAACTTTAACATAATCACGCTCAATCTGTTCTGTAATTCTAATTTCCTTGCTCCAAAACAGTCTGCAGCTTATCCTGTACTGCATGGAGCCATGAGACAGTAACCCTACATATTACAACATACTAGTAATTCACTACTCCTGCTGAGTTGTATATACCGGGGACGGGGACGGGGGAATATGAAGAGTACATGCTGCAGCTGTATCCATGAGATTCAGTTTGATTTGAATGTGACCGGGAGACATAAAGCGAAAAAAGAGATTCACTTATAAATTTATTTATATTCACAGAGATGTTAAAATTAAAAAAACGTTATCTGAAAAATTAATGTACTTGTCAATTCGGCAACAAAAGACACATGATAACACAAACGTTGTGTCAATCTCGGTCGGGGAGTCGTTAGGTGCGAGCAGATGGTCGTCGTCCGATAAAAACTTAGCTTGTTATATGCAGATTGTTGGGATGGTAGGAAGCAAGCAATATATAGTTGGATTCTCAGCCTTCTCCAAACATAAAACACTCACTCATAACACGTCCCCATACCAGCTTGCTAAATTCTATGTGAAGCCTTCCAAGAAGCATCTTATTCTAAATCAAAATCATGTAATTCTCTTTTTTGTTGCGCTGGGGCTGAAAAGATCCGCGTGCAGGGATCCAGGATTGGACTGGACATACATGTAACATCTGTTATATTTTCGTATCAAAATGGTCTAGAAATTATTATGTACTCAAAAAATCAAGTAAAGTTTAAATATCGGTTGATTCTCGGCTTGAATATTCCATCTATCCCATTTTAATAGTTAAACATGATTGACATCATATTTAGAAAGGAGCCATGTTACTTATCCCAAATTCTGCCTCAAATCCCCCCAAATGACATGACAGACATGTTGAATAATTTAATGTGCATACAGGATTACCATTATTAATGGTAATCGGTCCATTATTTTTAATGTGAGGGAAACCAATCACACATTATCAATTCGGATTTGAGAAAAAGTTTCGGTAACAATTTTGGGATATTTAACATTTTTTTTTTGAAAGAATCCACATTTTAGTTATATTTCGGTAAATTTAATGTAATTTTAATGAAGAAAAATCAATTAAAACATCATATTTCATATTGTGAAAATTGTAAAGAGATCGTTAAAATGGGACGGAGGGACAATATTTTAGAATGTAAAAAGAACGGAACACATTAGTTAGCTTTCTAGATGTTATTTGATTCCCAACTTGATATCCTTTCGTTTTAAGCAAAGATGAATTCGGAAAGAAAAGGAAGTAAAAAGGAAAAATGAGGAATCTTTAAACCAAGGCCATACGAGCGAGATTCAACAGTCTATATCCCGGCTGGCTTAAAAGAGAGAGAGAGAGAGAGAGAGAGAGAGAGAGACTGAAACAAGTGTCGAGAATCTGGAGCATCAGCTATGAGTGAGCACCAGCTAGGCAAAAGCAAAACAAGTGTCAAAAGTCGGATACCAGGAAGGAATGACCTAGCAAGCTAATTAAAGTGATGCTGTGCAGTGAAAGCGAATATACTACTGTACTCTAAAGCTCCCTGATATTTACAGCAACTAAAACTCCACGTGATTGTTACATGTGAGGCCTTCAGTTTGACAGTACAGAGCTGGTGGTATTTCAACTCGTGATCCACGGGATCACAAACCCCAATTCAAGCTGTCTCACTGTTGCTCTTCGGATATCAATATCAATATAAATTTCACCAGTGTACACCGGTGCTATTTGGTGTTGCAGACAACATTTTTTTATTAAAAAATATGTGAATTTTTTTTTGGTAAATTTAAAATTGATTTTTAATTTATAACTCAAAATATGTAAATAACAAAAAAATTTACTAAACAGCAGCTATGTAGTTTCTACAACATCTTTTCTGACCGCACCATTATATTTAACGACACCCCCAATTATACGTGACAACTAATGGGAGCTAAATAAGGTGGTGTTTGGCGACGCATAATAAGCCCAACTTATGGTTTATAAGTTAGAAGCACTTATTTGTACCGTTTGTGTAAAAAGTCAAGAAGTACTTAAAAAAAGCTAGGATTACTAGCTTTTGTTTCACGACTTCTGCTTCTTTTCCAAACAGTTTAGTCACTTATAAGTCTTCATTTGCTTCTGACTTCTACTTTACTTTTTTATTTTAAGTAAAAAGCACTTATTTTAAGCTCAGCCAAACGGCCCCTAAGACTTAAGGTAGTCCCGAGTTCTATGAATATTTAGGTTTCCTTAACTCTCGTAAATAGGTGTCCTAAATTCAACGAATATAGAGGGTCTCAAACAGCAAGTATGGGTTGTCCGTACTACAATTGCAAGGAGAAAGATTCGAAATGTATATACGCTGAGCAAGTACATAAATGTGTCGGTACGTTTCATTCAACTGAGGACAGAGAGACATAAAGCGAAAACAAGTCAGTTGTATGTTCATAAATATTAAAAAAAGAGAGAGAGAAGCAACTTGCATTATAATATCCAGTAATTAAATTTACATGTCATTTAGCATCAGGCCATCAGAAAACACAGTGAAATTACACACCTAGAGGGGATGAATAGGTGTTATGGTTAATATGACCGATTTTTAATTGTTACTGAATAGTTAAACTGTCACAGACAGCTTGCTGTTAATTTCAGAGTAAACAGTCAGCTAGCTAACAATGCAGATGCAATGCAAAACAGATATAATCAGTAAGCTAGCAACACAGAGAATTTTAGCCAGGTTCGACCCCTAACCCTAATGGTCTACGTCCTGGTCCCCTACCAACTGGTAAGAGATTATATTATTAATCAATAATATAACTCTCTTTAACCCTTGTTCCTGTTATCAGCTTGCTGAAACCCCTGAACCACGAACCAAAAGCTCTCCAAGACCTATACTTCCCAAGTATACTCTTCTAGCTAACTAGTCCCCTTGTTCCCTTGTTTCACAAGCTGGATACACAGCAACAAACCTTTACATTTTGAACAATACAATGTACGAGTGTAATACAACCGAAACTATGAACTCAATATAGATATATATTCAAATATAAGTACTAGAGCTCAAGTAAAGATTTTGCAATGAAAGTGTGTTGTATTTCAGAAGCTTGAAGTGTGTTCTTGTTATTAAAAACGGAAACCACACTCAAGTATATATAAACAAAGATCCAACGGTCAATTCGTTAACAAATTCAAACGTTCTTGTTCCAACCGAACTCACGCATAATTTGTTCCCAATTTGAACGTTTAATCTTGTGAAGTTTACTGAGTAAAAAGCGTCAAAACGTTGTGAATATATCTCAGTAAAACATTTATATAAAAACCATAATTTGAAATAGGATAGGAGTTGTTTTAGATAAGATCGAAATAGAGATAAACTCTCCTATCTTTTAGGAAATCGTTTTTGTTTAAAAATCCTGTTTAAAAACCGAGCTCTAATATTTATATAAGTTATATATAAATATTAAATTCCTTACAAATCGATTCCTAGTAAATCTCCATGATTTTAGGACTTCATCTATATCCGCTTGCTTTCCTGTCAGTATGTTGTGAGCCTGCTGATAGTCTGTGAACTTTCCTGTAATCTTGCTGACAGTGAGCTGTCATTACTTAATTCCTGAAACACTGTTAGCACATATAGACTTCTTTGATAGCTCGCTAACAAGCCTCAGTTTTATTCTATTAGCTTGCTGGCAGTGTGATCATCAAAACCTTGAGAGTATCAATCTCCCCCTTTTTGATGATTACACCATATTTAGGAAAAGTAATAATACTCCCCCTGAATACAGCAATCTAATATCATGAAACTCAACAAATATATCAATTCAGTAAATAAAAACAGATATAACACATATGTCATGTAAAGTAGGGGTGAGCAGAATAAACCGAAACCGCAAAAAAAACCCTGAAAAAACCGAAAAACCACACCGAGAAAAACCAAACCGAAAATAAAACCGAAAATAACCGAAATAAAAAACCGAAATTAATGGTGCGGTTTTATTTTCGGTTCTATGCTAAAACCGCACCGAAATTAACCGAACCGAAATATATACATACATACATACATATATATATATATATATATATATATTAATAATAATAAAGCACCTCAGTCATTTTTACACTTCACGTCTTATTTTTATATCGAGACTTCCTGTCCAGAGACCCTCACTTGTTGAGTCACTTAAATAACTGAAAGGGCACCCAAATATTTGGAGGAGCGCTTACACGAAAACTAGGACTACTATAGTTTGCCACAGAGCAGAAATATTTATGTTGTTAATCTGTAATCAAAATTTATTATGAAACATATTCTACTCTTTTTATTTAGGTACCTTCTTAAGACTTTTTATTTGAATTTTATGATTAGTTAATTGGATAATTATATTGATTTGACATCATCTAATTTCTTGTTGAAATATGTATGCTTTAGTTCTTATTGTGTATAATTTTTTTAGATGAAAGTATGTAATGTTTCCTATATCCTCATGTATGGAAACAGGAGTAACCGAACATACTGTACATGTTTATAAAAATTATATATATTTTTTTAAAAATAATTATGGACATAAGTAGAAAAACCGAAAAAAACCGCAACCGACTAATGGTTAACCGCAACCGAAAAACCGTTTTAATTGGTGTGGTTACGGTTAATGATAATTAACCGAACCGAACCGCATTTAACGGTTTGGTTACGGTTAATGTCCGGAACCGCACCAAACCGCACCATGCACACCCCTAATGTAAAGCAGTAGATATATCAAACAAGTTATGCAAACAAAATTACTAAACCAAGTACTTGCATAGATAATTAAAATAAAATCCTAACCAGGATAAACCACCTGGTATCCAACATTATCCAAAACAAATTTAAACAAATTCAACTCAGGATAAACCACCTGAGGACCAACCAAATTCAACAACCTAACAAACTTAGTCTTAAGCAAACGTAGGGCCAATAAGTACTTAAGCAGAGATAAACACTTAAGCAAAAGTATTATTTTCCTAAATTTTTCCCCCTTAATCATTAAAAAGAGAAAAAAAATTTAAGCCTCGTCATCGTCCACAGCTTTCTCCTTATCAGAACCCAGCTTCTTGGCAATCTCCACAGCAGCAAGAGCTTCAGCCACCATCACATTTCCCGCTGCATCCTTCGAAACAGTTCCAGCAGCTTCCTGAAGAGCATCCATTGCTGTGGGTGGCCTAGGACTTTCAGTTACATCATCCTCAGAAGTGAAGGTAAACTTCACATTAGAAGAACCTGCAGAGCCAAACATCCTCCTACGAAGCTCATAAACAAAGCTCCCAGAGCTACACTTCTCAGGAGAATTTCCTGTCTTGCCCCCAAAAACAATATCTTTCCAGAATTGAAACTGGTTGGCCAAATCATCCATTTGCTCAGACAACAACTTCTGACCCTCAACCAGCTGCTTATGATTATCACGGAGTTCATCCATGAATTCCAGAATCTCCTTAGCAGATATACCCAAATCAACACAAACAGTAGAGGTTGACTGAACCGGAGGTGGAGGTGGAACCTCTACAGCAGACAATGACCCATCTTTCTCAAGCTTTAGATTGGATTGAGTGAGGCACTTAACATCTAGAAATTCCTTGGCCTGGACACTCTCAATCCCAATAACACTAACACCAAACCACTCGAAAATACGAGTTAGCAACAGCCCATAAGGCAATCCAGTGTTTGACTTGCCCTCTATAGCCCCAATCATATTTTTCAGAATCAAATCCCCAATGTCAAAAGACTTCCCAGATAACAACATAGAAACTACAATCACATCCTGAGCAGATAAGTTTGACCTAGTTCCCAATCTAGGACACAGATTATCAATCGAAACCCTAAACAGAGCATGAGCCAGAGGTAGGATTTGAGTAGTAGAAGGAAAAGTTTCAGTAGGTCCATCAGCCCCAAACAACACATGAAATTGGTCCTTAACACTAAAATTATCCAACTGCTTAAAACCTCTTTTAGTGTAAATTGAAACCGGTGAGGGAGGGGTTTTCAGAATTGCATTCAAAAATAGTGGAGACAGAGTGATTTTAGTGTCAGCAACAAAAGACACATACTGACCAGATGCATTTCTGATAATTGTGAATAAAATTCACGAACAAGCGAGAGGTAACAAAGTTCAGGCATATCAACCAAAAACGATTCAAAACCTAAATCGCTAAACAGCTTAACCACACCACAGTTGAAGAAAGCCTTACCAGACAATGGCTTTCCTAAAATGATTTTCCGATCCTCAAGACCCTGACCATCGGTTTTCTCTTCTGCCGACATGCGAGCTCTCTTTCCAGATTTCTCAGCTTTGCGAACTCCCGACTGTTCATCACTGCTCTCAACATCCACCAACTCAGCATCCAACTCGGTGTCATCCTCGTCAATGAGTCTTCGCTTAGTGACCGTTGAAGCAGAGGTTGGAGTCTTCATCGAAGCCCTAGTTTTCTTCTTCATCGCAACACGAGCACCGATCGTCGCAATCGTTAATTGAAAGAAGCGATTGTGTAGGAGAGATAAACCCTAGAGGGTTGTTGAGGGCTTTTAAAGAGGAAACTGTATAGACTCGGAGAGATGATAGATTTTAAAAATCTTTTGATAATGATCTCGGGAGAGGATTTAGGGATAATATTTGTAAAACTAATTTTGGTTATAAACGACATGATATATCTAAATAAATTATCCTGACAAAATCTAGTAACAAGTCTTAGCAGATTTCCACTTAAATAGCTAACACTAAAATTTGAATTTTAAAACTGATCATAGATTGGCACATAATCACGTATTAAAAATTCAACACATAAATTCATGTAAATCAGCACATAACGGATAGTTAATTTATGAGGCTAAACTAACTATACACTCTTGAATTGACCTTCATGCAAAAATAATTAAGATTATGTAAAGTACTGAGAGTAAACTGATAGTATCCGGACCAAGCTTATTAGCTTGCTGACTGCACATCACACATGCCCAATTCCTTTCTTAGCACGACATAGCGTTCTTCAGGAAGAGGTTTTGTGAAGATGTCAGCTAGCTGATCTGCTGTAGCCACAAAAATCAGCTTGACAGCACCCTTTGCAACATTATCTCTCAGAAAATGATGTCGAACATCAATGTGCTTTGTCCTTGAATGATTGACAGGATTTTCTGAAATATTGATTGTACTTGTGTTGTCACAAAAGATAGGAGTTTGCTTGCATTTGATTCCAAAGTCCTTCTATTGTTGTCTCATCCATAGCATTTGAGAGCAACAACTACCAGCTGCCAAATACTCCCCCTCAGCCGTAGATAGAGCAACTGAAGTTTGCTTCTTGCTTAACCAAGAAACTAAACTTTGACCCAAAAATGCACAAACACCACTTGTACTTTTTCTATCAGTTTGACTACCTGCATAATCTGCATCACTATACCCAACAAGATCAAAAGCATTTGTGATAGGATAGAATAAACCCAAAGTAATGGTTCCACTTAAATATTTAAATATTCTTTTAACAGCTTGTAAGTGAGAATCCTTTGGTTTTGCTTTAAATCTAGCACAAACACAAACACTATACATAATATCAGGTCTAGAAGCTGTAAGATAAGTAAACTACCAATCATACCTCTATACATTCGAACATCAACATCTTTACCTTGCTCATCTGCTGTCAGCTTGCTAACAACGCTCATTGGTGTTGATTTCGCCTTGATATTCTCATATCCAAATCTTTTGAGTAGATTCTTGATATACTTGGATTGATGCACATAAATTCCTTCTGGAGTTTGGTTAATTTCGAGCCCCAAGAAATAATTGAGCTCTCCCATCATGCTCATGTCAAATCACTATGCATGCACTTTGAAAACCACTTACACAAAGAATCATTAGTAGATTCAAATATAATATCATCTACATATATTTGAACAACTAATATATCTTGACCTTTGAAGATAGTAAACAAAGTAGGATCAATTTTACCTCTAATGAAACCATTTTTGATCAAAAATTCACTTAACCTTTCATACCATGACCGAGGTGTTTGCCTTAATCCATATAGTGCCTTCTTGAGCTTGTAGACACGGTTGGGATATTTTTCATCCTCGAATCCTGGTGGTTGCTTGACATAGACTTCTTCCTTTAGATATCCATTTAAGAATGCACTTTTGACGTCCATTTGATGTAGCTTGAACTTCTTGAAGCATGCAAATGATAAGAGCATCCTAATAGATTCCAATCTTGCAACCGGAGCATATGTTTGATCAAAATCAATTCCTTCTTGTTGATTGTATCCTTGTGCAACAAGTCTAGCTTTGTTCCGAGTGATAGTACCAAATTCATCAACTTTATTCTTGAACACCCATTTGGTTCCAACAATTGAAGCATCCTTTGGTGGATCTACAAGTTCCCAAACATCACATCTTTCGAATTAGTTGAGTTCTTCTTGCATTGCCATGATCCAATTTTCATCTTGTAAAGCTTCTTGAACATTCTTTGGTTCCTCTTGAGCTATGAAGGCAGCATAAGCACAAATGTTGGCTTGAGCTTTCCTTGTCTTGATTCCAGCTGATTTATCTCCAATTATCAACTGAGGAGGATGATTCTTCACTGTTTTAGTTGATTTTGGTAGATTATGTTGAGATATGACCTCTTCATTCCTTGTAGTCTGCCTATGAGGAGTCTCATCAACAACATTTTGGCTTGCTGATGAAGTTTGACCTCTGGATTCATCCAATGTGAGCTTTGACATCTTATCCAAAGTTTCTTCAAGAGATGGAGTGGATTCAGTAGCTTTATTGCTTTCTGAAGTTGTGGCAGTTGACTTGTCAGCTTGCTGATTTCCAGTTTCCTGCACTGTCAGCTTGCTGCCAGTACCTGTACCTGCACATTCTTCCTCGTCTCTTGCAAGATCATCAGTAGACTCTTGAAATGAAACATCAATAGACTCTTCAACAATATGTTTAGCAAGATTATATACTCTATAAGCACGACTTGTTAAAGAATAACCCAAAAATATAGCTTCATAAGATTTAGAGTCGACTTTACCATCCCTATTAATGGTTTTGAGTATGAAGCACTTAGATTCAAAAACCTTGAAGTAGCTGATATTAGGCTTCTTTTTCCTTAGCAATTCATAAGGAGTCTTGTTGAGAATTGGCCTGATAAGCACTCTGTTAAGAACATAGCTTGCTGTGTTGACAGCTTCTGCCCAAAAGCTTCTTGGCAGCTTGCTCTCCTGCAGCAATGTCCTAGCTGTTTCTTGTAAGGACCTGTTCTTACGCTCTACAACTCCATTTTGCTGAGGTGTACGCGGTGCTGAGAACTCATGTGAGATTCCTCTTTCTTCACAATAAGTAATGAAGTCTTTTTGGAATTCCCCACCATGATCACTTCGAATACCTACAAGTCTTGTATCTAGTTTGTTCTCAAGCAACTTGATTAGTTTCTCAAATTCACTAAAAACACAATCTTTAGTACGCAAGAATAATACCTAAGTGAATAGAATAATCATCAACAATAACAAAGGCATATTGTTTACCTCCAATACTCTTATAAGCTTCGGGATCAAAAAGATCCAAGTGAAGAAACTCTAAAGGTTTAGAAGTAGATACCATTTTCTTTGCCTTATGTGGAGTCCTTGTTTGCTTTCCCAATTGACAAGCAGAACATGTCTCCATCTTGACATACTTAAGCTTTGGTAAACCTCGAACAAGCTTTTTTGCTGACAGCTTGCTGAGATGATCCATATGAGCATGTCCAAGCCTTCTATGCCAAATTTCTGGATTATCATCCACAGCTGCTAAACAAACACCTGCCTCATGTTCTTCAAAGTTCAAAACATATATATTTCCTTCTCGTTTTGCAACTAGAGGAGTTTTGTTAGCACCAACAAGTATAGTAAATTTATCCTTACCAAAGTTAACAATATGACCATCATCAAATAACTGACTTATACTAAGCAAGTTATAAGTAAGACCTTTAACATATTGTACCTTGTTAATAGAAATGATACTATTACCTATAGTTCCCTTGCCAAGAATAGGAAGAGTTTTGCTATCACCAATTGTGACACGTCCACCCTTCTTCATCTTCAAGCTTAGAAACTGAGATTTGTCTCCACTCATGTGCCTAGTGCTTCCACTATCCAATATCCATTGATTTGGCTTTACTTTAGACACGAGACAAACCTACAAAACAAACACAAAACACTCAACGTTTTGGTACCCATATTTTATTGGGTCCTGCAGTGTTAGATGATAAAACATATAGAACATTAAGATCAGATTTCTTGATCCACATTTGGACCACTTTAGAACTCTTCTTCCATGTTATGCTGGTCTTATCAGCATACTGTCCTGGAGCTGTCTTCTATCTGTTTCTGTTGTCAGCATACTGCCTGTGAGCTGACTTCCTTCTCCAGCTTGCTGATTGAGTATTCTTCATTGGACAATTATTAGCAAGATGGCCCTTCTTTCCACACTTATGACAAGTTACCCAAGGCATGGCATAATTGTATGGAATGCTATTTTTCCCTTCATATTTCATTGAAGATGTGGATGTAGAAGCTGCACCAATGCCTCCTTTATCATGAGAACCTTTAGCTTGTTTCATCATAGATTTGAGACTTTCTTCTCCTTGAACAAACTTTCCCATGGCTTTCTGAAGGTTTTTAACTTCTTGCTCCAATGACTTGATCTTTTCTGCTTGAATAGTTATTTCGGCTAAGCTTTGAGATTTGCTCAACTCGAATGCCTCCAAGCTTGCATCCTTTGCTTTAAGATCTGCTCTCAGCGAGCTGAGTTCCTTCATGAGTGTATCATTCCTTCTTTGGATTTGCATGTTGTTCCCTTCAAGTTGTGAGATTTGCTCCTTGAGAGTAGCAATGATTCCACTACTAGCCTTGGCACTCTTTTCATTCAAGAAATCACCTATGACTTTCTTCAGATGAACATTTTCTTTCTCGAGCTCATAGTTCTCATTCTTTAGATCAATGAGCTCCATAATTGATAGACAACTCTTATCCTGCATGGTTAGTTCACAAGATGTTGTATCAATAGAATGTAATTCAGAATTAATAGAATGTACCTCACTATTAGTCTCTGAATCTGAATCAGTTGTCTCCATTGAGCCATCAAGACCAACAAGAGCCAAGTTCACCAACTCATCACTTGAATCCTCAGAAGCTGATTCATCTTCATCATCACTCCAAGTGAGAAGTGCCTTTGATTTCTTTTTATTCTTGTAATCAGCTTGCTGTCTAGGTGGCTTTGGCTTGTTTTTGAGCTTGTAGCAATCCCTTTTGAAATGCCCTTTCTTGCCACATTCAAAACATGCATCATCTTTTGGATCTTTCTTTGCACCAAAGGCTTTGCCCTTTTCTTTTTTCATTTTATTTTTCTTTTCAATCATTCTCTTGATTTTCCGGGACAAAAGAGCTAGATCCTCATCTGATTCTGTTTCCTCATCTGATTCGAGCTTGCTGACAGAGGAGTGCAGTGCAAGATTCTTCATTTTCTCTGTTGGCAGCTTGCTGCTTTCTGAGCTGTTAGCTTCAATCTTAGCTTCAAATTGTTCCAACTCAGCAAATATAGCTAGGTGATCCATAGTATCAATGTTGAGAGCTGATTCCAATGCTGTGACCTTGGCACCATATTCGAATGGAGCTGCATTTAGAATATTCATGTTGATTTCCGATTGAGGAATCTTTTTGCCAAGTCTTTCAAGGCTGTTAAGAGTGACTTGGAATCTAGCTTGGCTTTCACGAATGGATTCTCCCTTCTTGATAGCGAAGCTTCCAAATTCTTTCATGAGCTTTCCGAGCTTGACCTTCTTTAAGCCTTGTGAGCCTTCATGATATGTCTTCAATGCATCCCAAATTTCCTTAGCTGTTTTGAGAGAAGAGACCTTGTCATATTCAGCTTGATTCAGCCCATTGATCAATGTACTCCTTGCTTTTCCATTGGCAGCAACCTTTGATAGCTCGTCCACTGTGAGAACATCAACGTCCTTGACTTTGCCATCTTTATCAAGATATTCATAAGGACCTCTTGGCACAACTCTTTACATTAGGGGATCTCTGGATAGATGAGCCTCCATTTGGCCTTTCCACCAATTGTAGTTGTCAGAACCCGTGAAGAGAGGAGCTCTAAAATCGGACTTTCCCTGAAAGTTATCAGCCATATCGATCGATACTATTCCTGTTACAGAAGTATTAGTACAAACACAGCTCTGATACCAATTGAAATTACACACCTAGAGGGGGGGGTGAATAGGTGTTATGGCTAATATGACCGATTTTTAATTGTTACCGAATAGTTAAACTGTCACAGACAGCTTGCTGTTAATTTCAGAGTAAACAGTCAGCTAGCTAACAATGCAGATGCAATGCAAAACAGATATAATCAGTAAGCTAGCAACACAGAGAATTTTAGCCAGGTTCGACCCCTAACCCTAATGGTCTACGTCCTGGTCCCCTACCAACTGGTAAGAGATTATATTATTAATCAATAATGTTGACAATTACAATGATTCAATAATATAACTCCCTTTAACCCTTGTTCCTGTTATCAGCTTGCTGAAACCCCTGAACCACGAACCAAAAGCTCTCCAAGACCTATACTTCCCAAGTATATTCTTCTAGCTAACTAGTCCTCTTGTTCTCTTGTTTCACAAACTGGATACACAGCAACAAACCTTTACACTTTGAACAATACAATGTACGAGTGTAATACAACCGAAACTATGAACTCAATATAGATATATATTCAAATATAAGTACTAGAGCTCAAGTAAAGATTTTGCAATGAAAGTGTGTTGTATTTCAGAAGCTTGAAGTGTGTTCTTGTTATTAAAAATGGAAACCACACTCAAGTATATATAAACAAAGATCCAACGGTCAATTCGTTAACAAATTCAAACGTTCTTGTTCCAACCGAACTCACGCATAATTTGTTCCCAATTTGAACGTTTAATCTTGTGAAGTTTACTGAGTAAAAAGCGTCAAAACGTTGTGAATATATCTCAGTAAAACGTTTATATAAAAACCATAATTTGAAATAGGATAGGAGTTGTTTTAGATAAGATCGAAATAGAGATAAACTCTCCTATCTTTTAGGAAATCGTTTTTGTTTAAAACTCTTGTTTAAAAACCGAGCTCTAATATTTATATAAGTTATATATAAATATTAAAGTCCTTACAAATCGATTCCTAGTAAATCTCCATGATTTTAGGACTTCATCTTTATCCGCTTGCTTTCCTGTCAGTATGCTGTGAGCCTGCTGATAGTCTGTGAACTTTCCTGTAATCTTGCTGACAGTGAGCTGTCATTACTTAATTCCTGAAACACTGTTAGCACATATAGACTTCTTTGATAGCTCGCTAACAAGCCTCAGTTTTATGGTATTAGCTTGCTGGCAGTGTGATCATCAAAACCTTGAGAGTATCACACAGCACAACACACAAGTGTAATTCAGATTCCGGGTTCCGCAGTCATGAAGCTGCTAGGTGAGAGATTAGATCATCTTCGGTACTATATACATACCATCATGTCCAACAATTTTATTTTAGTATAATCTTTGATGGATTTTAATATTAATCTTTTAAACCAATAATAAAATATATGCCATGAAATATGATTTAGCATGACATTCTTTTTGACGTTCTATCAAATTGAGGAATACCAATAGCAAATTAAGTAAAAAATGTGATCAAAGTACTTTCGGTCAAATTTAGAGCGGATTTCATTAATATATTGAAATAGACTCAATTGGGACAAACCATCAACTAGCTGCTTTGGTTCCGAACTACTTAACTAACTGAATACAAATATATGTAAATTAAAAATATAAATAATGGTTTTCCGAATAATTCAGTCTACATCTCTCGTGAAAATGATAGTTTCAAAACTGATACTCACGATAATTTCATGAGTGGTGCAATGTTCAGAAGACTCGACTACAATCACAAATCTTGCTTACCTGCGGAATCCGACTGCTTTCGACAAATTAATCACAGAGAGAGGAACGGAGTTATGGCTTGTGTAATGGAGCTCGTCTGTGTTGGTGTGTTGTTGTGTGTGCAGTCCTAAAAATAGCTGGAAAAGACAAGAAAGCCTCCAGCTTATTCCATATTTACTAACGAAATTTAGTGAAACTAAGCCCAGTACACAACATGCAAACGTTAAATGTTATTTCCTGAAGCAGAATTTTTGTATCCAGAGCTGAAAAGAATGAAACTACCCTTCATATTGTTTTTTCTTTTGCTGTTATTGTGTATGCACATGGTTGGTTTTGTCTTTTCATGCTTTGTATGTTCTGGAAATTAAAAATCAGCCCTGAATATATCATTTCCCAATTTTAGATAAACATATTGTTTAATTGAAACCTTAAGTACACAAAGTGCACTTAAGGCCTACTACAAGTATACTTCGTGCATTTGTTCTTATAGAAACTGATAAATAGATTGTGGAGAAGTTTTTAGTGTTTAAGATCCACATGCAAGAATTTTACAATGATCCCCCACGTGTTATGTAGTTCTCCCTCCATACTAAGAAGAATAATAACATATGATTGGAGCTTAAGTAGTAAAAAAGCCGATCGCATTTGCGCTGAGTCTTATTCTTTGACAGTTGCATGTTTATCATACTAAAACAGCAGGACTATACAATACAGCAATATACCAGGCTTACTACGGATTTAAGGGCTTAATTTCCGTCGTAAAGAGGCCATTTTGTTGTAGTGGAGAAATGTAGCATGATGATAGTTATATAACTAGTTAGATGCACAGCTGAGAAATTTCTTCCCACGAAGGCAGCCTATCCAGATCACTCAACGACGACACTCGTCTCGAAATCATATGACTACTACCATCAGTGCCCGATACAGACGGAGGAGGAGGGATCATCAGTCTCGGACGTTGTTGAGGTGGAGGCTGGTAATCACAATCAAAGCCGCGAGAATGCTTGCCGGTGAGCCTCTGAACAACGGACTTGAAGTAGTCAGGGTCCGTGTGGATGTATCGAGTGGTGATGATCACCACTCTCACTGCTCCTCCCCTGTTTCCTTCTCCTCCAGCTCTTGACATGCTTTTCTTCAATATATATAAGCCTACACTTTGTATGATATGATGAGTACGTAAATTTGGATTTGGTTGTGTAAATCTGAATGACCATTGTCTACACATATATATGTGTTTGATGTTTGTGAGGAGAATGAGGAAGTGATCAAAACAAGGACTTTGTATCAGAGGGCGCAGCGCAGCAATAAAATCATTAAATGTATCAAGGGGCCGGGGCAGTGGTGAAGCTGATCAACACGACCACTACATCCCCAGATTGACTCATGTTGAGGATTCAGTCAAATTATTTATGGATTTCAACACTAGTCCTTCCGTCCTCACGCATACTTTACGTTCACTGTTTATACGTATTTTAAGACTCGTATAAAATACAGTTCCATAATGTTTTAAATTTTTTTTGTGAATAAAAATTTAAACGTCATACTTTTATTCAGGAAAAAAAATTAAAAAAATATTATGAAACTATATTTTATAGAAGTTTCAGAATTCATGCCAAAAAATAACGTAAAAAACCTGCATCGAAGAGTATCTTTTTAACACAAGCGACAAAAATTACAATTAATGACAAAGAGATAAACAGATGACCTGGATGACGCTTGTTGAAAATCTATGAGAATTAAGAGAAGATTGTACAAACAAGAGAGGCAACCTTTCTTCAAAGAATCTTTCATGTTGTTTACCTGGTCTTCCCAATGCCAGTTGCAAGACCTAATTAATAATGGAGGATAAGCTTTCAATTACAGTACTAGTTGGTAGTTAACGAATGTCTTGTATCATCCGTTCATCCTAAAGCCTACAGGATGCACAATGTTTGGCGGCAAATACATAAATCTTTCTTTCTTTTTTGAAATCCCACCAATGTCAATAAGATTTTCAAGCATTGTCCTTGAATCCTAATACATATATAGATATAATTATATATCAACTTTTCGACATTTTATCAAGAATTCGCACAAAATCAAAATCACATATAATCCATATATATTAAAAACAATTCATTAAAATCTCAATCGAATACACCCCCTTAAACTAAAATAATTTAAAACTAAATGAAATTAAATATTTAAATATTAAAGCTAAAGTCATTTAAAACTGAACAGTTAAGTGATGAAATTTTGGTAACGAGCCTGCTAAAGAGAGGGCCTAATGTTGCCAGTGTGGCAATATCAGACACGACCCGAAACCCGACACGAACTCGACCCAACCCGAAACCCGATTAACTGAGACTGAAACCCGAAAGTGACCCGAAAATCACCCGAAATGACCCAAAATTAGAATTTCATTTCTAATAACTTCAATTTTCAGCTTTATTCAATTTTAAGTGATAAGTGATTTTAGCTTGACCCGAAATCGACCCGACTGCTAACACGAACACGACCCGTCACCCGAAATTGCCACCCCTGCAGCACCACCTCATCTATTTAAACTGTTAATCTTAAACATAGGCATAATTTATTTGTTAAGAAATCATGAACCACATTTATCAGATGATAAGGACTTGAATAAGTAAAGAACAAACTGACATATATGTTGGGTGAGGAAATTTAGAACGGTAATAAGATTTAAAGCACCTGCATAAGCATGATCTGGACTTGCTAATCATAGAAGAGTGTTGTGGAAACTAACAGGTAACAGCATTAGCAATGGATTGCAATTTCTGCTATCAAAGGACCTAGTTTAGTTTGGAATTTGGAATCAAAATAGATAAATAAGTAATAGAAGAAAACTAAACATCGCTATGGCCCCCTTCAACACTTCAATTGAAAAGGCCGGTCTGACACAAGATGTTTTGGTTGTGGAGGAAGTACTGCTTGCTATGGAAAAGATGGAAATAACTGAAACAAAGAAAGTTTCAAAACCACTTGATCAAAACAAAAGTTTATCCTTTCTCTTTCTTGACCGTGCATACACCTCATTCCTTCAGGGGTTCTCGGACTATGATATTCATCTAACCTCATTCATTTCATAGAATATAGATCTCCGACTGCAATAGTCATTTAATGCATACCAGGGCGAGTAACTCGTGGCCTGACAGGTGTCTTGGATGGACTGACCCTACACAAGTATAAAATAAACTAAAATAGTCATGACAAAGAAACAAGAAACAAAAAGAAAATGTATCACAGCTTAAACAGTACCTGACGGGTTGGGATCCCATAATCTGTCCACAACAATTCAGCGCAATGATGGCACTCTCGGCCTGCAAACCACAAATTAAGCCAAGGTTAGAGCGGTATGCTCCCACTGAAATAGAGTAAGATTACTTAAATAGCCCATTGGCTGATAACAAATTACAAAACTCTTCAGGTTTCTTAAATTTGCCAGCTCGACTCCCTATCGATCATATAACATTATATATCCACGAACAATTTTTCCTGATAATAACCAGTGATATATACCTTTTACATAATTACACTCATCAATACAAGAGTGGGCGTAGAACTAGGGTTCACCGATACAAAAAAATACAGCTGGGTTGTCTATGTGCAAAACAAGTAGGCTAAATAACTTAGTTCAAAGTGGAAACTGGCGCAATAAGTTGAAAAACCACCCTGGAATGACATCAGATTTATTTCTAAAAGGGGAGGATATGTTTCAAGAGGGCTGAGAGATCTTAGAATCTCCACTGAACACTTTAGGTCCCGTTAAAAAAGAATTTGAAAAATGTGAAACCAGCCAGAAATTGCTGTACCTACGTCAATGCTATGTAAAAAAGAAATTGAGCCATACGCTGTTTATGATTTGAAGATAACCACAAGTAAATAAATGAAACAAATACAGTCTTTTGTGCATGCAGTTCAAGTATCAACTTACCAAAACAAACTCAACAAAAGCGATACGAGTTGAATGCACGTGATCACCCAAAAGCCTCAGGCGAGAAACCTGCATGTATCAAATTTAGTCAATTTTTGGCGGAGAAGCATCAAGGTATTTGCACTCAAAGGACCATTAGACCTCGCCACATCTTGTTTCAAAAAAGGCCTTCACATCAGCTTGAGAAATCTGCAGAGACAACACTTGTTATCATCTTGATATAAAAGAGCTTAAACAACTCACCCATGAATTAAAAGCTTGTTATTACAGTATACTTTAATATCCCAAAAGTAGAGTTTGTAGATAAATCACACAAATATCCAGGACACACAAAAGTACAGCAGTAGAAGTTATTAAATGTGTTGCACACCTTCTTATCAATATTTGTACAGTAGACTGTCCTTGCACACATCTCACGTTCATCCTCTGACTATACATATAACATTAGAAATATATTACATTAACGTTGAATTAAGATACTCAAAAAGGAAATGGAGGCAACAGCAGTCATCATAAGGATGCTAAAACAAAATTTGAGATGAATTCATACTTTGGGAAGAAATGTCGGATTCACAGGAAGGATAGCAGTTTTTGAAGGCAAGACCTTAACCGGAGAAAACCCCAGCTGTGTCCCGCCAAGGCTAAGTGCTGCTCTAGCAGAGACTGCCAATAATTGCAGATAACATGAGAACTTCGCAAAACAATTTAACCGCATAAAATTTAGCAACATAATCAATACAAATTTAAGAATGCAACTAATTAGAAAAGGTAACTTACACTCATCAGCAAACTCTACAAAAGCAAAACGAAGATGTGAATGTGGATCACCACACACCCGGCAATCTACAACCTTAAAACAAATTACACCAAAATCAAACAAAATCAGTTATATGGAACAGTCTGATGCCAAACCTAAAAGTTGGGTGAAGTGGAAGAGGATTTTAGGAGTAGCCTTGTGGTCACTGGTTCCAATCCCCATCTAAGGGTCAATGTCCTTTCATCAGTTAGCAACACAGAAACAAATGCAGCAAAAAAAAACAACGGGTTCTTGCCAAATTACATTAAGGTCCATTCATCCCTGCTTACATATATATAATATTTAACTTCAGATCATTAAAATTTATGAGGTCAATGATTTTGTACCAAACATCGTCGGAAATATTGATAATATATGAATACTGTTTTGTAAGAGAAGGAACATCTAAACGACTGCTAACGGTCATACATTCATTTATAGATCAAGTTTAACTTCGCGTTCATATATATATGTTTCCCTTTGGACATCTTGATGTGCCATAATGTATATTCTACCATAATAATCTGAACAGAATCTACAAGGAAGTTAATTTGCATTACAATGGAATCCCCTTTCAGAGTTTCAGGTGATCAACATGTATACTACGAAGAATCTGTCAGAAATAAATGACAGCAGCAAGTTGTTGTCTTTCATATTCACTAATATTCCCTACTGAATCTGCGAAAAGAACATTAAAAATCCTTATAGGTACTTAAAATAAGTCCATATCATTCAATGCTACTCATTTCTCTATATGACTTCATTATACGCCAGGAACTGATCACTTGTTAAACTGCAAAGTAAGAAGGCCACACACTCCATTTCATATGTTAACTTTCATATACTGTGATAGAAATTAGAGGTACATGGTAAAAACAAGAGAAAGTTAATATCCTAAAACTAGTTGATGTTTAAAAAAGAATGTATACTTTAAGTGACCAACTCTCCCATAACCTTAAATTGTAGAAAGGAGGACCTAATTAGATCTTATTATATCTTTAACAATCCCCTCACTCGAAAGTCCAGTTTTTGTTTAAAAAGTGTATCACTAGGAGTCCATCTTTGGGGCAATAACCAACCTTAGTATCTAAAATGAAATATATAAGAAACATTGGGGGTTAGGATGGTTCAAACATGAGACCTCTCCCAAACCCAAGAGGCAAGATATATGTTAACTTGCAGCTCTCCAGAAAGTTGGTTACTTAATTCCCTGGAATCTTTTTCATGCACTTTCAGAAATTTGCAGAACAAAAGGTGCAAAATAATTGTTCTCACAGGTTCTCATGCTAAAATAATTTTCCTTTGTATTAACCTATAAATATTTCTTCTATGTGGAAATGAATATCTTGCTTTAGACTTGGCTAAAAACTGCAAATAATTTGTAGAGGCTTGTTAAGCTGATTACGATAACATAAACGTCAATTGGAATAAATTTAAATTATTTTAAAGTGCCAATATGACTTACTTGTCCATAGCCACAAAATAAAGCAGCAAGCTGCTCTTCAGTCACCTGTTTCATAGAGGAAGAATAGTCAGTTGAAGAATATATTAAATACTAGACCATATACATATTGATCAATTTAAAGGTTAGCTTTTTTAAGTCTTTTACTAACATTATGATCAATGTCAGATACATATACTGTTCGTCGAATGCTATCTTCTCTTTGAGCTCTGAATGCTCTCCCATTGAGACGCCTCTTGCCTTGGCTAAAGCCATTTCTTCTCTGCCAGAACATTAAAAAAATTTCAATTAACAATTTCAAGAAGCACAAAAGGTCATATATTTGAGAAATTCAGATTGGCAACCACAAATAAAGAGCAATCATTTAAAGGTCTGATCTGAAAGGTAAGAGAGATTAAGAGCAAAACCTATAGTTTACGCGTGACAATATAATACAAAAGAAAAGAATTCATGAAGGAATTTGCACTTTTGAGGAGGTAGGAACCCACAATCAAACCTCGAGCCTTATTTTTTCTAGCATGCTGTTCAAGATGTTATGAGCAAAGGGGATGACAAGAAGATAGTCAGTAAAGACTCCACAGGTCAACTAGGAGAAGGGAAGTGACAGCTTATATATCTCAGTGGGGATTAGGGGATATAGCATGGCCTTCAGATGTCAACCACCAAATGGATAGAGAAAGAATTATGCTACTGCACATTGAAACCACATACACCTCTTCTAGGGTTGCAGGATGCCAGGAACAATTTCAAACATCAAGAAAGCATGTCGAAGACTAAAATACTAACTTGAACAACGACACTACACCACAGATTAAAGTCCACATCACCTCAAGACCTAAGTACCTCATCATAACACCACAAAGAAGCTAAATTTCAGAAGCTCAACTTACATCTAATAGTTACAGACAATACCCCCACAAAGTGGAGACACTGCGCTGATCAAACCTTCCTAGTAAAGACATCATAAATCATGACCTGCTTTTTGAAAAACTTACAGGGAACACGACACACAAATTACAAAGCCAAACCTGGTAAATTAAAGATCTTGCGTGGATAAGTATGATAACTTTACCATTATCAAGTAAGGGAGTTAACCAACATATGAAATGACTCCACAAATCTTGCTTTGTTCTAAATATTAATTTCCGAAACAGAAATTCTAACAAACGACAAGTTAAACAAACAAACTGGGCTTTCGAAAAAGTTAATGATCACATCACATACCAGTGTATATTATAACAACTGTGCAAGGAAGAAGATGAAAGTATCATAACAAAAACTGTTGAGGGTCATAAAAATTTACAGTACAAACATTAAGTAAAGAGTAACACAGAAAAGGTAAACTTCACCTTCTTAGGCACAACTGATATAATTGCATTTATAATCAAGCCAATACGAAAGACAAATGGGAAAATTCCCTTTTTTATGATTTCTTAATCACTTGTGTCAAACCGCTCCCTATAATCAAAAATTACTAACGCTAAAGCTAAATGCACAACAGAAACTTACAGAGGTGAATTGATCAAATATTGAAATTAGATGCTAAACACCCCTCTTTTACCATTCATACATGTATGATATGATTCAAAACTCCGTTTTAATTAAATTCGATTGATAGGCACATAAATATGCATTTTTTTTTTATGCCAAGTAATTTGATTGTGCATAAAGTCCCAAACACATAAAGATATCAGCCTCCAAAAATCCACGTCACTTAAGGTGGAAACAAGGACAACTCGGTCATCAATTCATAATTAAAACAATAATATCTAAACATGTAACAACAACAAATAATCGCTCGTATTAAATATATTGGATAATCAGATTATACCTTTCTGTTATTAGGGAAACCATCATTCGCTGAATTCTTATCAGCTGGCACAAAGAAATTCCCTGAAAACTGATCAGGACTCCGATAATTCAAGCAATAAGAAGGGATAAACTCTTTAGCCATGGGATTAAGCTTCAAATTGGACAACATATTCACTATGTGTTGCATACGAAACCCCGATTTCGAATCAGAATCCTTAACAACATGAGTCTCAGATACAGCATTTCCACCGGAACCAATACCAGAATCATTGGTTTCAGGTGAAGAAGTGTGATCAGCTACTGGAGCTGCCACAGCTGCCTCACCATTCATTTCTGCACCAGCAGCCATGAAATCAAACCCCACAAAACACAAACCCCAGAAAGACTTAAACTTTACAAAATCGAAACCCCTCAAACACAAAACCCAAGAAGATTGAAACTTTATATAATCAAACCCAAAAAAGTCTCAAACTTTATCAAAACAGTAAATAAAAGCAGCTATCTTTACAACAATTTCTTGAAAAACAGATTAAAAAAGACAGCTTTATTCGAATTTCACCATCTTTATACAAACACATATATAAATAAAAAAGCCTATAGTATGTAAAATCAAAATGAGGGGTTCCAAGAAGATGATCACAACAAGAACACAACAGTGTGATATACACAAAAGGGCATGTATATTATACTAGTGTTACTCTATGATTATATACACACAGAGATACGTAGCTAACGTCTTTGATTATTTAAGGCGAAGCTCTTGTTACTTTCTCCAACAATTAATTATGGATATGTCATCCTTACTGTTTCTTTGTGAAGTTTGTTGGGATTGTAAATTTTTTATTTCCTCAATCATTCCGTGTTAATTATTTTAATTTTATAAAAATAAATAAATAATTCAATCTTAAAAAAGTATAAGAGCATCTCCAAGCTAAAAGTCCTTTCCAAAATTAAATTTTATAGCCAATGTTCACAAAAAATAGAACTCCAACCACAGCAACCTCTTGTGTATAATTATAGCCACCGCCTATGGATAGCTATATTTGTCGATCCGCTACAGATCTGTAGCGAATTCCACGTCATCTCCCGCAATTTATTTTCCTCCTTCACACTGATTACATATTATTTATTACCATATTAAATTGATATATTCTATTTATAACAATCTAAATATTAATAACATACTATTTTTAAATTATAGCCAACCAATATAGCCAATACCATTGAAGCATAATGTCTACAGGTTCGGCAAATTTTACATAATGTCTTACAGATCCAATTTAGCCAACGATTATAGCAACATCATTGGAGATGCTCTAAGGTCAAGTACCATATAAATCAATAATGAAAAATTTAGTTAAAATTTATTGATTATAATTGTACTCGAAACTCTTTTATTTTTATTTCACATATTTGGTAAGATGAAATTATGAATGTATCAAAATCAAATAATACAAAATTTTACTAAATAATTTGAAATCTGGATGTATATTTATTTTAATATGAGTTGATAACGTCGTAAAAAATTACAATTTATTAAAATTATTAATTAATTTCAATTAATTTTTAACTTTTTTATCTGTTATACTAAAATTCCTCCACCATTTCCGGTTTCCGATTTCTGTAACATGATTAATAATAATATAAGTCAATGAATTTTAAGCAAATAATATTCCTCAGTACAAAATTAGTTATTGTTGTACAGTAGCACAAATTTTATAATATTTTTTGTTCATTGGAAGTGCAGCCACTATAATGGCAGCATTTAGCTAGCTGCTTGCTTTTGAATCACTGTACCTCAGAATGCTAATTGATGATTGTATTGATTGGTGGTCCGGTAGGGCAGTGTTTGGAAAAACCAGAATAAAAAAAAGATGAAGCACTCAACTTGGACTGTGATTAAGAAACTCATGGAAGCTGATGGTGACACAACATGTTGGTGGTGGTGGTCATATTCATGTACATGTAAATGGGTCACACCAACAACCAAATTTTATTCCAATGCTTCAAAACTGCGATTTTCCTTATTATAAACAAATACAAACATCTCGTAGATTCGTCCTGCCCCTCTTTTGACATCATACTAGATTCTAACAAGATATATTACCTCTATTATCGAGTTTCAAAATTATGAAAAATAGAGCACGGTTAGATAGCTCAAATGGTTAAGAGTTTATCCTCTGTCGATGACAGGTCTTGTATTCGACCCTGTCTCACCCGAGATCATATAATACACCAACACTACAAGGACAATTGTAACAAGTTTCTATTATAAATTTGAAAATGACCAACTACAGCAACATTCGAGAGTTACTTCACACCATGCACTTATGATTCGTTGAGATTAAATTACTGAATTACTGGTATATGGATATTAGAAATAATATATACGTGATATATACACACCAGATGGGGCATTTTTAACAAGAAATGTTACTCAAAAATACTAGGTGCTTTAATAGGCATTTTTAGTCATATGTCATACATTCATACTAATGATTGATGTTTTCACAACATACCAACCCTACCCCTCACTGCATAGTGTAGTAAGCCAAGGCAAGGTTGTTAAATTATACATCACAATTGTACAACTTATAGACAGATTTGTAAGTTGATTATGGTAAGCAAATCAAGAACATTAGCTCATTACAAATTTAACTAAAAAGACAATGGTAAGTTCTCTCAAAACTGTCAAATGTTCTACAAGTAAATAACCTACCCAACAGGTTTGACAGAATTCACAAATTGCTCTGTGGCACGTCTAAGTTATTTTCCTTGAAAAATATTCCACTGCTGCTGCAAAGCTTGTGTTATGTACAGGAATACTATTCAAAAGCAGTGTTCACTCTCATGCAAATTGTCTTTTCCTGCTTATTGGACATCAAATACACATCCATGCTCTAGCAGTTCTGATAGAACACTTCTCATTTTGTCTACTGAAAAAGGCTTTAATACTAGTCCATCCATACCCACCCTCATGCAGTTCTCTTTCATCACTCTGTCTGCGGTACCCGTTAGTGCTACAACAAATGGTCTATCATGACGCGTTGAATATTTTTCACGAATTAGGACAGCAAGCTCATAACTGTCTGTACCGGCCACACTCATATCCAAGAGAATCACCCTATGCTCTGGAGTTAGAGCTCCCAAACACTCGTCTCCTGAGCCAACAATTGTTATGTCGCAACCTAGGTGCACGAGGAGTCCCTTTGTAACTGACCTGCTAACCCTGGATCACATGGAAAATTGTAGAACATTTAAGACAACAATTGGTAATTTATTTGAGTAATCTACGGTGTGATATCTTTTTTGAATTCTCAAATGATGAGGGTTTTGTCAGTCTTGCCTAAACAGGGTCAACCTGATGTAGGAAGCTCTAATTAAGCAACATGTCAACACAGGTACTGGGACAACTACTGAATCCATTGCTTAAGAATAAAATGGCTGAAAGTCCCGTGTCCAAGTTAATGCAACACATGGCTTCCATTGTAACAAGGAATTTATCATTTTTCATATGCATTACTATTTAATATATGAACTACCGAGTGAGAAAATGTGAATGGCAGACTTTGGCTACATAAACAGAACTAAAGGTGGCAACAATTTTATAAGATAAAACAGCAGTGCTTTCGATGATTCACCTCAAATCCATAATAGTGATTGAAGGAAACAAATTGATTAATATTTTAATCACAGTTGTGGACTTTTCCAGTAGAATTTTTTTTTTTTTTTTGCCAAGTAATTGATTAAATAGATCAAAGATGATTACAAGAAAAGAAAGTCCTGACAAAAACAACTATGCAGTAATATATGCTGCACAGTAGCTAAAGGCAATACATGCTCCAAGATTTAAAATAACTAAGTCTAAAAAAGACCAGCAACAAGAACAGCCGAGAATAGGGGTGGCAATTTCGGGTAATGAGTCGGGTTCGTGTCGGGTTGTCTTACCTGGTCCAGTTTTTAGGTCAACCCGAACCCGACCCGAACCCGAAATGGGTCGAAAATCTCAACCCGAACCCGACCTGTTCAGTACCCGATTGACCTGAAAATGACCCGTTTTGACCCGAAATTTATTAAAAATTAATTATTTTAATTATATTTAATTATAATATATTATAAATATATAAATAATAATTTAATAAGATTATATGTGACAAAAATATTCTTAATATTATATAAATATATGTAATTTTAAAATATAAATATATATAATTAATATAATATATGTAATTTTAAAATATAAATATATATAATTAATATAATATATTTATATATAAATATTTCGGGTCGGGTTCGGGTACACTGGGTCAACCCGAACCCGACCCGAGTTTTTCGGGTAAAAAATTACCCGACCCGAAATGTAAAAACCCCGACCCTAATTCGTATTTTTTCGAGTCGGGTTTGTGTCGGGTTTCGGGTCGTGTCTCATTTTGCCACCCTTAGCCGAGAATTCAAGCCAAATGCTAATAAAGCATAGAAGCTACAGTAGGATCTCTCATGATTTCTCTGTGGAATGCGGGTGAGGAATATAGTTTTCCAGTAGAATATTGTGGATACAGTTCTGGACCTTTTTTTTCTCACTAATAGTCCCTCAGGTTGCTGCATAACTCAAAAAACCGAACATTCTTGTTGGTTAGATGGAGCCCACTACTTCGCAATTTAGTGTGTTTCTTTATTCAATTTCATATAATTTAGGTTCAAGTACTTCTTATACCTTCTGTTACATGTATCCATTGAACCTTATTCCAGCCTATACAGAATTAACAAATTACAATGCTTTTACTATCTATCTAAGAAGATAAATCACAACAATACACCGGGAAAGAAAGAAGAAATTTAAAGTAAAGGATCACTCACCCATTTTCAGCCATGACGAGAACTTTTAGTCCTGGAAAATGTGTCCGCCCTTGAGATACCGGCAACATGGCACCAGGTGCAAAAGGTAACTTAGAATCACTTAACCGCTGTGGATATCCCAGTTTTACAACAAAAACAGCTGTACATCCCTTGCCAATACCTTCACTTTCGAGATAAATGTGGCCTCCCATAAGGTGCACAAACCTGGTTAAAAGTGACAATATAATATTTATAATATACGCAGTTGCAAAATAACTACTGATCAGCCATAGTATCAGGCAACTGCTATGGTGCCCGCAAGGCAAAATATAGGAGTATATAATAAAGTGAGCTTATCAGGTAACTGCTATGGTGCTACGGAAGTACCTTTTGCAAATCGCAAGGCCAAGGCCAGTACCACCGGAGTTATTAGTTGCCAGTGCCTTGCCTTCTGCAAATTTAGTGAAAATTTTGGGGATGTCTTGGGGATCAATCCCAGATCCCGAGTCTTTTACCTGCATTTGAAGAACTAATAAATTAATAACATATATAGTAAATAGCAGCGACCAGTTAAACATTTACCCACCTGTACTTGCAAATAGAAATGATTACTGTCAGCAGGCATAGGGAAATTATCTTGAGCTCGAGGATCTCTCACTGAATCTGGCTTTGCAACAAAGGCAGATATCAAGATGCTCCCCTCTTTCGAGAATTTTACAGCATTCCCAACAACATTTAATATAGTTTGCATAAGCCTCTTTTCATCACCAATTGCAAACTCTGGTAAATCTGAAGCCAAACTCAGTGAAATAAATAACTTCTTGACAGTTGCAATAGGCTTTATCAAGTTAAATACCTGAAACAAGCACAAGATCACATTGCATTAAAAAAGTTGTACACTAAGTTGTAAATATGTTAACCAACAGAAAGATGCACCCTTGTACCTCTCTAAAGAGCGCATGAAGATTAAAAGTTCCTATGTCAAGTTCAAGGCTTCCATCTTCAAGCCTCGATAAATCCAGCACGTCATTTATGAGGGTTGCCAAAAGGTTACTGCTCTTGAGTATTGTTTCAACCATCAGACGCTGCTCAGGTGTCAAATCAGTTTCTTGCAATAAAGATGATAGTGCAATGATGGCATGCATCGGAGTTCTCATCTCATGATTCATAACAGCTAAGAAGTCATTTCGAGCACGAATAGCTGTTTCTGCTTCTCGTCGTGCCAGATCTAGAGCAACATTCTGCTCCATAAGAAGATCTCTAGCCCTCATTGACTCTTCTAGAATTGCAGCATGTGAAAGTGCAACAGCCACCTAATTTAACCATGAGAGCCTAACGTATTAGCAACTTCACTTCTAAAACCATCATTTAGTTTTGAACTGAGATGGACTATTATAAAATATATATATGTCTTTCGTTGAGAGACTTCCTCAACATATCTTTCAACATAAGCAGTCAAAAAAAATAATAATGTGGTTGTAGCTAAGTGTGCTTGTAATGCACGAAGTTCACGAAAATTTGATCTACAACTACAGATTACAGTATAAATCATTAAATCCTAACCTGATCTGCAACTACTTCAACCAGCTCCATCTCATGAACATGCCACTGCCTTGCACTTCCAGAAGGAAGCATTAATACCATCAAAGCATAACGTTTTGTTGAAAGTTCTGGCCAATCATATATCTGGAAATTAGAAAGATGAAGAAGTGGAACACGTACTGCGACCACCTCACCGGGCATATATTTCCCACTAAGAGGACGTAATCTCGCTACCGGGCTATTCGGAGATATTTTTACTGCACGATTGGTACTAAATGCTTGATTAATAACAGGGAGCTGTATGGGTACAGTAAATCCAACAGGGTTTTGATGACGCAGTGTGTATGAGAGTTGAAGCTCCAGCCCTGTTCGTGTTGGCATCCATAGAGCACACTCTTCTAAAGCTAAAGTTCTTCCTAACTCAACAAGTGTAGTTTTTAGTATAGTATGTCGATCAAGAGTACTCCGGATTTCATGAGTTAGCATTCTAACATGTCTCCCTGTTTCTTCCTGGGTACGGATCAGGCCCATTTCTCGATCAAGCTCTGCAGCCTTATTTTTCAAAAATAGTTCCCGAGTTTTAACACTTAAGAGGTCAGGAATGATATGCACTAGAGTAAGAGCAGTGGCACATGAAACTGCAGCCGTCAAAATTTTAGCACAGGTCATGACAACAGCAACTGTTTTGGTATGAATACTGAAGGTCCATAAATTTATAAGATGAGTTGCTCCACAAAGTACAATGAAAGCGCCAAATTGAACAAACACCCACTTATATGGAAATACTGCAGATTTCTTTACAAAGTAAATCAGCTCTAGTGGGATGGAGAAATAAGCAAGGGCAATAAAAAAATCCGAAATATATTGATATTTCATCAAAATTTCGTCAGGTGGCCATTGTGGCTCAATACAATTGCATTCCATACTGAGAAAATGACTTTCAGAAAGTATTTCCTGCCTCACATACCTGAAAAACACAATATATAGAAGTTCATCAACAACTTAACATCAGATAATGAAAACCATCAAGTTGACTTCTAACTGGAACTACCAAATAGAATCCCACAATTCTAAAGCTTATAGTTTAAAACAGAAATGGTTGATCTTTATTACATCTTCTGATAGCATCCATACATATCATACAAAATAATCTAACCCAGGATATGACCTAGAAATGGAGGTGGTCTACGAAGTCATAACCTAGCTACAACGAGACCTAAGTTCCCTGCAGATTCTATCATACACCTATGACCTATTCGCAATTACAAGTTCTACCGAATAAAAGGACCTACATAATAGCAAACTCATAATTCATCCCTAAATTTATGGCTGAAGAATACAGGTGTCAATGTCTATCTCCAGATTTATGCGTGAACTAGACAGACAGAGTTTAAATTTGAAACGAACATATAGTCAACTAGATTTCAACAAATTATATAAAGTCACAAATGACTTCACCAAACTTTATATAATTAAAAACGAATATAACGATTGGTATGATATATAATGACTCGAGCATATATAAACAATAAAACATAAAATCCAAGTAGTATATAAGATTTAAGAGCTGAGCCAAATAACAACCCCCCTAGCAATGCATCATGATGCATCAAGTATTAATTCAATATAACATAGACAATAAATCAATATCTTAAAAAGTTCCAATCTTTCAATAAGGTTTTGCTGCTTTCACATTTTTACAATACTTTAGCTATCTTAAATAATCATTAAATCAGAATCCCCCTTGTATGATTCACTTGCACAACATTGCAGGGAATAGGAACACGAATAACAATCAGGAAAAGTACATCAAAAGATAAGTTTTTAAAGCAGCAAAGTCAAGATAGAGTTCTAATCTTAAACACATGAACTCAATTTGATTCCGAAGAGTTTTGTGAAGCCATAGAGTATTGTACGATCCATATAATATAAAAAGGCTCAGGTGTGTGATACAAATAATAAAAGGTAAACTTCTGATAGTACATTAAACTCAAGAATAAATCACATTTGCATAAGAATGCACCAAGTGTTGCCTCAATATAACATTCAGAAATCTAGTCAACATCTTTAAAGTTCCAATCTTTCAATAGGGTTTTGCTGCCTTCACATTCTTTTCTGACTTTCACGATCCATAGAGTTTAAATGTTAAACAACATCAATCCAATCTGATCTCGAAAACCTTGTGAAGCCATAGAGGATTGTACTATCAGTATGATCTAAAATGGTCTAAAGTGTGTACTATATACGAACCTTGACTTCGACGAGTATATCAAACTCCAGTTATATATCAATCCACCTAATTACTGCATTATTATTTATCAATATCCAATCTTAAGAAGTTCCCATCTTTTTAAAGGGTTTGCTGATTTCGCTTCTTTTTTTTCATAATATCAATTTTTACAATCTTGCCACCAACTTAACAACCAAAATCTCCCAGCAAAGATGCAATTGCACACACAATCAGCAGGCAATAGAGACAATCACAACAATCAAGAATATCAAAAGCTAACCATTGAAGCAACAAAATCAAGATACCACACCAACTTACAAAAATTAAAACTAAAACTACTTAAATGCAAAAGTCAATAACTTGAACCAAATAAAACATCAAATTTACAAAAGGTGTGAAAGAGAAGAGTTACCCATGAAAAATCACTTAAAGTTGGTGGTTTCTCTCTCTGGAAAAAGGGTGCATAGAGAGAGAGAAGCAGAAGGTGATCGGAGCTGCTCAGCTAGCTTAGATCCCTTGTGATCTAGGTTGCCGCTGCAAATTTTTTTATGGGTCTATCTCTTTCAGCTATAATTGGATATGCTATGCAAAGAAGTGCCTTTGCCCTTTTCTCTAACACAAGTGGACATTTAACTTGATGGTTTAAGTCACACGCCTGTTACGTTTCTATATTTAACAGCCTTCTGTAGTTCTGTTCTGTATGCTATGATCAAAAAAATTTCTTCGGCATCTTATTATCATGTTAAATAAATATATTCGTATGAAATATAATTTTCAACAAAAATGATTATAATATAATTTTATATAGTTATAACTGTTTTTGTGAAGTATAATATTTATATTTAAATCTAATGTAATTTTCGGAAGATTCTAATTTTTTTACTACACAATACATTCGAATAAAAAAAAGAAATTTTCTTTTCAAACAATTAAACAATGGCGGTGAAAGTGTCACAGGTGCGTAACGATAACATTTGGTGGAGGATGGGACAGCTGATAGGAACTCAATGGTATGAAAATGTACGAAAATGTCTCGGTGAACTGAACGTAGATTTCTTTATTCCAGTAGGAGTATTGATTACAGTCTGTTTATCTTTCTACAAATGTTATTGTCGCGCAAATAATGGAAATCACTAATTTCTCAAAATAGATTTCTTCCTTCTTTTTTTTTTCCAAACTATATAGAGTATTAAAATTTTGTAATTAATTTGTGATCATCTATAGAATAAATCTTATTTTCTAAAAAATAATTGATGTAGTGTTTGAGTGAGGCTATTCGATTTCAAAAAAATATAATGAAATTTAAACTATATAATGAATAATTGTGAATTATTTCATTCTTTTCCATTTCTTATTGCTTATACTACGGTTCACGTCCTTATTTTGAAAAGAAATAACTCTTTTCCTCCTATGTTCAATTTGTTATTAAATCTCATCATAATAATTTTACATTTTTGTAATCTTTTTTCAAAACTCTCTCGTATTTTTTTTTTGTGTTTGTTTATTTCATTCCATTCATTCAAAACGAAAATAACATTAAAATTTCTTTTTAAAGAAATTTCTAATAGCATAATATGAGTCGTAATTTTCACACACACACACAGATATTTTTACTATTTATTAATAGCATCTCCAACCCATTAAAATTGAGAATATGTAAAATTTTCTCTAATTCAATAGCCATTCTCTCATACGAAAGTTTAGTCAATTCTATGATGTTAGCATTATTTGTCAAATTTTTCGAAACATGCAAAAAAAAATCATATCATCTATTATCATATTAAAATAATATATTCTATTTATAACAACTTAAAATAATAAAAACTAGTATATTAGATATTTAAAATAACTTGAAATAACAAAAATTAACTATTTTTCCTATTTTAACGAGTTTTATCGAAACATGATGTCTTATAATTCTTTATATGATAATATTTAATGCTATTTTAGCAAGAATTGTACTCTCTCTTACCCTTGCACCTAGGATCAAGCAAAACTGAACTACAACCGCACTGTATGACTTTGGTTTGTTGGGTCTTCATTTTCTAAAAATTCGGTCTATACAGAATACATAGAAATAAAATTTGATGTGATCCTGTTTAAAAAAAATATCGGTGTGTTAGTCCCCAAGTATCGTAGAAAATATCGTAGAAAAGAGGTTGATTACAGCATTATCAAACTTTCGATTTTATTGTATAAAATATAAATGAAATTCGATTTTGAGTTCAACAAACACAAGTTCAAAAAATATATCGTATAATGACAATTATCCATAAATTATCACATTCTCTATTTTTTAAATATCGAACTTGCCTCCTGACAATAAAATAAAATAAAAAATATCGAACTTGCCTAGCAACGTGCTTGTGGTGTGTGTATAAAATGATCTGTGTATTGTTGTTTTCAAATAAAACACTCAGCACATATTGATAAGCTTCACGTTCTAACCATGGATAACCACATCATATAGCATTTTTTTTTTTGGGAAATTCTCAATGGTACACTTATAGTTTTGGCTTTTCCAAATGGTACGCAAAAAGTTTTTGGCTTCTCAATGGTACACGTACACTATTCAAACGTTCCGCGCCATACTCCTCCCGTTAACAGCTGTTAATAAAACATTAACTTCTCCTCAATTAACCCTTAATTAAAATTAAAAAAAAAAACTTAAAAACATAAGAAATTACAGCAGAGGCGGGTTAAAGTCGGGTTAGGTAAAAAAGAGGGCTTAGGTAAAAAAGAGGGCTTAACGGTCGAGTGCAGCAGCAAGGGTTTGTACGAGAGAGAGCACACTCATTTCGTTTTCTTCTCAATCAGGAGTGCACACTCGATTCTCCATCTGTTCAATCTGCAATTCATCTTCAACTGAGGTATATTTCGTTTTCTCCGCCTTCTGCTTCACTTGTGTTTCGTTGTTCTTGTGTTTGTTGTTTATTGTGTGTATAAATATGTTGTGCCCATGCATATTCCACTGTATGTATACATTGTTGTACGTGTATAGCTGTTTGTGCTGCTATTTCTTTAAGTAATGTATTGTTATGTGTAGTCTGGTATGTATGTTCTTGTTGAATGTTTGAGTTTGTTTTGTACTGTAGAATGGGTGATCATAAGGTTTTGACGTTTAATTGGAGGGATAGCAATATAGATATTAAGATCGACATAGATAAATGCTCATTGTTGGACCTAATTGTGGAGTATGAAGATGAGGCTAAAAGAAGGGGTATTCACTTAGATTTTGGTTATCCAACCTTTGCGTATGCTTGGAATATGAGACACAGATGGTTAGAGAATGATGCCCATCTGATGCAAATGTTCGAAAGATTTAAAGACAATATTGAGATTATGATCTGGGTTGGGACAAAGATGCAACCCACTCCCCTGTACAAGCTGGTTATGAATCTGAGAAGGCAAAATGAGCATAAGAAGACTGTTGAGGTTGATGGTAATGCAGAAAATGAGGATGAGAATGACACTGAAGATGAATTTGACGTGTCTTTGAATGATCTTGAGGACACTTCAGTGAAACCATCCACAAGTAACCCAAAACAGAAGCCAAAGACTACAGCCAAACCTAAACCTATAGCTAAGTCAAAGACTAAAGCCAAACCCAAACCTAAGCCTAAGCCTAAGACTAAAACCACAATCACACCTAATATCCTACCCTCACCTCCTATCTCACCTAATACAGCCTTCAAGAATTTGAAGATTAGGAAGAGTCCCAGATTTTCCCCTTTACCAAACACAAACAATGACACTGCCTCTGCTAATGCCTCTGCCAATGCCTCTGTTAATACCTCTGATCAGTCTTTATTTGGTCGTAAAGTTCCAAGAACAACAGCCTTAAGAAAATGACTCCCAGTGGAAAGTGGCAGTAGTGGTAAAACAGCTAAAAGAAAGGTGGATTTTCAGACTGCAAGCAAGGACAACTCTGCTGAAGACAACACTGCTGAGGAGGGTTCTGCTCATGTTTACAAAGAGCACTCTGATTCAGATTCAGATGTTGTGGCTAAAGGAGCATGCCCTACAGATGAGCTAGAAGAGGTTGTCACTGTTCCAAAAATCAAAGAAAACTGGAAAGTGGGGAGTTGGCATGAATTTATTTCAGATGAGAATGATGATGGTTATTACCAGAGATTGTATAGAAATGGTGAAATATATGAAGACAAGGAATTTGGAAAAATTGTGTTGAAGCCATGGATGATTTTTCTGGATAAAAATCACTACAAAAACACACTGAAAGACTACTGTATTCAGGAGGGATTTGCTATCACTGTCATTGCTGCTGACAGTAGAAGGCACACAAGTGCTTGCCTTTCCAGTTCTTGTGAATGGAGAATTCATGCAAGCAGGTTGCCAGATGGCATGACTTGGGCAATCAAGAAAATTGAACCCAATATTCATACATGTAGGGGTTTGGAAACTTATAACCCTCTCTGCAATGTACATTGGGCAGCTGAGAAGGTCATGGAGGACATTAGAGCAAATCCAGACATTCCTGGTAAGGCTCTAAATGAACTTTTATTTCAGAGATTTGGTTTGAATATGAAGCCATCAACCCTATATGCAATGAAAAAGTATGCACTTGAAAAGCTTTTTGGAGGACATGATGAGTCCTACAGCCATCCGCCAGCATATACAAGGATGATTATTCAGACTAATCCAGATTCAAAGGCACATTACTCCACTGTTGAATCTGAGAGTATCCCTAGGGAATTACTTTTCAACAACATCTTCATCTCATTCTCTGCTACGTGGAAGGGAATCTGCAAGGGTGTAGGCCTCTCATTGGAATTGATGGCATGCACTCACCTAAAAGGCAATTATGGTGGAGTTCTGCTATCAGCAGTTGCTATGGATGGCAACAATGAAATATTCCCTCTAGCATATGCTATAGTCAGTGTTGAGGACAAAGATAATTGGTCCTTCTTCTTGTGGAACCTGTACCACATAGTCAAGGACTCAAATAGGACTGACTGGACTATTATTTCAGATAGACAGAAGGTAACTTTTAATTTGTAATTTGTAATATGTCTTTTAATTTGTAATTTGTTTTGTCTTTTAATGTGTCTATTTTTACTTTGTCACAGGGTATTGATCTGGCCTTGGAAAATGTTTGGCCAACTGCTAAAAGAAGGTACTGCTGTAGGCATTTAAGTAGGAACTACAAAAAGCAGTTCTCAGGCCCACTTATGTATATTCTATTCTGGAGGGCTTGCAATGCTACATCCCAATTTACTTTCAAAAAAGCTATGGAAAGACTCCAAAAAGCAGGGGGAGATGCAGTTATGACATGGTTTGCAAACTTAGGAGATGCATCCACTTGGAGCAAACATAAGTTTGATCCAAATGTCTGCAATGACTCAAACACAAGCAATTTTGTTGAGAGTTTTAACTCCACTTTAGGAGTTGATAGATGCAGACCAGTGTTGACCTTGATTGAAGGTACATTTATACTTGTTTTTTCATTCAGACTTGGTTTTCATTGCCTGCAAACATGTTCTAACTTTGTCTCTTTTTTTTGTTTAGGGATTAGGAGAGTTTGCATGGTGAGAATGGCAACTAGACAGCAAGCTGCAAGTACTTGGCATGATGATGACCTCTGTCCAAAGATTGTCAAGATTTTGAAAGTTATAAGCAAGTAGACAATCAGTTGCAAAGCTTACATGTCAAAACCTGGAGAATATGAGATCCATGAGGGTACATCTCAATTTCCTTTATCTTTGAACTCAAAAATTTGTTCTTGTGGTGTTTGGCAGTTGTCTGGAATACCATGTAGGCATGCCATTAGAGCAATGTTGCATGCTAAAATCGATCCCCATAAGGTAGTAAGCACATGGTATTCAGTGAAGACATATAAGCAGGCCTACAGTTTTGGCATCAATCCAATTCCTGACAGAGATAAGTGGCCATCATTTGAAGACATTCCTACTATTAAACCACCAACACTCAAAAGAGGTGTTGGCAGACCTTGCAGAAATAGAAAAAGAGAGGAAGGGGAAGATCAAAAAGGCAAGAGAGCCAAAACAGTAAAGTGCACTAAATGTGACTGTTATGGTCACAATTCAAGGACCTGCAGAGGAGGCCTTACTGCTAAACAAAGGAAGGAAGCACAAGAAAAGGGTGAACCTGTGGTGATAAGAAATCCAAGAGTGAGAGACCAATCCAATGCAGCAAAGGCAGCAGCTAAGGCAGCAAAGGAAGCATCTAAATCATCACAGGCTACTGAGATTAACATTTCTCAGCCTGCTTCATCTAATATTTAAGAACATTAATGCATTCTGTTTTTTGGTTGGTGTGTTTAGAAAGTTTATTATGATGTTGAGACATGAACTTCTGTTGCTTCTACTTGGATCATGTTGGAATTTTTAAATTAGTGTCTATGAATCTTTTTGGATCATTTTTACTGTTTTGTTGGCTGGTTTTTACATTTCTTATCATGTTTATACTGTTTTTATGGAAAAATTAACGTTTGGTTAACAGCTGTTGATGGGAGGTGTATAGCAAAGAAAGGTAGAATAGTATGAGTGTACCATTGAGAAGCCAAAAACTTTTTGCGTACCATTTGGAAAAGTGTACCATTGAGAATTTCCCTTTTTTTTTACAGAATCATATGGCATATTTTGAAATGATTATAAAATGATTTTATAAACATGATCATAAAAATACAAATAAATAAGATTAATGACTATTTTAAACAGGAAAAGCGATCGGGATTATGAAATTCAGATTGCAATATGTGGTACGAAAAAGACAGGTACTCAGTTTGGGACAAATTTAAGATTACCGACTATAATCTACTCTTTGTTATATATTAAGTGTATGACTCTTGGCCTTTTAGCTTTCACCGTTATTATCCATGCCTTTTGGCCTTTCATTTGCTTGTAACTCACAAAGTTTGAGCCTATATAAACTTTGTAAACTTGTGCTTAGTGGTATGAATAAAAGATGATCTCTCTCTATATTATATAGCTCTTCTCAAGTTTATATTATCTATAATGAATAAAAGATGATCTCTCTCTCTATTATATAGCTCTTCTCGAGTTTATATTATCTATAACACGTTATCAGCACGATAGTATATATATATTAGGGGTGTTCGCAGTGCGGGCGGTTCGGTTTTTTCCTAAAACCGCGAACCAACCCGCACATGCGGTTTGAGGAAATTCGTAAACCGCAACCGCACCGCGTAATATAAAAACCGCGTAAACCACACCACAAAATTGCGGTGCGGTGTGGTGCGGTTCATGCGGTTTGCGTGGTTTATACATTCATAAAAAATATACTTTTGAATGACAATATAAATATAATTTTAAACTATATGTATTTAAAAATAATTTATACGCGCACACACAAATATAGAGTTATGAGTGAAAAGAAATATAAACTAAAATATGAGTATGATAATGATGAAGATCAAAAGATTTCAACACTTACAAGTCATTTTATAGAAAAAAAAATAATTATAATATTTAATTTGTCGTCTTAAAACTAACATTAATTTGTATTGTAAAATTATTAAAATTAAGTTGAGTAACTTGAACATATATACACACACATAGAAGATAACATCATAATAAATAATCTACCTATATAATATAAATATTTGTAATTATATGTGATATATTTTTATATATTAAAAAATAGCGGTGCGGTGCGGTTTGAACCGCACATGTATAATGTCAAACCGCAACCCACAACGCACCGCGCGGTTTGTTAAAATTTCAACACGCGACCGCACCACGAAAAAGAAAAACCGCATTTTGCAGTGTGGTGCGGAGCGGTGCGGGCGGTTTATGCGGTGTGGGCGGTTTGATGAACACCCCTAATATATATATATAAAAGGGGTGGATAAGCAGCATTTTTGGACAGCACTAGTATTCAAGCACGAGAAAAAAAAGAGTCGTTAATCAACTCAAAATTTGGAGGGTTTTATTTACGGGCTACGATGTAAGTACATTTTCCACCAGCCTAGATGCCATTTATTTTGTTCTAGTAGTTGATTTTTGTTTAAACTGATCCATTGCACTACTATGTTTATGCAAATTTGGAACATGGCTGTCTTGGCAAGTTGCTTACTGTGACTATATGTATTATTTTATTATACTACTCGGTAAAAAAATAGTCGCAACCTTAAGTCAGAGAAATAGTTCTCTATATATAATTATCGATGAAATGCCTTCTTGTTTGCCTTTGTCTAGTTATTTGGAATTTTGTAAGTGATTTTTGCATTTCTATGTGTCCATATCAACCTAGGACCATATAAAATTTTATTCTTTCTTTCCTAACATCATAAATTTTTGATGATTAATATAGAATTGTAAAAGTGATGTGTAATTAAATAAATGGAGTAAGCTGACAAGAGGATGAAAAGAGGAGGATAGATGATGTTCATTGCCAAGTTAATTTAATATTCCTTACCCATGTATACTTGCTCATGTACCTGCATATGCATGTGATCTTGTGATTATTTGATGACATTTACTACATTTTGGGTTAACATTGTTAGTATAGTTTTTGACTATCAAGATGTGGGAGTAGTTCTTTTATCATATATGAGATAGTCATTTAATTGAGTCCTGTTCTTGTATAAGTGATAGCAATTTTTTTTAATGTAATTGTATTGATTTTCCAATAACAATTGTAGATAAAAAAAAATATGATATGTGCAATTTGGTTGTTTGTAAGATCCTGGATTGTGAAAGCCTATTTCCACATTCATAATTTAGTGATTAAATTTTATGATGAGAATATATATTAAAAAAAATGGTTAGCACCTGTAAATATAACTTCAATCTTGCATCTCCTGCCTATTTGTTTATTTAACTTATATGTGCATTTAGTTGTCAAACTCTTATTAATATGTGAATATATGTTTACTTCACAATAGCGATGGCTGATGTGTGAATGTGTTTCCTTGATCATACGTGTTTGTTTTCATGAATTATTTATATAAATTATGTTTTTGAAGAAAGAGAAATGACAAATCTCACGAAACTTGAATTCAACGCACTTGATGTCACCAATATATATATATATATATATAGAACAAAGTTCCATGTAGTCCACATATTTATTGTAGTAACGTAGACCACATATGTTCTGCAAATATAGAATGACATAAAAACATTGCAAAATATGTTATTTTGCAAATTATGTTCTATAAATATCATTATTTTGTTAAAAATTTTGACAATCCTAAACATTCTACAAGTTAAATAGTGAAAAACACATTATTCTGCAAAACATGTTAAGTTTGCAGAACATATTTACATATTACAGAACATATGTGTTCTACTTGTTGAACATAAATGATTTTCAATATTTTTCATGAAATAGTGATATTTATAGAATGTATTTCACAAAATAACAAGTTTCATACATTTTGCAATGTTTTTATGCCATTCTATAGTTGCAGAACATATGTGGTCTACGGTACTACAGTAAATATGTGGACTACATAGAACTTAACTCTATATATATATATATATATATATATATATATATATATATATATATATATATATATATATATATATTTGACATAGATTTTGGATGTGGAAATCCATCTAAGTGCTATAAGCCTTGGTGACACAATAAACGAGGATAATGAGACCTCTGAGCAAGATAAGAGAAAGGCTATGAATATCCCTCCGCCATCATCTTGATGAAGGGTTGAAAAAAGAAATTGACTATTAAAGATCCACAAACTATTTGGAAGGATCCAAAAGAAAAAAAAATAAATATGACCATAAAAAAAAACAAGAAGAGGAAGTGATACTTCCCGAGGCTCGCTATGATTGGCTTCACTTGCGCTTGCAAGCCTATAAAAGTGTGAGCGAGTATACTTTGCAATGTTCAAAATTACATCTCAACTGAAGTTATGTGGAAGAATATGCTCTTGAAACAATAATATCGTGAACATGGTTTCACAAAATATTCTGAGCTTATTTTAGTGTTGCTCCTTGCTGAACAAAACAATGAACTGTTGATGAAAAATCATCAAGCACGTCCGAGTAGTTCAACACCATTCGCTGAAGTGAATGTTGTGTCTACTCATGATTATGAAAAACAAAAAAAGACTTTTGGACGTGGTTTTGGGCATGGTCGAGATCATGATCACGATATTTTTTCTAATTTTAAAAGAAATGCTCACCGCCAGAAGTAGAGGAAAAATGAGGAGAAACCAAAGGAAAATGTGATGCCTCAAAGGGTTGAAAGTACTTGTAACCCATCTTGAGCCACATATTGGTGACCAAATTTGGTGGTGGCGATAATTAAGTCATATATTTAAAAGCCTTTCTTTGCTTCTTGAATATATAAAAAAAAAAATTATGTTTGAACTCTGAAATGATTGCTTGAGTATATATTATGAAATCTCCTTCTATTTAAATTATTTCAAATATTATATTTTCTAAAATATTTATATATTTTCTTTTGAAGAAATATGGCCGGTAGCCTCTCATTATGTGACATGAAAGATGAAGAATCATTTTGTTTGGCGGATAGTGCAACAACACATACAATTTTGAAAAATAAAGCATATTTTTCGCATCTAACGTTAGCCAAAGCTAATGTCAATACAATATCGGGTGCATCAGATATAATTGAAGGCTCCGGAAGAGCAAGTATAATGCTACCTAATGGTACATGTTTATTGATTGAGAATGCAATGTTTTCCGCTCGATCAAAAAGAAATCTTTTGAGCTTTAAAGATATACGCCACAATGGCTATCATATTGAGACGACAAATGAATGTGATAATGAATATTTATGTATCACGACTACAGTCTCAGGGAGGAAACATGTGATAGAAAAACTCCCATCATATAATTCTGGATTATATTATAATTTCATAAATTCAGTTGAGTCACATATGACTATTAATAAAAGGTCTGTTGACTCGAGTAATTTTATTATATGGCATGATCGTTTAGGCCATCCGGGTTCAACAATGATGCGAAGAATCATTGAAAATTCAAATGGACAACCACTCAAGAACAAAATTGTTCCATTACCCAAAGATTTTTCATGTGTTGCTTGTATTCAAGGAAAATTGATAACAAAACCATCTCCTGTGAAAGTTGCCATTGAATGCCCAAAATTTTTGGAGCGAATTCAAGGAGATATATGTGGACCAATAACCCCATCTAGTGGGCCATTTCAGTACTTTATGGTACTCATAGATGCATCAACAAGATGGTCACACGTTAGTTTATTGTCCACTCGTAATGTTGCTTTTGCACGACTCCTTGCTCAAATAATTCGATTACGAGCACAATTTCCAGATTATAATATAAAGAAAATAAGATTGGACAACGCAGGAGAATTTACATCCCAATCTTTTAAAGATTATTGTATGTCTATTGGGATTGAAGTGGAGCATTCGGTTGCCCACACACACACTCAAAATGGTCTTGCCGAGTCTTTCATTAAAAGGCTACAATTAATTGCGAGACCATTACTTATGAGAACAAATTTACCAACTACTGCCTGGGGACATGCAATATTACATGCGGCTTCTTTAGTCCGGTTAAGACCGACTTCTTATCATAAATATTCCCCAATACAACTGGTAAATGGTCAAGAACCAAATATCTCCCATTTGAAAATTTTTGGGTGTGCAGTTTATGTTCCAATATCCCCTCCCCAACGAACAAAAATGGGACCCCAAAGAAGATTAGGGGTATATATTGGATTTGATTCTCCCTCAATTATTAAATATTTGGAGCCCAATACTGGTGATTTATTCACGGCATGATTTGCCGATTGTCAATTTGATGAGACAGTTTTTCCTGCATTAGGTGGAGATAAGACAAAATTTGAAAAAGAAAAGCAAGAAATTTTGTGGAATGCAGTACCCCTGTCTCATTATGATCCTCGTACAAATTAATGTGAACTTGAAGTTCAAAAAGATTATCCACCTACAAGAAGTCGCAAATAGATTGCCTGATGCATTTACTGATGTAAAAAATGTGACAAAGTCACATATACCAGCTGTTAATGTTCCTTGTAAGATTAAACTTCCGGAAGAAGATAATAAAATCATGCTAGCAAATGAGTCTAAAGCACGCTAGAAGCGTGGTAGACCTATTGGATCCAAGGATTAAACTCCAAGAAAAACAAGGAGACTTGATAAGGAAGCTGGAACATCAAATGACATCATAGAATTGATCACTGAAGAGACGTCTTGCAAAGATGATCAAACACCTGAAATTGTTGACAATGAAAAGATCTCGATAAATTATGTCATTTCAAGAAAGAGGTGGAACAGAAAAGAAATTGTCATGGATGATATATTTGCATATGCAGCTGCACTTGACATTTCTGAGGAAATCGAGGATCATGAGCCTAGATCGATCTATGAATGTAAAAGAAGAAATGATTGGCCAAAATGGAAAGAAGCTATTGAAGCAGAACTGAAATCACTTGAAAAACGCCAAGTTTTTGGACCTATTGTCCAAACACCCGCAGGTATAAAACCCGTCGGATATAGATGGGTTATTGTGCGTAAAAGAAATGAGAAAAATGAAATTGTGAGATATAAGGCACGCCTTGTTGCTCAAGGCTTCTCACAAAGACCGGGAATCGATTATGAAGAAACTTATTCCCCGGTAATGGATGCAACAACATTTAGATTTTTAATAAGTTTATCAATTCTAGAAGGGCTCCGAATGAATTTAATGGATGTTGTAACTGCCTACTTGTATGGCTCACTCGATAGTGACATTTACATGAAAATCCCTGATGGATTAAAAATGCCTGAAGCATATAGTTCAAGACCCCGAGAGATTTACTCAATTAAATTACAGAGATCATTATACGGATTGAAATAGTCGGGTCGTATGTGGTACAATCGTCTCAGTGAATATCTTTTGAAAGATGGATATACCAATAATGTAATATGTCCATGTGTTTTTATTAAAAGGACAAAATTGGGGTTTACTATCATTGCAGTATATGTTGATGATTTAAACATCATTGGAACCCCGGATGAACTTCATGAGACGATTGGATATTTGAAAAAAGAGTTTGAAATGAAGGACTTGGGTAAAACAAAACTCTGCCTTGGTTTTCAAGTGGAACATTTATCTAAAGGAATCTTTGTCCTCCACCAGTCTTCATATATTGAAAAGGTTCTTAGAAGATTCATTATGGATAAGGCATATCCTGTGAGTACACCCATGGTTGTACGATCCTTAGAAAAGAATAAGGATCCATTCCGCCCAAGAGAAAAGGGAGAAGAACTTCTTGGTCCTGAAGTACCATATCTTAGTGTCATTGGTGCACTAATGTATCTTGCCAATTGTACACGTCCTGATATTGCATTTTCTGTTAACCTTTTGGCAAGACATAGTTTTGCTCCAACACGAAGACATTGGACTAGTGTGAAACAAATATTTAGATATCTTCGAGGAACAATGGATATGAGTTTATTTTATTCCAAAAACTCAAAAGTGGAATTAGTTGGTTATGCAGATGCATGATATCGGTCTGATCCACACAAAGGAAGATCACAAACAGGTTATGTATTCACATATAGTGATACCGCAATATCTTGGCGGTCCACAAAACAGACCCTTGCAGCAACTTCTTCAAATCATGCTGAATTATTGGCACTACATGAAGCTAGTCGAGAATGCGTGTGGCTAAGATCCTTGGTCCATCATAGTCGGGAATTATGTGGTCTTTTCGTCAATAAAGAAAACCCTACTATTTTATTTGAAGATAATGAAGCATGCATCACTCAGACTCGAGAAGGTTATATTAAAGGTGATAGGACAAAGCAAATTGATCCAAAGTTCTTCTTTACCCATGAACTTCAACAAAGGGGTGAAATTGATGTTTGTTAGATTCGATCATGTGAAAATCCAGCAGACTTGTTCACAAAGGCGCTTCTCACAACTTCTTTCGAGAAATTAGTTCAAAAGATTGGGATGCGTAAATTTCGAGATTTATGTTAAAATGAGGGGGAGACATGATATCAAAATATGAACAACACATGTACTCTTTTTCCTTCACTAGGGTTTTTCCCACTGGGTTTTTCCTATTAAGGTTTTAACGAGGCATGTTGTTGGTGTGAGTCATCCAAGGGGGAGTGTTATATATTAAGTGTATGACTCTTGGCCTTTTAGCTTTCACCATTATTATCCATGCCTTTTGGCCTTTCATTTGCTTGTAACTCACAAAGTTTGAGCCTATATAAACTTTGTAAACTTGTGCTTAGTGATATGAATAAAAGATGATCTCTCTCTATTATATAGCTCTTCTCAAGTTTATATTATCTATAATGAATAAAAGCTGATCTCTCTCTCTATTATATAGCTCTTCTCAAGTTTATATTATCTATAACACTCTTCTTAATATCTAATCCTCGTGTCCTATTCATTTTTGCATAATTTTCTTTTTCCGATGTTTCATTAGTTTTATACATTTCAAAAATAATAATTTTTAATAATATAATATATTATTACAGTTAAAGCTTTCTTACACTATCTTTATTTTATAATAATATAAACATTATTATCCCGCTACTTTCGTCCACTATATGTCTATATCAAATTTATTACCTATTAAATATAAATGGGCTTTACCATTTTATCCAATTTTCATATAATTTTACTCATTTTTAAAATTTTTATTTTATTTTTGTGTCAAACACTCAATATATATGATTGAGTAGGAGTGAGGGAGTATATTTTATGGTCATTTGTTTACATATTGATATTTTCAACGTAAAATTTGTTTTAATTGTTGGGCCGCATCATGTAGAATAAAAATATAGAATTAGGCCCAAGAGTACTAGAACGATACACTCCAGAAATTTGGGCCGCGTCGTGTAGGAGGTTTATTGTTCAATTCAGACTGCCCCGATACACTCACATATGCTCCTTGAGAGCAGTTTTTTGTTAGCTGTCCTGGCTATTATTCTTGGGCCACAAATGTTATAACAAATGTTCTAAAAGCAGCAATTTTATGTATAATTAATCTAAGGTATAAAAGATGTCGTGAGATAAAAGCTTCTAAGTGTACAATAAACCAGTGATAAAAGTTCAGGTGAGAGTTTCTTAGTATTAATATTTTTTTTAATAAAGTGCTAAATTGAAGTACCAGCCTTCCTTGACAGGCTGTGAAGATGCTACTGGCATTCAAGAATTTGTTTAGAAATGCCGTTAAAAATTATTATATTGTCAGAAAAAGTATCACTAAAAAATTTATTATGTTGTCAAAAAAAAATATCGATAAAAAAAATGTTGCGCTAGAAATCAGATAATTGTTTGATATTTTTATATTTTGAGTTATAATATGGAAATTAATGTTTTGATAGTAAAGTAACATCTTCGTACAAAAATTAAAAAACAGTTTTTTGCAAAAGCACCGTGAAACTCGCAAAAACTGCCGTTCAAAAAAACTGTTTATAGATTTATCAAACAGTTTTTCATTTTTCTTTCTAGTTAAAGGTTGTTGTTTGCGATGACAATGCCGCACCAAAATTATAAAATTTCCCACTTTTAGGAAAAAATTAGTTACGGTGAAAATTAGTTACGGTGTATCTAGATGTTGAAATATAAGGTATAAGATCTATAAAGAGGCCTCATCTAACATCTTAAGGTTTTAGAGCATCTCCAACGGTGCTCCTAAATCATTCCTTAAACAATAATATAAAATGTGACTCCTAGTAAGTTAATACACTAGAAAACGTGAGAACTCCAATGCTACTCTCTATACTTGGCTCCTTATCCACATTTTATATTTATTTTATATAAATGAGAGGAAAAAATTAACTAAAAGAGAGAGAAGATTGAAGGGAAAATAATATAATATTGAGTCAAGAGCTACTAGATGCTCTTTAAAAGAAATGAGAGAGTAGGCTCCTAAATTTTTAAAGAGCATCTAGGAGCCCATTGGAGCACTAAATTTTGATTTGCTCCTAAAATTTAGACTTAGGAGCTTGTTTAGAGAGCCCCTTGGAGTTGCTCTTAGAGGGAATGGTTCTCTAAAATGGGCGCCCGTGATCGACTCTTCAACCCAAATGAAATATAAGGTATAAGAGGGAATGGTTCTCTAAAATCGACTCTTCAACCCAAATGAAATATAAGGTATAAGATCAGTAAAGGGGCCTCCTCTAACACCTTAAGGTTTTCAAAGGAATGGTTCTTTACACAGACACTTGTTTTAGCTGAGTGTGTTTTTTTGTCTTGGACACTCTAGTAACTAGTAAGTTAGTAGTTCTGGTGGCAATGAAGAACTTTCCATGTGGTTTATGTATGCTTCTGGAATTTTTCTGATCTGCAAGGCTGGAATGAGGTACTTGTGGCATGGCATGTTCTCTATATTAATATGTTCCTCGTATCATTCAGAGTCGCAACCAAATCTTGAGGTATTATTTGGTTCATTTTTCTTTTGATGATAATATTCTTAATACACAATCCAATCAGCAGATCTTCTTGATAGTTATCGTATGGTTTCTCAAGAGCCACGTCGGAGTTGTAATCACCTGCCAGACTAGATTATTTCTATTGTTATCTTAGGTAGACGCACAGCATCTCATCCAACCGTATGTGCATGCGTGTCTGTTTACATATGTGCTGCAACAAATTTTATTATCTGGTGATAGGTGTTGAAGGTATATGATGCTTGAGATCATAAGATGTTAGTCCCTCCGTCCCATATTATATGGCCTTCTTTGACTAAAATGATTTTTAAGAAATGAATACTCGAATTAATCTTAACTACATAAAAAGAGGTAGTGAGTTTAAAATTTGGGTAGTTTATGAATGTGTTATTGTAATAACCTTAAATAGATGTTATAAATGAAAAGTTCATTCTTTTTTAGACATTCAGAAAAGGAAAAAGATTCATATAAAATGAGACAGATGGATTATTTAAATTGGAATATGGATTATGAATGTGGGGAATCATGTGGGTGAGGTATGCAGTATCTGGACAATGGCTGAATAGATCACACTGGCTGAGACTGATGAATCAGAGAGGAACACATGGCTAGTCTGAGTCAAACTCAGCAGTCAGTTCCTCTTTTTGAATTTGATTCATGGGGACCAACTTTATTTTTATTTCTTCTTATGATTACTATTATTCTAATTGTTCATACTTGGCAGTTGAGTCTTTCAATTATTTGAAGTTTTAAACAAATGTTAGGATCACACTCTTGTCTGTGCTGTCCACCTAAATAGTGTCATTCACAGATGTTGGATAACTAAGAAATTGTTTATTGTGCAGGGTTTTTACTGAAACAATTTTTTGATTTTAAGCAGGGGTAAAGCCTCTGCACATTACATTTCTCTGATAATATTTCTACTAGGTGCATATGTGATTTGGTTCTTTACAAATTGTATGGTTCACAGAACAGCTGACCTGCAAAAACTGGGTGCCATGTTTATAGAAATTTGCATCCCGGGACTCGTTGTTAGGATACTTAATACCAGAGCCTACTTTTCTGTTAATAACTAATATTCCTCCAGAGCCCTCAATCATGTTCACCAATTATTAGAAGATATACAACTGGTGTACCTTCAGTAGGTCTAGAAACTTCTTTGACTCCCATGGTTTCTGTTAGGCAGCAATTTGAATTAAACAAAACTAAGTGTATACACTAGAAAAGCTTAAACAAGGTTAGCCTGTTTATTATACATGTTATTACAATTCACATCTGTTAAACATATGTATGCACAAGAGTAATTGCAAAATGCATCTCTCTAATTGAGGCCAATTGCAGTTATTACCTAAACTTTAGATAATTGCAGAATGCATTCTTAACATATTTTGGCGCCTCACCTTGAACCCTTTTGAGTTTTGGCTCATTTTTGTTTGTTTTAACTTATCAAAGTGGAAATCAAAAGGGTGAAATAGACTTAAAAATTAACTAAAATGTAATGTTAGAGGCTCTTAAGTCTATCATACCCTTTTAATCTAACATATTATTTGGTCAAAATAGACGAAAATTGGGCAAATGATTCAGCATTTGACGCTAAAATATGTTAACCGATTGGCCCAAACTAAAGGGATGCGTTTTGCAATTAATTCTATGCGCAATAATAATTGAATTGCACTCAGGACCTGTTAGTTCTGTACCAATACTCTTGTTCGATTATGTTATTATCTATACTCTGGAGCAAAGAAATGTAATTTAAACTTATCTTTATCATGTTTTCAATACTCTGAAAACTGTGTGATTATTGCTCTGGTATTTCCAACATTGGTATAGAATTAAAGAGCTAGAATAGCATGTGATTTATGTGTAGAAATCATTAAGTCATCGAGTGTATGCAGTCCTGGGGAAGGTGGAGTATAATCAGAGCAGGCCAGTAAGAAGTTACAGAAATTTAGGCTATCGTCCAATTAGTACTACTATGAAACTTGTGTTGTTTTACAATTGTCATTGGCTACCTTAGCTGTTTCTGCCATTTTTTACACTTGAAAAAAGCAATCTTTTGTTTGGTTCCAGAATTCCAGCTATTGCACATTCAAACACTAATATGAGTACGGTGAACATGCAGGCCGCGCTGCAAGATCTCTTATGGGGACTAGCCAGATCGTCGTATCCTGCTTGGGAATTTAAGTAACTTGCTTTTTCCCATAACTATCAAGTTCCTATAAAATGGCAGTACCTTCATTATTTATATAAGTGTATATATTTTGCTTCAGTCAAAATAATAATGCTTGGTTAGTTTCAAAAAAAATATAATGCTTGGTTTAAAAGCCGCATTTTTTGAACTGCACTACAGTCTTCATGTGCATAAAAAAAGACTCTGTTTAATCATCATGCATCCATAATGTTGTAAGTACTAGCTGTGTCTGTGACTGAAATTCTTACATTATTATCAAACATATACTCTAAGCATATTCCCTGTATTGTACAACAACCAGTATATCTACCACCAAAAACTTGCTAGTCGACTACCAACTTTCAATTTTGTTTTAGTAATGGTGGTAGAAGTCGGAGATTCAGCTTCGTTTATTTGGAAAAAGATATTCTGAAGAATCAGAAAATATTTAATAAATTATAAGTTAAGTTCATTTATCACTTATAATTCTCTTAATAAATCACTTCTTTTAAGTTAAGCTAAACGGCCCTTATACATGAAGCCTCTGGAAAAGGTGCTGATACTGAGAGATGCTCGGCACCACGAGTCCTGTAGACATCCGGTTACTCACCTAAAATCACCTACAAGTGGTAATCGCGGCTAAATTTCATCCCATCAATTATTGTAAAACCTGTATAATCGCATAAAGGTATAATAATATCTCCCTAGACGTCGAAATCACTCCTTTTTGGCTCTGTAGATAACAAACTGACTCGTGGAACCTACTTTTTCAATACAGTAGATTCAGTAATCTTTCAGCCTGTAATTGGTTGGTGCATGATCAAATAACGAACATCACAGCAATCTCAGTGATTTGAATACAATCAATCACACATTGCCACACAACACCTTCTATCTTAATTCCATCATTTCAGAAAGGCCTTTACAGTGCCAACCGCAAATATCCTAGTGTTGCAACAAAAAATTCTTTTCTTATAATACAAACAACGCGTACATGGACAGAGGTTTATGATATTAATGCTGTTTAGAAGTAGACTCCTCTTGTCGGGGTATCTAGACAAAATAAAGAAACAGACACTTCTCTGTTGGTACCAGTAACAAATATGCATATCTTGCCTTGTATATAAGCCATGTGATGTTGTTATTAGTGTGTTTTAAGAAAGATTTAGTGGCCTTTGGGATTATGGATGGCTGAGAGAGGCAGAGTATGTCTGAAAATAAAAATTATCATTTCAGAATAATCAAATAAGAAATTATAAATTATAAAGTAAAGAATTTATCTGAGTCTTCCGATTTAAATAATACTCTCTCTGTTCCGCTACTTTCTTTATCTTGGAAGACAAGACTTGACATGCATTAAGCTTCCGATAAAATGTAATTTTACAAATTATTTTTAATTTTTTTAAGCAGAGGCTGAGGTAAAGAAAAACAGGGGAATGCACAGTAGATTTATGTGAAACTGGTAATTCATATAGGCTATAGCACTCGCTTATGTACAACCAAATGGGATAGAATATGCAAGAAACCAGCTGAGCTCAAATTCTACCTACACCAAAGCTTCAAGCTGGTTCTTCAAATCTTCCCATGAAATCATTACATATAAACAAGATAAATGATACTATCCGAACTCTTTTGTGACAACCAACAAAAGGTCCGTAGTTTAAACAGCTCGGGGAATTTCGGGGACGTATGATCAATCCCTCTGATAATTCTCGGCTGCAATAACAATCAAACTAGCAAACTATTGATCAGGCCAAATTGAGTATCAGGCCTGACTTTCTAAATCTTTTGCACTAATGAATGTGCCATGGAATCCATATGGCACCCTGGACGGAAGCTGGACCGTGGCCTCTAACTCTAGAGTCATGGCATTAACGATCTGAAGCTCCGACTTCCATGCCTTCTCGTCGTGAACAAATGCTAATATATAGCCATCATCTTCATTCTCAGAATTCGGGTTTTTTGGGAGAAAAAGAGGCTCACCTCCATACTTATGATCCCCGTAAAAGAACTTCTGGACTTGACCAGTGAAGAGATCAACTTTCGCAAAACCAGAAACTTTAGGCCAAGGCTCAGCAATGGCCAAATAAGCAAACTGGGTTTTTCTTCCCAGCTTGTTTTTGTTCACCATCCCTGCCTCCAGATTCACTTGATCCTCCGATGACATAATTGGCTTTCGTGTTGATTTTCCTGTCTTCAAATTGAGCCTAATTTCAGACAGAACACTCTGTAATCCTTCATCACATTCATTAAAAATAGAATCAGCTGGAGTCATACAAGAGCCAATCACCACAATTTCATCACTTTCTTCATCTTCCCAAGCATTCCACAAATGAAAACAGAAACAATCCGGAACCTCAACCCACTTAATTCCCTCCCCATCTTTCGCATACTTGTCCAAAACACCAAAACGCGACACTTTATTCTTGTCATACACCACTGGTGATCCACCTTTTATCATTTCCGAAATCTTGAACACCACTTGCTGGTCAGGAATCACCACAAAATTCTCCGTAATTGCAAAATCATGCATCATAGTCGGGTCAGCCAATTCAATATCAACATCATCCGACTTGACTCCATCAGGTGAAACCCGAAAGTACTTCAAATAAGGTTTCTGAATCACATTATAACTCAAAGCAATGAGCTCCTTAGTATCCGGATCAATTTTGGGGTGAGCAATCATCGTGGTATCCAACTGGCCATCAAAATTGTACCTCCCAACAGTCTTAAGATCACCCGAAGAAGTGATCTCCACATGATAAGGCAAGTCATCTTCAGACATAGCTAACAATCGGTTATTAAAATAAACCAAGCCCGCGTTGGCCACGCCAGTGCCCTGAGAATGATCAACAAGGCCAAACAAGCCGCGAGCGTAAAACAAAGCAAGCCTAGCAATCCCTGAGTGGCCATGAAGCTCGCCAATGGCTTTGGGGAAAACAGGCTTCCCCAAATTACGCTCCTGGATGAGTCTTTCTGTTTCAGTGAACCTGCAAGCGTAGCTAGCAGCCCCCTCTTTGAATTGGACAGCATGAACCATCCCATCTCCGTCGAAAAAATGATGCCCTGCAGTGGGTTCCAAATGGGGGTTGGCCCCGTTTCGAACATAGACTCCGGAAATACATTCAGGTATCTTTCCGGTGACTGGGAGGCGGTGGCGAACAGGCTGTTCTGGGACAGGAGCGAAGTTTCCGGCAATTTGGACTTGAGGGTCAGCTGTTTTTGGCAGAGGGTGTTCTTTTTCTCGCGCAGCAATCACATTTTCAACGGCATCTAAGGCCATTGAAGCTGCTTTTTGTAGGAAATTCCATTGATTACTCGACGAAGAATCTTGATGTTTTGGCTGGGCAATGGTGGTTGGAACACAAGGTGTTTGATATATATGGGGTGATTGTTTGGGGAAATGAAGTATAGAAGGAGACTGCAAACTACAATTCACATTGTTTTTTCTGTAGGCCTTTTGTGATTTCACTTCTCTTTGTGGACAAGAAGTTAGAATTTTTGGTTTAGCCCAAGTAGCATAAGTGGCCATGGTATGTGTGTGTGTTTATGTTTTGAGTGTGAAAAGACAGAGAGAATAAGAGAGACTAGAGTGGTGTTATTGTAGGTGGAGTGATGATACAAGGGAGAGTGAGGAAGAAGGGTATATATAGTGAGGGAGAGGGCAAGTAGAAACATGTAAGAGAAGACCACGTGGAGATTGATGAAAAAGAGAAGTATAAAAAAGGAGAAGCAATAAAAGAGGTGGAGAAAACATAGCTGCTTCAAACTTTGACACGATTGCCTTCCACTTCACTCTTCTCTTTCCCACCCCTTTCAACCAATCACATCTCTTTTCTTTCTTCCGACTAATATCACGTCTTTTCTTTCTTTACCTGCTAATATTATGTTTCCCTATTTTTCACTATTACACCCACTGCTTCTCTATTTTATACTCTTTTCCTATTAAATAAATACTATTAAACCTACTATTAATACCATTAAACTTACTATTTTCCTCCACTATCTCAAATATGTAATTAAATTTTGATAGATACCACCACTTTACCCACTTTTCAACTAAATTTACTTTTTTTTACTACTTTTTCTTAATCTCCGTGAAAGTCAAACAATTCAATCTTTTTGGGACGGAGGGAGTATGATTTATACACAGTGTGTTCAGAAGTTTGAAGTTTGAGATAAATTAGAGGTTTGGTTCTTTCAGGAGTTTTACCATTTCAATTCGCTAATATTAGATTTGATAGTTAGCGGATTGAAATACAGGTTTCAGTTCAAAAAGTTAATTTTGAAAAACTATTTTGAGAAATTTTTTAGGTTAGAAATTTTGATATGTGCCATAAAAAGTTAATCAAACACTTATTCACCAAGCAATTTTGCAAGAAATCGCTAATTCAATTGGTTAGTCAAAATATCTATTTCAATCGGCTAGTCAAAACAAATAATTCAATCGCTAACAACTAACCGCTAATTCCCGCTAATTCCCAAACAAGACCATAGTCTTGTTATTGTGTATTAGTTAGAAGACATTCTCGAGATGAGTCAGGGTCAAATTCCAAATTTGACCACAGGAAATAAACACCTAGTTATTTAGGTTATCCAATTATGCTCAAAACTATAAAAATAGAGTCTTTCTAGTGTGTGCTCATTGACATTTAACAATAATTTTTTAGTTGGGAGATTTTGGCTGATGAAGATTCTTTTGCATGCATGGACCATCATTATTAATGAAATAAGAATCAATAAATATTCATCACATAGACAAAAAATGATTGTTAGTGTATACCATGAGCATGTACCAGAAAAACACCATAAAATATACCTATAGATAATTATACGGACTTCGAATTTGGTTTTTTTCTTTCTGAAATCTGCGAACTAAAAATCTATTTTTTTTTTTGAAACAAAGGTGTTTATCTAATAACAAAAAGCCATACAGTATCTACACTAATAATCGAGTCGAACAAATAGTAAATTAGAATAGTCTATTCTCATAAAGAGACAATTAAACGACATTTTGAAGAAAATGTATATACAAATACAAATACCCGCTTCATGCATCCTCGTTGAACTACTGGTACCCTCTTCATCATGTCCTGATAGAGCTATTGTTTGAGCTATTGACCAAAACTGTGATTCCATACAATCTTTTATCACCAAAACAAAACCCCGCTTACAATTAATTATGAAGCGAAAAACAAAGCTTTCACTAGGGAGAGAAAACAACCTTAGATCTGAAGCGGAACCACAGAAACAAGAGAAATCGGACTGAAAATCCACCTTGAAACAAAGAAGAAAGACAGCGAAATCTCTGATTATTTTAGATCTAAGACTCGCGAGAATATATCTGGAGCAGAACCACAAAAACAAGAGAAATCGGACTGAAACCCACCCGCTTGGAAGAAAGACAGCGAAATCTCCGATGGTCTTAGATCTAAGTTTCCCGAGAAGAAGTATTATTCAAAAACTAAGAAGAAAACAAAACAAATAACTGATTCGGGACTTTCCACCGCTGAAATCGATGAAAGCCCCAAATGGCTACGATAAGAGAGAGACCAGAGAGAATTAGGGCCAAGAGAGAGAATAAAACCCCCTGCTACTTCAAAATTAGTCGTGTATACTCAGCTGTGCCTTTTTCCATATTTTTCCGGGAAAAATTTATTCCAAAATATTTGTTCCTTCCGTATTTTGAAATCTGTTCTAAAAGTTGGTGATTAATCACCAATTAATAGATTAAATCTCCGATCAACCAGATTAATCCCCGATCAATTCAATTAATCTCCGCTTAATCCTTGTTCCGTGACTTCGCCGATCAAGTCCGATTCCCACTTTTTACAACACTGATTTTGAAACATAATTTCTCACTAATATACATGTACAATTCAGGTTATTCACAGTAATTACTAGAACATCTCTCATTATGTTGCTTAAAATTGATTGACTAAATTATAAATAACACATTAGAATTTATTGAACCAATAAAATATTTTACTTCAATGATAGTTATAATGTTTCATGAGACAGAATAATTTCAGTTCAAAATATGATTGATGAAGATTTTGAAATGAATTAATTAATTAAATACTATACCATGTTGGAAGTATATGTTAAAACTTTATCACAAAATTAATAAATTAATAAAAAATTATTCGAGAATCGATTCAAGAATGCGAGGATAACAAAAATAACTCTTAAAATAGGCTAACCTCTGTTCATTTATCATTTGTATACAGTTATATACAACTCTAAATATTATTCAAAAATCCGACTTATCATGTAGGTGTCACTCATAAGCGGAATTGAATTTCATGGGTGATAAAGATACCATGCATGTGAATTATCATATTTGTATACAGTTATATACAACTCTAAATATTATGCAACAAAAAGAAACTCTAATCATCACATCACAAAAGGGTTTCCTCGATTCCAATAATCAAATTTGTTAAAGAGCCCATTATGTTGGTTTAAAATAATGACTTACAATTTACATTAATTTATTATGATAAATGTGTAATTTAAATTGTCTGTATGTGTATTATAGATGACTTATTAAAAATATAATAATAAAAATAAATTTGATAGGTTATTTATTTAAGTGATGAAATTAATTTTTATTGAAAAATTAGCAAAAAATATAATTTGTTCAAAAAAGTAAATTCTACCAACTTATGTCTTTAAATCAGTTTCTGACTTATACTTTAATTCAGCTTACTTTATTATCCAAACACACATTTTTTATTCTAAAGTCAAAAATAACTTAAAGTTTGGGGTGATAAGACCCGACAAACAGGCTCATAATCTAATTTGTTGATATATACTTTCTTATAGTTTATTGTTAGGAATAAAATACAATATTCAACTTCTATTACAAAACGCGCGCACAAATATATATGACACGAAAAATCCACATCCTAACTTAGATTATTAATAAAAATGTTATCAATAATATAATCAATCAAACTATGATACTCAAGCCTAATAATACTCAAGCACCCGTTCTCAAGTACCTAAGTTTACAATTTGAGCATACATAACAAATATAATATGATTATGTATATATAGCCATCTCAGACTTTGTTAAACCATAATCTAATCCTAAAATACCTAAATTAAATCATAATACAATTTATACTCGGTTAGTACTGAATAATATGTCACATATTTTGTGACCAAGACATACTTTTGATAATAATTATATAAATATACAATTATTATCCATACATGTTTCTAATCATGCAAGTCCATGTTACCATTATAATGGGCTGATACCTAACACTCCTCTCCTTCAGTCTAATACAATTTCATAACTGAATCAACAATCACCACCAAGACATGGGCGTCCATCCGCCAATGCTTCCTTTTAATAAAAAATCTCCTCTTCTCATTCTTCCGAAATTTGAGTGTCATTAAATTCTGCTTAGTGACCTCCAAACCACCATTCTTCATCATAACGACATATCCATTTACAAAATCATGCGCATCAACAACGAGTGTCCTTTAATTTGATGAGTTCCCTAATCGTCACTTTCACAATCTCCCGGTCCCCAAAAGAACATCATTAATATTATCCAAATAATTCACCTGGTTGATCAAATCATTAAAACAAGTACAATGATCCCTTCCATTTTCTTTCATCTCGAGTCCATCATGATTGACCACGCTGCAAATCAACCGTCATATATATATCACATGTAACTTTGTCTCCTCCTACTGATCAGTAGTTTCTGCTAACAAAACCTTCATCGTACTCTATATCCTCAATTGAATACCGAATTTTCCTCCTACTTCATCAATCACAATCCTGATCTTGACTCTTGATACCATTTGTTATGAATAAAATACGAGATTCAACTTCTAATGCAAAGCGCACACAAATATATATAACACGAAAAATCCACGTTTGAACTTGTATTATTAGTCAAAACCGTTATCAATAATACAATCAATTAAACTATACTCAAGGATAACAATACTCAAGCGCGCTCTCAAGCGATATCTAAGTCCACATTTTGAACAAAAATGTAACAAACACAATATAAGTATGTATATTTAGTCATCTCAAACTTAACTAGATCAAAATTTAATTATGATAACTTCAATTACGATACTTATCATACTTTATGACCAATACATGCATTTTATCATAATTATTCAAACGTACAATTACTATTCATACATGTTTGAATCATTCAAACCCATGCTAATGGACCGATACCTTACATTTAGCATATATCACCTCAAATCCTCTCATATATTATTTACAAATAAATATTAGCTTTGAAATTATGAAAAATAATTATAAAATATATTATTGGAATAAGATTTCCGTTATCTAAAATGATTCTTATGTTATTATATTTGGATAATGCTCTCGTGTACCAAGAACCAAAGTCTTTCCTGTGGGTGGTTCAAATAGAAAATACTATAAGCTAGTTAGTTTAATTTTAAAATGGAAAAGAAAGTAGTGAGTCCTAGATTAGAAGGAGAATATTGGGGAATAAACCGAGATTAGAGGGAGTAGATAAGAGAGTAATGGTGGTTAAGTTAGGTAGTAGTTTGAAGGGTGAGATTGTGTTATTGGAAGATTACATGACCATAATCAAAGTAAGAGGTGTTTAAAGATTGGACGGTGCGGTGGGGAAGATTAAATAATGAAATCGGGTTCACTAATCAAATGCCTAAAACCCGCGTTTATTCCTCTAAGAGTGGACACTCAACATACATGGATTAAGAGTCACGTCATAATACAATTTCCCCAACGCGCCTATTTGTCTCTTCCGAGCTCATTTTTGCTATTGCTAGTGCTCATGTTTCATATGTGTGCAACACCCTTTTCTCCTCATACCCTACACCAATTATAGTGGAGGAGCTACGTATACCCGCTCAAATTTATCTAGGTCGAGCTCCAAATCTTGACTTTTATGTAAGATTAGTATTTGGTTCAATTGAAATTTCCCCATTGGTTAACAATGTACAAGTTTACCCGGTATCAAGCAAATAAATTCATATAGTGATTATACACACACACTTTAAAGTGCTTCTAGTTTTGTATCGATTATTCATCAAGTTCAGTGACAGTTTAACTCCATTTATATTTCAGAAGTAAGGACTTATTTCTAAATAAAAATATACGATATTTTTAGCTTTTTAACATTTATATTTATAAAAATCATAAAAATATGTATTTTTTTTGGTGTAAAATATATACCCTTAAATTCGAAGAGTAAATTTGTCTAAACAGACACTAAATTATGTCTAGAAACTCAAATTGGATTTTCAAAATTCATTTCAAATAATATAATGTTGATGATGTGTCAGTTTAAAATTTTTTAATTAGTGTAATTATTTTGTATATGTTGTGTTTCATATTCAATAGAATTATGACTAATTACATTAACCAAGTACGGTATTTATGATTTTATTATGAGGTTGAAGTTAGATACTTCAGTAATTTTCTTAAATTATCTAAATATCCACAATTTGAGATAAATTTAATAACTCAATGGAATATCAGTAGGTTAAGCCGCTAAGGCTTATCGGCCCTAGTTGACACTGACGAATGCTTGCTCGATATAATGGATTCTGCCTTTTTACTCATGAGTCATTTTGAGATGATCGTTAAACTTTAGCAATATAATTGTGGCAGATATTTTGAGAAAATATTCCGGATATATATAGACATGCGCTTTCAGTCATGTATAAGTCAATGGCGGCAGATTCATAAGAATCTAAAGAATGCAATTGATTTCACGAATCATGAAAATATTAATGATTATTACTCATGGGCAATTTAATGATTCTTATTGCGACAGGTTACCATGAAGGGTTTTTTTTTGTGCACGAGGTGGAGTATTTTCACTAGTTATGATTTTTGTGCATATGCAGGGGTCACGATTATTAATGAGTTTTAACCAATAGACATCCTCCACCAACTAAAAAGTGATTGTTAATGTACATCCATGAGCACACACTAGAAAATAAATAAGAAACTTATACACTGCAGCTTCATTTGAATTTGACAAAAGTACTAGTAGTATCTCATGCATCTTATTCTTTATTAACTAATTTCAGATTTTGCGTCCGACATCTAAACTCTCTATCTATGTGAAAGGAGAGGATAAATATCGTCTTGAATTTGTTTTGTACCTGTAATCAGGATTGGTGGAGATATTTCTATATTCTGTTGTCACTTTTCTTAACACAAAAAGTAGTTTATTTGCGTCCAATGGGAGAAGAACAAGCATGCCCCTACTTTTTAATATACCAATTTATTTCAATTGTTTAATCACATTTTTTATTTCCCTAATGTCATGGATGACTCTAATCGGGGCGAAAAGCAGTTTATATCTCCTATAGTTAAGAAATCAAAATCAGGGGTCAACATATTTGCCATGTATTTAAATATTAGCGATTTTAAAGACAAACTTGTAGATAAACTAACTATTGCCATGTGACAAGGATGCATTAAGCTGATCGCTAAATTAGTTTATTTATCGCTCTTGTAGTCTTGTTGCATATATGCATGCATCTAATAACAAGAGGGCGTTTAAATCTATGATCTGAATGAGAATGAAGTTAATTATGATAAGGATAATACAGATTTTGAATAGATGATCAACATAATCTCTCTATGAATGAGATTTTCAATATCCTAAATAAACAAATTATGATTTTAAATATCAACATTTTATATGTCAACAATAAATAAAGATGCCGATCATGTAAATACCAACATCTCCTCAATAGCTATTTGCAGTAACTTTTTGTATCCGTTAACTATATTTAACCGGGACTTAAAACTGTTTCAAAATTTTATGCTAAAAATGTATGTTTGTGTAGTAAGTCAGAAGTTGATTTAAAATCAGAAATAAACCAAAAATTATTTAAACCAAGAAGTTAGTTTGAGCTACTTTTTTCATCGAATTAACTTTTTTAAAACTTTTTTTGTAAATATTACTCATAAGACATAAGTTATCTATAAATTACTTTTATTTTTATAATAATATTTTTAATGAATCATTGATCATTAATATAGTCAAAATTAATTACTCAAATAACTTTGTTTTCCTTTTTTAAGAACTCAAATAAATATTTTAAATTTCTAACTTATCGTATAAATCTTGTTAGATCATAAATTATAAACTCAGTTAAACAGACCTCAAAGTCCTGACAAACCGACTCACATGACACAAGGATAGATGGACTTATAGAAGGATAGATGGAAATATGGGTGTCGTTTGTCTTATCCCATGAGGAATATTGCACATAGACTTGGTTTCTGTAGTGTTCAGCCTGATTGAAAATTTTAGAGTTCCAAATACTGGTCACTGAATTATGCAGCAATCGCGTGGTCATGAATTATTTAATAAAACTCTACTTCTTAAAAAATTACTAGCCTATAACCCGTGCGAAGCACGGGCGACCATATAATTTTATTGTGAGTATTTATAAGCTTAATATTATTTTATTTGTGTTTATTTATTAATTAAATAAAATGATATTAAATTATATTAGTCAATTTCATATCTGAATGTTTATTTATAAGCTTAATATAATTTTTTAATGTTTTTTATTAATTAAATAAAATGTTATTAAATTATATTAGTGGATTGGTTATATTCACTTTTGAAAGTTTGTCTTGTAAAATATTAGTATTAACAATCAATTTGTTTTTCCATATGTGAATGTTTTCTTAATATTAATATATGATAATGTGGTTTTTGATTAATATTACCTCATATTATTCATATTCATTGCATAGCACAGGATACTATTGTATTTGAAAAAAATTAGTTATATTAAAATATTGAGCTGAAATTGTTCGTTATTGGAAAAAAATCTATTCATTTAAAAATTTTAGTTATTAAAATGTTTTTATCATCCATATGTGAAATTTTTCTTAATATTACTATATATGATAATATTAAAAAATGCTACGACAATAAGGATGATGTCTCCAGAATTTTTGTCAATAACTGTATTCTTGTTTGTCTAATGTGTGGAGAAGGTGAACTAACAGATTTATATATCAGATGGGTCGAACTTCTGCAATGTTCTCGTTAATTTTATTATTATTGAATAAGCAACTCGACTACAGAAAATTCACCAATTTAAGGGAAGGTTTAGTATGCATCACTGGCTGTCAAAAAAATGTAGCTTTTGAAGAAGAGCTGGTAGGAGTTAAATCTTGTAGCTGTTTAAAGACGCCAAGCTTTCTATAATTCTATCAAGGCATTAACAATCATTCCGGCAGCAGAGCAGTCAAATATGTTCATAACAGGTGTCAGTAACTGGGAGGCGATATCACTGAGTGGTAAAACGATGTATGGTGTATAAGACTAAACCAAATGTTGGAGGAAACATATTTTCAAAAAAAAAAATGTTGGAGGAAACATTGAAGAAATGGCATTATGTTCCAGAGCAGTAAATCAACCTTATCAAATAACCTAAAATTTTCATTTATCATTTGCACACCATGTCGATTGTAGTGAAACAGTACCTTGTCTGACTTAGCATATTTGCTACATGTATTACCTAGTTTCTTTCTCTCTTTAACAGTATGTTCCAACTTAATCTTGTATCTTGTCTGATATTAACCTTTAGAAAATAAAAGACTTGGTGAAAATTTTCTGAATTGACAGAGAGGTTGTCTTATATCACTTGTCCTCCCCGTACTCTTAGAAATCTAATGCAGTGGCAGATCAATGCGGTGTATCATCTTTAGAATGACTAATAAGATCATCGTAGCAAATAGTTTGCTTATGTGTCACATATATATATCATGTCACATATATATATCATTGAAATAAAACAAACAAGGTGTATCAACTGATTAACAAAGATTAAATGGCACCCTTCTTGAACTCAAATATGTCTGGATCTAGTTATCTAGTTTGGTGGGAGAGATAGAATGAATATCAAAGGTTGGAGCTAAGTTATGAAGAAAATTGGTGAAAAACGACATTGGAAAGGGTATAAATTATGGGATGGAAATGGTATATTACTCATTGCAAACAACAGCCAAATATCCAAATGCCAAAAAACACTATAAACTAAAATTTAATGGATATACAAAAAGTGTATGCCATTGCTTATATCTTGGCCAAACTGCAAGACTCTTGAATCAATGAGTTACAGAAATTTTCATTTCCGTTCCAAAGCATTTGTGATCTTTGATATACAATATGCCGCACTCAATGGGTAGCCAGAAACTGAGCAACCAAAGTAGATATAACTAATAAGGGGAAAAAACAAGACAGATGAGTTTATCAAAATCCAATCACAGAGGATGCAATAATATACAAGTTCAAAACAACTTACTTGATATAAAATCGTCTACAAACTCCTTTTCAATTTTCTCATGGGCCATTGCACCAACCTGTTTACATAGGATTAGAGATGATAGTCATACAGTTTATCCCCCATAAGAAAATCGACAACCTGTTGACCTCTGAAAGCCAATTTATACTCTTTGTAATCCATAAATTTATTTAAATTCTACTTCATCATATTTTACACTAAATATAAACAAAATTACACAATTTATTAATATTACAATCCTATCTTGAAATATAGTATATCATATATAAACAAATGTTAGAGTTATGTCACAAATTAGAGGCTAGAACTTGGAATACAAAAGCAATTATGAACACAAATATGAAATGGGTTATGTGGAAATTAGCTACACTTTTCTTCTTCTTTGCAATGGTTCCTGGTGCAAAATGTTGATTAACTAAACATTTACTGCAATTAATGGTGAGTATCAAAGGTCATTAACTAAAAAAATGGTTTCATTTTTTTGACCACCTCATTTCCTTTCCTTCCAACCAAATGGGCTGTAGACTTTATGATGGAGCTGATAAGTCATATAATGGTGAGTATCAAAGGTCATTCAAAAATTCCATTATTTCTGCTCAGTATATAATTTGAGCCGGTTGGTATTTGGGCCTATTTACGGGCTTCTTTATTTTAAAACTTATTCAATTAAGTCAAACCTACTTTAATTACAATATCTTCATATATTATGATTTAAACACATTTGTTGGGCCTATATATTTACATATATTAACGGGCCTAATAGAATTATATTAATCCAAGGACATCCTTAAGACTAACATAAAAAAGTGAAACATAGAATTTTAACCCAAATACATCTCTTGAACAAAATTAAATGTATAACAAAATTAAATATAAATAAAAGTTAACAAATATTAAAATTTCTTTGTGCATCGCACTGCATATAAGCTAGTAAACTGTTAAAGCCAAAATATTAAAAAATTTGGCCGGTCCATACTTGGGAAGGTTGACGGGCCTTTTCATTTTAAAAACAACCCTATTTTATTCTTATTAAAACACATTTAAATATTAAAAATATTTAACCTAGGCATAATTTATATTCAAATCTATTGTAACACATCCAAGTATTAAAAATAATTTTACCAGACTTACTTAAATATATTAATTCAAACACATCAATAAGCCTAATTATCTGGATCTATTATAGAAGGCCGCCTCAAAATTAATTAAATATTAAAACTTTATTATACTACTAAACATGGGATATAAGCTAGTAAAGCTTAGGTATGAGCGTGGTTCGATTTGGTGCGGTTTGAACCAAAAAGGGCACCGTAACCATATCTATTCGGTTTCTAAAATCAAAAACCAAAATCAAACCAAATAATATTGGTGCGGTTCGGTTTTCTTAATTCGGCTTCGGTTTGAAATGGTTCGGTTTTGGTTTTAAAACCAAATAATAAAAGATGTTGGCAAATTAATATTTTTGTTGGAAAAAATCTTTTTTTACATCCCAAAAGAAAGACTTCCCTGACTATGACACTGTGTCCAATGCTAGCAAATTAATCTACCAGAAGTACATGCCTGTATAATCCATTTGCGGCTGTTATTCCTACTCAAGGATTTCTGGTAATCTTCTGCAGCCTGTAATAGAAGATACATAAGACCAAACTCAAATATTTTAGTTAAACAAGGTGGCAAGCAAAAAACAGATTACAGTAGTGAAGGAAAAGAAGCAAAGAACATTCTGAACAAAAAAAAAAAATCTAACCTTTAAAGTACAATCCAGAAGAGCAACAGCAATATGTTTACCATCCAGACTAACAAAGTGAACTTAACACAAATCCTGAAACAATTGGGAAAAACAAAGTGGAAGGACTAATACAATGTTTCAGGGTAAGTATTTTTTATAAGAAATCAAACCTTTTTAGTTCTTTGGTCTAATTTTAAAAGTAAACTACTCTCACACAGGATTCTCATTCATGTAGTGTCACGTAAGTCCAGAAATATCAGATAGATTCATATGCATAAAGATTAGAAAAATCACACTTTTGGGCAACTACAAGTGTAATTTGAGCTAAGATGGTATCGACAAAATCAACTTACTACTGGCTAATGTATGATTACGTACATTCTACATAAGAAGACAAGCAAGGCCAACCTATAAACTAAAAATAAAAAAGCATCAGAATAGTCCCCAGGCTGTTAAATAGAATTTTGAATATAAGCCAAGCCAGAACAGTCAAGCACAGTGGCAGACTTGAAATCCAGGACAGTCAAGCAGTTAATAGAAATCTTCAAGATCAAAGCATATCTGTTAAATAGAAAAGAAACTGAATCAAAGTCTAGCAGTTAGATATAAATCAAACTGAAATCACAGTGGCAGACTGGTATGCAAAATAGAATTCAGATTACAATACAATACATATTACAATAACAAAAGAACAGGACATATCCTGATATGCAAACTAAACAGAACAGTCCTCAGGCAGTCAACAGTGATAAACTAAACTAATGGTGATACCTAAATATGACTACCTATATAGCTGAAATATATAGAGTGGTCTTCTATTATTGATATCATATCTTAAGAGTGTAATTTCAGGTCTATGATTGTCGGAGGTGGGATTCTGAGAAAAAGGATAAGACTAGTTGAAAAAAGATGTTAAGCAAGTCTTTTCTATTGGATGGAGAAGATTGGTACCTTGGACTTCTTGTGAAGCGTAAGAAGTGAAAGGCTGACTATCAGCTTTCTCTACATCCGCAGATGATCTTTTGGACCTTTTCTTCACTACAAAGAATGCAACCACGGCTCCAACAACTAAAATGGATATCACAATTCCTGCCACACCACCACCGCCTATACCTGATTTCTTACTTCCATTATCATCTGATGAGTTTTTATTGTCATTATGTTTTCTATTTCAGTTGCTACTGCTGGATGGAGGAGTTCCAGGTAGAGGAGGTGGTGCAGGACCGGAACTCCATGAGTTGCCCTCTCTCCTGTTAAAATAATCATGTATATACTGCTCAAAAATAAAATCCCCTACTTAATTAAGACCATTGTAAGGCGATTGATGTGAGAATGTCTTACTGAATATTTATGTTTTTTAATCTTTCAGGAATCCAACCGCTGAAATAATTATTTCCAATATTCCTGAGATTGTAGATACAATCAACTTATTAGTACAACAATTGAAAACACTTTTTAAGTAATAGACTTGTATCACTCACAAATTATGCAGGGGAAGATTAGAAAGGACATCAATAGAGCCTGTAAACTGGTTGTTTTGCAAATACCTGCACAACAAATATCTTTGAACACAAAAAAATCTTATAAATTTAGATACTAAAACTATGACAATATACTTACATATTGGCCATACTTGAAAGAGCGGTAAAACTTTCAGGAAGATCACTTGTCATGGAATTAAAAGAGATTACATATGTCATTGTGTCAAGCAAAGCAAAGCAAAAATTTAACTCCTGGCAAGTGAGAAATTGAAATGTCCTTGCAATGTAGATCAACACAAAGCAAATTTCATGAGAGAAAGGTGGCCAGTATGCTGCACTTTCGGTTCCCAGGATGAATGAATAAACAAAACTCAAATTTACAAAAAAGTAACTCCATCAAAAAAAATCACAACGAAAGAACATTAACGTGTATGAAACTGGACAGGATCAATCTTACAAAGTAGAGAGAGCTGAAAGCGATCCAAATATGTCATTTAGCTGGCCCTGTAGTTGAATGCGACTAAGATTTCTCCACAGGGAAATAGAAAGCTCAATTTTCAGGAACAACCACCTGAAGCTCTGTGTAACTAAACAACATGAAACACACAAAATTAGCACGATCATCTCTATCTTGTATATATTTCTAATAAAGCCAACATTAAACATAGTAAAAGCATAGAAAGTTTCTTCAACTATGAAAATCATAGTGATGATAGTAAATTAGTATGAGGTGAAAAAAAGAAATTCAGGACATGAAAACAGGGGCCTATCAATCACCAAAAAAAAGCAAATTAACAAATTGTACTAACGAATTCGAGCAAATAGATTCATAGAGTATAAAAGGGGAGAGAGGGAGGGAGAGAGAGATTGTACTAACGAATTCGAGCAAATTGATAAATAGAGTTTAAAGGGGAGAGAGTCAGAGAGGGAGAGAGAGAGACAGAGAGACCCGTGAATTCGACGCTTGTCTATATCAATTGAGAGACAAAGCTTCTGATGGTTTAAAGGGGAGAGAGCCAGAGAAGGAGGGAGGGAGAGAGGGAGAGAGAGAGACAGAGAGACCCGTAAACCACTGCTTCTCCTCCTCCTGTTGTTCCTGTTAGATTCGTCTGTAACTCCTGCGTCGATCTTTGCTGGGGGGAGAGAATCCTAATAGGTGTTGGGAGGGAGAGTCCCGGTAGGAAACGGTTTCTAAACATTAGTATAGCGGAGAGACGAAAAATGTGAGACGAAACCAAAAAACGGGAACAAAAAGTGGGACTACAAATTATATCCATGTTGGCTTATTATAGTATAGTATAGATAGTACTTAATAATCTCATCGCCTATTTTTGAAAATCAAATCTGACATTATACTCTAACAAAGTAATCTTTACAAAGGGTGGGAACATATCTATTAAAACAAACTTTCCTGCTGAAAACAAGTTTCGATTAAGGGGACTTTGCAGCAAAACCCAACTCGGGCGGAGGAATAACGATGAGGAGAGTTTTGTAGTTGCAGAATTCTTGACACCAAGTGATAAATAATAAAAATGAGATACAAACTTTTTATGCAGAACAATCTAACATCGTAACGACTCGAGACTTGTAAGATGAAACATACAAAATTCATAACAAATCAAACAAAAACGCAACTCATATACAGAGCCGGGCCTGAGGGTGTGCGGGTTGTTCAACGGAACAGGGCCCTCAAATATTAGGGGCACAATTTTTATGTAGGTGTATATATGTATAGTTAAAATGAAAAAAACAGCAAAAAAAGTAAATTTTATTTTTAAGATTAAAAAATTGTAAATGAAAAAAAATTGAAAAGTTTTATACATTTCAATAATTTTTAAATGTTATCTTGAATAAGTTATATAAATTCTAAAAAATATTAATTATATCATAATCATGTTAATAAAAATAAATACTTGTATTGAAAAATAATTGCATTGAAAATTGTCACAGTTAGATAAAATTCTAATTTAACTACTAACTTCAATAACTTCATTAAAGTTAATTAATTTAACTACTTATACTTTTTTTTTCTTTCTTGATGACCATATGCAGTAATTATATCATTAAAATAATGATTCAATCTTTAGTAACTAATTTATTTTAAATTATATTCATTTTTAATTTATACATGCATATATATATATATATATATATATATATATATATCAAATATGAAACAAGTAATTTAAATATAAAATGTAGACTATAAAAATAATTTGTTGTAAAATATAGACTATAAAAATATTATTAGAGGGTTTGCTTCAAAAAATGCTAGAAAAACAATTTTCAGATAATTTTATATTATCTATGTATTTGTTTTATTTTTTTACAATTTTCAGTTAATTTTTATAATTTGAAAAAAAATATGTTATGCACTTTAATTGTAATATGATTTTTACAGTTTTGTGTCAATATTTATTATTGCATGTACTCATATATTTTTAGCCTATTAAGGCACATTTTTTACATTTTGCACAGGGCACTTCAAATCTCAGGCACGGCCCTGCTCATATAAAGTCCAGCCATTCATTCGCAAATCCTCTAGCATTTTGTATTTCCAACAATATATATCCATACATAATTCGATTAATACCAAGAGAAAAAATAGCGATAGTTATTAAACTCAAATTATTTTGATAAATATCAGATACAATTATGAAAGTATTCAAAGTAGTTTTGTAGAAAAAAAAAACAAACGGTTGATTTTTGATAAATGAGTAAATAAAGAGGTGTGAATAGTAATATGGGTAAAATGAATATATTTTTGGTTTTAGTGGCTTAAATGAGTCCTGATAAGATAAGATGGGTGTGTTAAGTGAGATATTTTGCCGCAACGAGTGACCACTTTGATATAAAACCCATTTTTAAAAAATAGTCGATTAATATGGCCAATATCGGAAGGTTGACTATAAATATACACAAGAATTTTGTACCATTGGATAAATATTATAAATATATTTTATTTTTAACATGTCACATATATTTTTAGCGCGGGTTTTGTAGGGTTAGAGATGCCATGAGAATATCTCTAAATAAAAAAATTCAACTCCAATAAAACATTCCTCTTGTTTATAACTGAAGTACGTCGTCCCGTTGGTTATATTTGATCAACCTTTAAAGATTTCCTCTGCCACTATGTACTCCCTCCATCCCAAATTAGATGAGTTTTTTGCTCATTTCATACATATTAAGGAGTATTAAATGGTTGCTCTTTTTTTTCCATCTTTACCCATATTTATTGTGTTGAGCTAGTGGTACATTGGAAATGATAAATAAGAGAGGGTGAGAATGAAAGATTGTTGCTAAATATGCATTGAAAAGTGAGAGGCTCAACTATTTTGGGATAAAATTTTTTCTCAAAAGGATCATCTAATTTAAGATGGAGGGAGTAATTACAATGTAATTACAGTATATTCTATTATAATACTTTAAAGGGAAATTATGAATGGTACCACTGTGTAATTGGCTTTTACAAGTGGTACCACTGCAAGTTTTTGACTTACAAGTGGTACCATCGTGTATTTGACAACCTGTTAAAAACATCATTCTGTGAAGTAAACGTTTAAGCTGCTGTTAACTTATAAAAAAAGACAGTTAAGTACAGGAAACTTGAAATTTCCCGGGCTTTTAACCTCTGCAACAATACAATCCAACAAAACATATATGTAGACAATATTCAATACCAGAATGTCCTGTAAACTGGAATGTGCAAAAACCAAGCAAGCAATAGTTTCAAATCCAGCAAAAGTAATTACCAGGACATCAAAAACATGTTAAAAAACAACATGAACAATTCAAGAAAACTAAATCTGTGATTGAGACTGTGAAGGAGTGCAGTGTGTGGTATTGGTCTGCGATGCCTGAGTTGCTGTGTCCTTTGGTTCCTTAGCCGCTTTAGCTGCATAACTTTGATCCCTCACCCTAGGATTTCGAATCACCAGAGGCTTTCCACTGGCCTGCATTTCTTTTTTTTGCTTCTCAGTTAGCCCCCCCTTGCAGGTTCTGGCATTGTGTCCATAACATTCACACTTCTTGCATTTGACAGTCTTGGACCTCTTCCCTTTCTGATCTTCCCCCTCTTCTCTCCTCCTGTTTCTACATGGCCTCCCAACACCTCTCTTCATAGTAGGTGGACTCAGAACAGGTAAGTTTTCATAGGTTTGCCACTGTTCTTTATCAGGAATAGGTAAAATGTTGTAGTTATAGATTTGTTTGTAAGTGCTGACATGAAACCAAGTATTAACCACCTTTTGTGGATCAATCTTTGCATGAATCATTGCCCTGATTGCATGCCTGCAAGGGATTCCAGAGATCTGCCATGCTCCACAAGAACATACCTTGTTATTAATTGACAATGGGAACTGAGATTTACCTTCATGAATCTCATATTACCCAGGACTGGACATAAAAGCTTTGCAGGTAATGATGTCCTTGCTTATAGATTTGAGCAACTTCCCAATCTTGGGACATAGATCATCATCCTTCCAAAGTCTTGCTCTTTCAGCTCTAGTTGCCATCCTAACCTCTCTTTTTAGCCTCGTCTTCATAGTCAATAACAACATCCATAATATTACACTTATCTACATCTACTTTAACTTCAATCACACTAGCCCTCCAAAAAAATCTCAACACTTTGTTATCACCCATTCTGCAGATACATGAAAAAACTACCAATAAACTAACAACTAATGATTTAAACACAAATAAATCACTACAAGAACAAATATGTATATATATGTGCATGCATCTTTTTTCAAACAATCGCTACGGATAGTCATTTATGCATTACAGGAGCAAGAAGAGAGCAAGAATCAATACCTGTGATCGAGATTGAGAATAGAGAAGAGAGAAGATGCAAGCAACAATATACTTGTACAAACGCTCCGCTCCGCTTAAACCCTCAATTAGAGACGAAGAAGAAGGGTTTTGCCCGTTATAAGACGGGCCTTTTGTTTTTATCCGCTGCTCAACACGTGTCTCCGTATTTTTACCGTATTTTTTATTTATTTTCAACTGCTAATACAGCATTAAATACACTTGTACAAACGTTTGATTAACGGTTGCTCGACGGAGTGGTTTCGTAGCTTGTAAATTTAAACACGATGGTACCACTTGTAAAAGCCAATTACAAAGTGGTACCATTCATAATTTCCCTACTTTAAATAATAAGAACTTATCATTTTCAAAATATAAATATAGTCGATCAATCTGGTGTCACCAAAATAAACTCTTATAAATTCATTAAAATTTATATAATATTTTATAAATCCACTTTAGCTAATCATTTATATGGACGATATAGTTAAATATGCTTTTATAGCCTGAGGAGCAGGGGCGGATCTAGACCCAAAATCTTAGGGGGGCACCAAGCAAATTTTCAGAAAAAACCTATATATTTTCAAATTTTGGGGGGGCATTTCTATAATTTTGTAAAATTTAGAATGGTGGAAAAATGTAAAAAAAAAAAATTTAGAGGGAGCACGTGTCCCCACGTGCCTCTTCCTAGATCCGCCCCTGTGAGGAGGAACGTTTGATCTGTGTGTATAAGAGATATTTACGAGATCCTACGAGTATTGCAGATGGAGATGCAGCAGCTAGCATTAATAAAACACTTGGTTTTTGTCGGTATATGGATTTTGCATCTTCTCACAGGGTTGGTTCAATTTTATATGTATTAAATAATTAAATTCTGTGTTCATAAGTTACAGATATTTTAGGCTTATATTCTCCGATACTAATATATTCTCTAATAATAATCTTAGCATGTTACACACATGCACATGCATGCCACATGTGAAATAGTTTATTATTGTGTGATAAGTTGATTATGTACACATGTCATATTCATTATCGATTTTACATGTTACTTGGGCAATCATCTTCAGCATTTCAGGGTTTCAGACGGGTAATGATTAAGATTTGTTTATTTTCGACCCTGGCTCACCCCGAGAGTTTCGTAGAACAGATACTCATTTGTAAGGCTATAAGCCAAATTTGTCAAAAAAACATACTAGTCAATGCTTAATACCTGATTATTCGGCTGATCAACAATCTGAATCAGGGTAGTTATAACTGCTAGATCCTCTTCCCAGCTGAGAACCCCCACACCGCTATTTTCCATCTGTCAAAAGTTATAAATGGACAAATCATACTCCCCAAAGTTTTTTGGCTTTTTAGATGGTTAAATTGGCCGAAATTATATCATATTTTATATATTAGTATTTTAGAATTTCAAACATTTTAAAGTGAACTACATATATATTCTAATAATATAAATATTATAATTTGTGATTATAACGTATATTTAATTTATGATCAAAATTGGATTGTTCGATCAAAACACTACAACAGAAATTGCATTTTGCAAAATAAATTTTCGACGGCAATTAACAAATTCTGTCAGCAATCACGTTTAGCAATAGAATTAGCGACGGAAATTTTCGTTGCAAAATTCACTTGGTAACGTATTACAACGATTTTTTTTACGAAACTGCAACGGTTTAACAACAAAATTCTACTTATTTTTTGCACCTTCCATGCACCAAAATAACGAAGCAATATTCCGTCGGCATTTTCTATGACGAAGCTGCAACAGTTGTTCAGAATTCTAATTGTTTTTTGCACCTTTAATTTACCAAAATAGTGACGGAATATCCGTTGCAAATGTAGTGCATGGGGAATACCAAATAATGATTATGAAATTTGTATAATCTATAAGGTGATGTGTTACATTATATTTTGATTATATTTTTAAAATATTATTTTTTATTAATTGAAGTCGGGGTCTCTAATAGTCGATAAATATAACAAATATGGTGAGTTTGGTTACATTTTTACACAAGAATGCATGGTCGGAGTCTCTATAATATTTGTATATGGCATCATTTATCCTTTATATCGGAGATTTTTATAGATGCATTTTAATATATTTTTGTCCTTCTTACTTTAAATCATCTAAATATTATACATAATATATGATCAAAAAATCCCAAGTATGTTGTATCCAAGATTTCGTGGCTCAAATTGATGACATAATAATTATTATAATTTATTTATTAATATTAAACTCGTAAATGGAACCAACAAAAATTGAAAGAAAACAGTAGAAAGATTTTAGACTATTTATTTCACTTACATTTCTTTTGCATGGGTCGTTGTCTACTTATAAACCAATAATTTAAGTGAAAAATGAATGAATATTATATGAAAAAGTAATAGATCGACTATGATGGAATGAGTTCTTTTAAGAGGCTGCTGATCACAATTGAAACAAACAGAAAAACACATAACCACTTAGAGATGCTGGCAATCAGTCAACTAATCCAGTAATTGTTAATGAAGAGCAGAGACCACAGCGACATGTTGAAATAGTAATTAACAAGTTAATCAACTTGCAATTAACAATGCTCCCATATCTATGTTACTAATATTATAGTAACAATATATGCTTCTAGTACTTGCATTTAGTTGGATTATCAAACGTAGCCAACCCAACCGACTTTACCTGAAAAAACTACTAACTGCCGGAGCCGGAACAATACTTTAATACCTTTTCACCTCCCACTATAGTATCTACTTAATGATACACTTGCTTTAATTAACATATACTGTTATTGAACTATAAAATCTTAAAAATTTTAACCGACCAATTTATGAGACTTTTTGTTTTAAATTATACTCTATTGAATAAATAAATTTATTTTAGGAAATCTATGTATTTATAATTTATACATCTTTTAAACTTGTATACTTTTAAATATTTTGTCTTAATATATCTGATAAAAAAATATTATTTTAAATATATATATTCTAACAAATACATCTTGGTAAAGATGAAATATGATAGTAATATCCTAGATATTAAATATAAACTGCAATCAAATTGCTCGACTCATAAGTGGCATAGTTATAGACGTGTTGTAAAAAGCGGTAATCAGACTTAATCGGTGAAGTCACGGAACAAGGAGTAATCGGAGATTAATTGAATTAGTCGGTGATTAATCGGATTGATCAGTGATTAATCGGATTGATCGGTGATTAATCGAAGATTTAATCAGTTCGGCGAGTTACGGAACATGGATTAATCGGCGATTAATCGTGATTAATCACCGACTTTTAAAACAGATGTTATAGCTGTTATCTCTCTGTAATATATGCTTCAAAAAAGGGCACATTACGTGCGGGATATGAATAAATTTATAAATTGATTATCGGGATATTATGTTTAAAAGAGATTAGATGTTGCAATATCCAAATAAAAATTTGCACCAAAATTAAGATCAGAATTTTTTTTTGTCGCTAAAGATTCATGCACGGCAAACAAAAAGCTAAGACCAGTTATAGGAATTTTTTTGCCACTAAAGATTCATGCACTGCCAAATAAAAAATTAAGACAAAATACATAAACTTTTTTGCCGCTAAGAATTTTATCCCACCGTTAAATATTAATATCCGACTGAAATTTGTTAAAAGGTTGTAAAACATTAAATATTTTTATGTTGAAGGATGCAGTCTGCCGACATATAAAAGTATGAAATCGAATTGAAAACATGACAAGAGTTGATGGGTGCAAAGTGCTTATTACAAAATTAAAATTTTCTTCGTAACGTTGATCATTAATTTTTGACAAAAGTTAGTCAAACGAGTACAATGTGAAATTCCCAAGTTATGAGATGTACTTAGTGTGATTCAAAGTTCAACGCCAAACCGCAAAAACAATCAAAATTAACAGGTGCAAAGTGCTAATTACCTCTTTATTATCATATATTTAATAATTAATAGATTAAAATTACTCACATTTTAAACTCTCAACTTATCATAAACGTTAAGTCATAAGTCAGGAGTTCTGTAAACCGGCCTCTTTGTTACTACATCTTCTTTAGCTTCTTTTTTTTTTTTTTTTTAATATTTGAACAAACAAACATGCAGTAAAATGAAACGGCAGGTCTATGATGCTGGGAAGAGAATTTGGACAACAACGGGGAAAGAACAAGAGAGAGCTAAGAAGGATTTGATCAACAACCTCAAGATGTTGGAGAATGAGCTTGGTGACCAGACTTACTTTGGTAGTGAAACCTTTGGGGTTTCTGGATGCATGTTGCTCTTTTTACTTACTATTGTAACTATTGTTGGTTTTACACCTATGAGAATTTTGGTAACTTCAGTATTAAAGCTGAGTGCCCCAAGTTGATTGCATGGGCAAAGAGGTGCTTCCAAAGGGAAAGTGTTTCCAAGTCATTGGCTGATTTCAAGAGAGTTTATGACATTGTTTGTGATATACTAAAACAGAGGTATGGAATACTATGGATGGTGAAGTGGAAGATTTAAGTGTTTTTCAGTTTAGTCCAGGCTGTGTCTTTTGTTTTTTTTTGGTTGTAAACTTGTAATAATAACATTAATAAGATCTAACTAGGGAGATACCTAATTGTGTCTTGTGAATCCTGCAATAACTCTATTCTAAAAGTCGGTGATATTCCGTAATTCGTCGAACTGATTAAATCTCCGATTAATCACCGATCAATCCGATTAATCTCCGACCAATTCAATTAATCTCCGATTACTCCTTGTTCCGACTTCACCTCCTTGTTCCGACTTCACCGATTAAGTTCGATTCCCGCTTTTTACAACACTGTACAATAATAAGATATTGATTGTGAGCTATAAATCCTGGAAGTCATATAAAATGTGTGTGATGTTATATGCGTCGTTCCTGTTTAAACTTTTAAGTAGTACTCATACATGAGTCGGGAGAAATAGTCCCGAATATTATTTATTAATGTCAAATAATTTATCATTTTATTTTTAAAAAAGAATACCAAGGTCTACCTTCTTGGCACTAAAAACAATATATGAAATAGATTAGTGTAGCGTCAAAAAGGAAAAGGAATAAACACAAGATAATCTAGTATTTTGAATTGTAAAATGATAAATTAAAATCATCTTCTCTGATGTTGGTGTTTTGGACCATTTTCCTTATGGTAGTCTGACCAACACTCCATTCTTATTTATAAATTTTTTAAAACAAATAACACAAATAAATTGATAATAGAGAAAAGAAAGTTTTAGGCTTTTAGCCCAACAGACCATGTAGTGGGTTCTCCCGTCAAACCCATAAACAACCAACACCGTTTACTTAATTACTTATCCCAGGAGCCCAACAAATTAACAATCCCTGTAAGAATATGTTCATCAGTTCATGTTTATAAATTCCACCCACGAACTTGTACTAGAAAAAACAGTTGCCTCTCTGTTTACTATTATTTCCTTGTTCTAGAATGACGACCACGACTTTTCTTCAGTTCAAACTATCCGTGTTCCTCAACGCTATTCATCATGCACGTATTTCTTATTATATATTATACACACATATCTTTCATCTTTCCATCTTGGAGTTTAGCAAGTGTATGTATATATTTCTCTGTTTGATGTTGTGCATGTTGAGTTGACATTGAAATGGTGGAAGCTAATGGAGATGAAAATATGAATAGCCATAGGAAGAACAAAAAGCCTTGGGGATGGAGATTAAATACAGGGATCGGAACAATGGTGATTGCTGTTTTATTAGCTGTGGCTCTTGCTTCTAAGCATTCCCCGAACTTCTCTCTGTTCCTCGATCATCACAAGATTTGTAGGTGTTCAAAGGTACCACTTTGTTTGATCTGTCATCTTTCTCTTCCTCTGTTTTTAGGAATATTGTATGTTTGTCGTGTGTGCTTATTTTTAAAGTTCTTGCTCCCCAACAATTGATTGTTGATTGTTGGGTATCTTTTAACAGACTTAATGTTTTCGGCTGTTGGACGAATATTTAGCGGTTAGGATTATAAATTTTTTAATATGTCCGGTTTTTTTTAATCACGGACTAAGTAGAGGTGAACGTGTTAAAAAATGATGTTATAATCTTAACCGCTGGATATTCATCCAACAAAACCACTTTTTACTTAACAAGGTCAATTGTTGAATATACACTACATAATTTAATTATGACATCCTTCTGACACTATAAAGTTTCGCTAGAGTTAGTTACTTATCATAATACGCCAAATGTTTAAATTTTAATATTTAATTGTTTGTTTGATTGTCCACTCCTCGTATGAGTTGAGTTGGGTGACCTCCTAACATCTTAAGGTTTTAGAGTGCGATTATTAATGAGTTTTAGTTGCAATTTAACACACCCTGTTACTTCATGCTTAATTCCTATTTACGTACCAAGAATTAAAAAGAAGTGTTCTCATTTGGTATTTCTGTGTGCTTTCTGCAGGATTCTGGTGAATTATCAGGAATAATTGAGGATTCTTGTTGTGATTACGAGACAGTAAATCGTATTAATGTAGCAGTGTTGAATCCTATATTGCAGCAGCTAGTGAAAACTTCATTCTTCAGATACTTTAAGGTCTTCCATCAGCTGTACCTTTAACTAGTTCAATGTTTGGGAGCAATATATATATATATTTAAAGTTCTTAATTTTACAAATGTCTTTAATTTCGTAAGATACTTCTATTAAGAACTGCAGGTTCTTAATGCCTATTATAAACTTGTGGGGTCTTTAATTTGCTTGTGCTAATTCTCTAGGGAAGTTAGTTTGACCGCAGAGATTAGTTGAATCATTCACCTGAGTGTCAATAAATTATAAAGTGTGTGCAATTTTTTCGCCATGAATATTTTCAGACTTGAAAGGGTCTCTTATGTTGCAATGCAACCCCACTTCTGGTCCACTTCAAAACTTTTTGAAAATATAACTGTATTGATATAACATCTAGTGCTTACATATACCGAGTATGTCATTTGAGGGCAGTGAAAGCCTTTACTTCATGTGCGGTTTCTTAAATTGATAAGTACCTCGTATGAGTAACATATTGCAGTATATTGTGGAACAATTGCAGTGTGATTATCTCTAACTTGGTTCCAACTTCCAATCCTCAGGTCAAGCTTTGGTGCGACTGCCCCTTCTGGCTTGATGATGGTATGTGCATGTTGCGAGATTGCAGTGTATGTGAATGCCCTGATAATGAATTTCCAGAATCATTTAAGAAGCCACCACACGGAAGTATTTCATCTAATCCACTAATATGTCAAAGGGGAGATCCCCAGGATACTGTTGACCGAACACTGGCCACCAAGACCTTCAGAGGCTGGATCGCAGTTGACAACCCATGGACAAATGATGATGAGACTGACAATGGTAAATTCTTTTCTTTCAACAATGTGCCTTGGATGCTGTTACCGTGTATGAAGTCCCATTAAATCTTTATGTTGGCTTCTGTCTCTTTAGCAGAATGAATGTGAAATATTAATTTGATTTATAGTTCATACATCTATAACAATAACTCAAAAGTGCCTGATTCGTTCTTGACAAACTTCAAGAGAGTCAAAAAAATCCAGCTTAGCCATATCCATTTACTTTTCATTGTATAATTCATGATTGTTCATACAAGCTATATTTGATTTCTGTCACAAATTCTACTTGGATTGCAAAATGAAGACTAATAATCTTTACCTACAGATGAGATGACATACGTCAATCTGCAACTAAATCCTGAACGTTACACCGGTTACACTGGGGCATCGGCTAGAAGAATATGGGATGCCATATATTTGGATAGTTCTCCAAAATGTGAGTTATTGCTCCTGTGCATAACCGATTGGCTGAATATTCACATAAGAAACATATTTGGAGAACTTTTCTTCATAAGATATTTAACTTGATTTTAGTACCTAAACTTACTCTTTATAACCCTCAACGCCACAGCTCTCTCACCTCCTCACTCAGAACAGAAAACTGGTGGCGAGGGAATAATTGTCAACCTATATATGGTTGTATCTTCTTATTTTAAGCTAGTTAAAATTGTTCGAACTATGATATATATAGTATAACTTAATTTATTCCTGTAGATTCATCTGGAGAAAGTTGCCAGGAAGAAAAAGTATTGTACAAGTTGATATCTGGTCTTCACTCCTCAATATCGATTCATATAGCAGCTGATTATCTCCTTGATGTAAAAACTAACCAGGTTCGTTTTTTCTTGTTCTAAATGCTAAACTCTTTACATTCCATATTTAGAACTTTAATTCTCCTTTGCAAGATCAGGTAGTGACTCTGGGGCGGACGCACGTAGAGTTAAGAGGGTGCCCAGGAACCCACTTGGGCCTGGGCTTAAAGAATAACTTGTAATAAATGTTGTTCTGGAACTCATAGAAATTTTAACAAGGAACCCATTTAATCACTTACCCAATTCGATATGAGTAAAAAAGTAAAGGACACGTTCCAACATAATTCAATCTGTCTCAAATTCTCAACTCATTGTCTCAGAGACCTTCTCGATCTCCTCTGCGGCTCTGCCCAACTACCTTACGTCTTGGTCATTGATGAATCAATTTATTCCACAACTAGATTAATTTAAAAAATATTTCTCATGTTAATGTATTTTGTACTATTTACAATCATTATTACGTTGTTTCTTTTTTTTTTAAGGATCATTATTACGTCGTTTTATTTTGACATTTATATTAGGAACCCACTATAATAAATTTCTGGGTCCGCCAGTAGTGAAATCAGTTGGTTACTGGTAGAGAAGACTGTGTAAATGTGAATTTTCTTCCTTGATTTCGAACTTTGATATAGTATGATATAAAAGAAGTTTAGCTTGCTTGCATTCTGATTTCTGAGGAATATTTTTGAAAATTTGGCCCAAGTCAGATCACAAATTGATATGATCCCTAGGCTCATGTATTCTAAACTGCGAATCTTCTTTTATGGATATTTCAGTGGGGTGAAAATCTTCAGCTGATGTATGATCGTGTACTAAGATACCCTGACCGTGTCAAAAATCTGTATTTCACTTATCTGTTCGTCCTCAGAGCTCTGACTAAAGTAAGGACCGCTGCCTTCGGTAATTTTTAACAAGATATGTCTATGTGATGAAGTTTTTGTTAAAACAACTTGTTTGTTCTTGATATGTTTTACAGGCGTCAGATTACTTGCAGCAGGCTGAGTATGACTCAGGAGATCATGCCGAGGATTTAGAAGCGCAGTCCTTGATGCAGCAGCTATTAGAGAACCCAGAACTGCAAGATGCATGCCCACTTCCATTTGACGAGGCTAAATTGTGGCAAGGCAAAAATGGGCCGGAACTGAAGCAGCAAATTCAAAAGCAATTTCGAAACATTAGGTCTCTAAGAACTTTTCCCTTCAAAACACTTATCAATATTATGTGAATTAATGATATTTTGCTACAAATAAAGTAGGTAACTTAAAAAATCTGATTTCTAGTGGTTAAGAATTTATCCTCTATCGTCCCAGGTCTTGCGTTCGACTCTGGCTCACCCAGAGAATTTCTTAGAACAAATATTCATTTGTAAGGCTATAAGCCATATTTGTCAAAAAAAAAACTAGCATCAGTAGATATTATATTTAGTCAAGTGTGTGAATATATAGTCCTCGAATCAAGTTCTCAGAGGAGCTCTTGTTGGTTAAAACTTACTGTACATATTTTGTTTACTTTTATGATGCAGTTCCCTAATGGACTGTGTAGGATGTGAGAAGTGTCGCCTTTGGGGAAAGCTGCAGGTTTTTGGCCTAGGAGCAGCATTGAACATCCTTTTCTCAGTTGATGATATGCACAACCAGGGCCAACCAGTAAGCTCCTGCACCTGTTCCTTTTACAAAGTTTTTTATTTTTCAAAAATTTTCAAGCTGAAACTCTGATTGATTCTCGGTTTCTTGTGTGATTATTATTGCAGCTGCAGTTACACAGAAATGAGGTGATTGCGCTAGTAAATCTTCTCAATAAACTATCCGAATCAATCAGGATTGTCAATGAGAAGGCATCCTCTGTTGAAAGACTAATGAATGGGATACCTATAGAACCCCCCAAGCAAAACATCAAGTTATGGCAAGAATTATGGAAAACAGTCATCAATTTTGGGTACAGGTCACAGATGTAGCTGAGAAACCTCCAGAGCTTTTTACAAATTTTTGCATAGAAAACCACAATGTATATTAGCATGTCAGAGGATAAATAAATTATCAGAAGAACAAGCCTGTTAGGAGGAGGATTTTTTTTTTTATCAGATAATATTAACTTCAACATTAGTAGGCATTTCTGTTTGTAAATTGCAAAAGGAGAATGTGATCTGCCAGAATTGTACATATAAACATTATTTATCATGATAGATGTTAATTTTTGTGAATGAAATACTTGCTTGAGATTGAACAAGAACTGCATCCTGGAATTTGGACCTTTAGCAAAGAAAAAATATGAAGGTAATCAACTTTCAAGCCTTTTATTTACATTGCCACCTTAAGAAAACATTATGTGCCAGTTGAAAAACCTCAGCATTTGTATCCAAATACCAAATTTACAAGACTTTGCAAGACTCTGTATCAGCATGTTCAGAGCATCATCATGCTCAGAAAGGTTAAAAACTAAAAAGAAAAAGATATCAAATGGTCAGTTTTTTTACTGACAATGATCCTTTATGACAGAAGCATGTGCCCTGTAACGGATTGTATGTAACAGCTTGTATGTTACTGTAAATTGTGCACCCCGTGTTTCTTTACAAAAAGGAGCTAGGATCTAACATATATCACTATTTACAGTTTTTTCAGCATACAACAATGTACCCTCTGCAAAAGCTTCTATCTTCTTCATCCGTGCATGGAGCTGGTGGGATTCATCAAGCTTGTTAAAATCGCACATGCTGGATCTTGTCAAACTGCTGGGAGTCAATTTTCCTGGTCTATCAGGTGTGAGTCTGAAACCTCATGATGCAGGAAGCAAAGTATTATATTGTATTTTTATGTTATCTCTCAATTCCCACTTCTTCAAGCGCTGCTACCATTGATGCTGATGCCTCTTCGAGTGTTCGGTTCTTCTGCACTGTGTTGAAAGCCTCCAAAGTGTCTCCAGCCTCCCAGTCGTTGAAGTCATCAATCCCAATTCCACATTCTAACCCAGCACTTACCTGTCCATGTTGGCCATAGATAGTACTATTTAAAACTTAAACCCGAAAGGCTAAGATATTCATGTATTTTACATTAGATTGAACATTCGAATTTTACTTTAATAAATGATGACCAAGATAATATTAGAGGTTGTAGATTAAATGCAATGAAGGGGTTCACAACCTATGAAAGAAAGGCATTGCAGAAATGATATAAAGCATCGGTTTTATTTTTAACAGAATAACTGGCAGAGGCGTAAACCTATTTTAATGTTCAACAATACTGGTATATGCTAAGGTTACCAATGAAGAAGTGCGGAGCCTACCATGTATGTTAACATCAGTACTATTAACTGCTTTTTAAAAGGGTTAATTGACAAAATTAGTTTAATAGTTCATAGGACATATTAGATGGAAATACCGATATTGCAGTACAGAATAATCCAGACAATGTTTAAAACTACGGATAGAAATAAGTAAGAATATCAGCAATTGGACTTCTCCTAACTGTTGCTAAACGCCACATCAAGCTTAAGGCTCAAAGATGGACCACAAAAATCTATGGATTGAAGAAATATTGCAATGAAGGCCAATACGACTAAATTTTATATTTATTTGCAATTCCAACATTGAAGAAAAACCGACCCTTGTTTGTCATAAAATCATGCTCAGAAGTTTAAAAGGAAGAAGCAAACCTAAAATTTGTTCTTACCAGTTTAATATCTGATATGTGGGCCATCGGTCCACACGATATCAAATTTATTTTTCGAAGGGGGAAAAAATTAAATCTAATATAGCCAAAAAAGAACCTAAAATTAGGAAATAAAGGCTTTTATATGCTTACCTCTTTTACAGCCTCTTTAATCCGTCTCAAAGAATTGAGAACACCAACATAAACTGTTCTACCCTTTCTAAGAACTCGAATTCCGCAATCCTTTACTACTTTTCCTTCTGTTACCATACATCCGGCAATACGACCACTGCCACTGCTGAATACAGCTCGTACTTCTACTGAACCAATTGGTATTTGATCCTGCCAAGGTACAAAATGTCATGACAAGAAACAAGCACATCTATTTAGATATTATATTTGGGCACTAAGTAAGGCAGTACACTTATCTTAATGTTTAAGTGCCTAGGCTGCTTTTCATTTCACTAGTTTAAGCATACTGTAGGCTATCTATTTTAATATATACTGCGCACCGGAGTGATATAAACTTCAGAAGACAACTACAGACAATTAAGTTGATAATTTGAATATACCTCAACAGTCTCCAAGAGGCCCTCCATAGCAGTCCTCACGTCATCAATAAGTTCATAAATAACTTTGTACAGTCGAATTTCAACTCCTTTATTGTCAGCATAGCTCTTAACAGAACCAGGTGCCTTGACATTAAACCCAAAAATAATTGCTTTACTGGCAACTGCAAGATCAACATCGCTCTTGGTCACATCTCCAGCTGCTTGCAAGAGGAACTTCATAGTGACATTGTCTTGTGGAAGGACCTGTAGGGCTTGTCTGATTGCCTCAATAGATCCCTAGACAATATGAATCAAACTCAAATGTCAGTAAAAATACTACAAAAATTAAATATCCTACAACAGTTGAACATTAAAATCAAATAGACATATATGGAATGTATTGAACACATTAATGCAAATATATAAACATATATGTATGCATCTTAACTTGTTATGAAATGCGAAACATAATTTAAAGCACAAGTATATTTATATTTTATAGCTCTTCAATGAATATAATTCAGAATCCAATTTAAATTAGAACTTTATATAAACAATAACAGTTGTAGGACATCTTCCATTTAGTAGAATATACAAATATGCACACCTTCGACGCCCACTTAGTACATATATCATTTGCATCAGTACTATTAACTGTCAAGTCTATTACAACAAAAAGGCCAATAGATAGGAATAACATCTTTACCCAGACATCTTAAAAGTTAAATAGTTTCATGTAGATCTGGAAAAAAATGGCACACTTATTTAAAATTTTTGCAACCCTTTTACTTCCAAAACAACTATCGAAAAGCAAATAAGAACACATGCTGCATTAAAGTAGTGACCCTTATCACCTTTACAAACACTTTATAATAGTGGTACAAATACTCCACGTAACAGGACAACTATGAAGTAATTAGATTCCCTAATTGGCAAATCATATTAACACTTGATAACTGACTTTATTAGTACATTTATCATTAAACTATGTTGTCCTAGTTTCTAGTGCAATACTTACACTGTTTAAGCTACTATTTTGTACAAAATTAAAAATTTTAAGTTACTCTTACTACGCACATGTTTTTTTAATAAAATGATTTTAAACAGTGAGCACGCCATTAGTTTAACTAAATATAGTTTATATCTATTTTATTATGAATTGCGCCATCTTTACATTTGTATTAATATGTAAGCTATTTCCCACACTCTAACTAAATGTAACAAATCTTTCACCATAAAATAATTGTTACGCTTACCTGGAGGTCAACCTTCATTATGATGACCAGTTGGTGCAAATCTAACCCAGTATGCGTTCTTGATGAAACAGCCGAAGCAAAGGACGAAAGTGTCACCTTTCCATCTTCAGCTTTAGCTGAAATGCGCTCAATTCGTAATGATTCGGCTCTTGACTCAGCCTTTTCCCGTGCAATATCAAGGGTGCTAACAACCTCAAACTCATCACCAGCAACCGGAACATTATTCAACCCGATAACCTGGAGAAATATGTCAATAGCAGACCAAGTGGTGTAAGAGAAGTCAATTCACATATATAAACGTTCTAGAAAGGACAGGCTTCAATCATATATAAAATCATTTGTTGTGAACACTCTTCACATGGCCCTTTTGGATGGAAATGGAACTTAAATTTATAAAAGGTGCATATAAACAGAACACAAAACCATTCTTAGCTCATTTCAGTCATCTTTTTGTTTTACGTGCATATAATCAAAGATCTGTTGTTTTCAGAAATTTTAAATAGAGGATACAAATTAAAAACCTGAATTGGTAATGAGGGTCCAGCTTCATCAACACGCTTTCCACCATCATCAAATAAAGCCCGTGCCTACGCATATAAAACGACAAACTTCTTCAGGATAGACATAATGAAAAGCAGCCACAATACTTTATTACTCCAGGTGACACAAGGCAATATGTTTCTGTAAGAATAATGTTGTGGTTTCTTGTTTATATTCACCAACCTTTCCAAAAGCTTCTCCACAAACTATTATATCCCCCTTTTTTAGTGTGCCATTCTGCACAATGAATGTAGCTACTGGTCCCGTAGATTTATCAAGACCGGCCTCGATGACTGTCCCTTTGGCATTTCTGTGAGGATTAGCCTTCAACTCTTGCAACTAAATGATAAAAAAGCAGATTTTAGATTAGATAAATATCTGAAAACTGGAACCACTATAAGCCAGCAAATAAATGCATTTCTTTCCAATTTCCAGTGAAGGTAAAAAAAAAAAAGCACAATCTTTAGCGGGAAAAAAAAAGATTTGTTGCGCGATATGTACATATTAAATCTAAAATAGCTTGGGAACAAGACAAAGTAACCTACCTCCGCAACAAGCATGACAGTTTCCAACAGGTCATCCACATTTTCTCCTTTAAGAGCACTGATCTATTGAAGTTAGTAGCCCCCCAAAGAAGAAAAAAAGCATTAAAAGATATGACGTGACGTTACTAGATAATTTACTATTAATTAACATGTTGCATTCACAGACCTGGACCATTGGGATGTCACCACCCCAGTCTTCTGGCATTAAACCAATTGAAGAAAGCTCTTGCATCACTCGCTCAGGATTAGCACCGTCTTTATCTATCTGGAGGGGAGTGGGATAAAGAGGAGATGTATTAAAAACGTGGGCAACTTTAAGATGGGAACAGAAAGCCAACTGTGACATACTGACATGTAATACGCAAACGAAGATACCTTATTTATGGCAATCACTATTGGCACTCCAGCAGCTTTGGCATGAGCTATAGCCTCATTTGTTTGAGGACGTATTCCATCATCAGCTGCAACCACAATAATAGCAATGTCTGTTACCCTTGCTCCACGAGCTCTCATAGCCCCAAATGCCTAGCAAAAAGAACATTGATACCATTTAAATATAAAGGATAAACAGAGGAATCGTTGTCAATAACAGAGAATTAAACAGAAAAAACAAAACACCTCATGTCCGGGAGTATCAAGGAAAACGCATGGTCGCAAGTTTCCGTCAATAGGTACTTGAACCTTATAAGCCCCAATTCCTTGGGTAATCCCTCCAGCTTCAGATGCCGCAACCTATAAATGTCAGTCATGATTTCATATCCAATTTATGGGCAACTACGAAACATTTAACATTTGGGCAGCTCGTAATGTGTAAAATGTTCTATAAACTTTTTTTTAGTTCCCTCATAACAGTAGCAGCATTATTATTTTCTTTTCTTATTTTTCTACAAGAGCATGGATATCTATAAGGCAGTCTAGTAGATCTACACGCAACTGTAAAATCATTAATGACAAACATCTAGATCCTAGACCTGTAAAGTTTCAACATATACCTTCGTTTTTCGAATATGATCCAATAGAGTAGTCTGCAAAGGAACAAAATTGGATGTATTAAGAAAGCACTTAATTTAGAATTAATCAAACCTAAAGTCTTTTACTGAAGAAAGACAAGATCTCTACCTTTCCATGATCAACATGGCCCATTATAGTGAGTACCGGAGGTCTATCTTCTAATTTGTCCAAGTCTTCTTCATCAAAAATTTCCTTCTTTTTTGCCATGTCCTCCACTCTAAAAGGAGCAGCATCAATCACTTCCACATCATACTCTTTGCACACCATTTTCACAATGTCTTTATCAAGAGTTTGCACACCATCAGGTTTAATCCCCTTTGAGTACAGAAACCCAAGAATTTCACCTTCACTAACAGCCAAGTTAAAGGCTAAATCCTCAGTTAACATACCATCTTCATCCACTTCCATAATTTCGGCTTTAACTGGTTCGGCGTCTCTAGCTGCCTGAAGTCTAGCTGCTTTCCTACTTGCCTTGCTCCATTTTCTTCCTTTCCTTGCTGTAACTGTACCAGGAATAGAAACATTAAGTTCTGATGCATCCTCATCAGGAATATCGTCCTGAGCCATACGTCTACGTGATCCTCCTGCACCAGTTTTTCTACGGTAGTCATCCTTGTACCTTCCAGGTGCAGGTGCTTTCCCAGGTTTGGAAGGTGCTGCTAAAACAGACTGTGCAATTGAAGGATCTACCACAGCCTTCTTGGATGCAAACTTGTCAATCAGTATTGGCTTGCGTTCTTTCGTCTTTACAGCTGAGTTAGTTCCATCAACAGCCGGTGACTTTGTTGCTGCACTAGCATCTGGTGACTTTGCTGCTGCACCTACATCCTTCAGGATAACAGCTCTCTTGATCACTGGCTTTGGAGCAGCAGAAGGTCTCATTTGCAGCATTGGCTGGACTTTTTGAGGCGGTTGAGGTGGTTTTAAAGGGGCAGCAGGTGGTGACTCAACTTTCATCACTGTATTTGTATCTGGAATTTGTTTATCAATCTTTACAATCTTTGGTTGTTCTTTAACTACCTTTTGAACGGAGGCAACTGGGTTTCCTTTTCGCCACACACTTTTTAAAGTCTTAGACTTCCGAAGTGCATCAGGATTAACCGCTGCACCATTTCTCTGGTCAGTGCCTGTACTGGATGTTGGAGCCTTTCTAGCTGGTGTAATCACCTTCTTACGAGTTTCTAATTTTTCAGCCTTTTCTAATACCTCTCCCAATGACTCAATCACCTTATTCCTCTCCTCTTCCTCAACCTTTAACTTCTCATCTTCCGAATCCCCACTTGGCTTCAAAGGACCCCCCTTTAAAGAATTAAGTCCCGAAACGGGTTCAACCTTAGGCCCAGGTTTTAACACAGGTCTAGGTGACGGCTTCAAAATAAGATCACTCCCATCCTCCTTACTGCCTTTAAATGTCGAATCAAGTGATACAGAGGTCCCTTGATCAGCAATGTAATCAGTCGTAATCGAGTATTTACATACAGACACATACCTCCATCTCCTCCCAACCTTAACTTTCCGAAAACTACCAAAACTTTGAGACAGAGAAACTCGACTAACCGACGAAAGGGAACCCTCAAATTGGACAGAAGAGCAACTACAAACACTCCCCAAACTAACCAGGGAAGCAATTGAATTCATATTTATACTTGTTAACATTCCAGCACCAGCTTTAACTCACTACTAAATTCAACAATTCAAAGCCAGAACTTCAATGTCATAGCCTAATGACAAATAAAAATCATATCTTTACTTCAAGAACTGTAAACGACCCAAGAATAGTAACACACAATTGAGCTTGCAAACACTATATATGAGAACATAAGTTCGATAAACACAAACCCAACTAAGGATTAGATATCAAGAGTGCATAGTCATTGAAAAAATCTTACCTTTAAGAGAACTGGAATTGAGCTTGTTGAAGATGGCTAATAAAAAAAGAGGGTGTGGCTGTAGAGAATGGAATTGAAGATGGACCCGGAAATGAAAACAAGTATCACAATTCACAAATGGTTAGATATCCGGGTGTGTGGCTATTTCTGTGCCTGTCATCGTATATGCAATGTGTGTGATAAGGCTTGGGTAACATCTTTCATTACAAACTTCATTGTCTTGTGCAGTAAAATTTTGCCCCATTTTCGTAAGTATTAAATTAATTGATATCTTTTAGATTATAAAAATTATTGGTTTATTAAAATTCAAATAAAATATATTTTAATTTAATTAATAGATATACATAAAAAATTACTATATTTATATTAAAGGACAGTACTAGAGAGAGAAAATACTATTAATTATACATATTTATTAGTTTCGTTAAAAAAAATATACATGTCTTATTGATTATGTATCAAATCCTCTACAATCAAATCTATAAAAATTATGATAAGTATAACATTACTCTCATTTGCATCTTTTCTTCTATACGTGTCGACTAAAAATTCAAAATTTAATATATGCGGAACAACTTTATTATTTTGCATCTTTTCTTTTACATGAACTTTATTGTAAGCTAATCCTCTTATGAAGCGCAATATAAAAGAGAAATGACATAAGAATAGGATTACACTTGTACATAGAGCTGACTCATAAATAACTAAAAAATCACACAGACCAGTGCTCGAGATATGATCCAGATTGGATCACATAAAACTGACTCATGAATAACTATAAATCATATAATCAATGTTGGAGATATGATTCAGATTGAATTAGAAATTGGATGACGCTAGTAGTTCGGCCGCCAAACCACATGTGACAAAGGAGGCAAGATATATGTAGTTATTGATCCATCCCACAGTGACATGGTTAATCCCCAACCTGACACTTAGTTGAGATGAGTTTCTTTAGTTTGTATTTAAACTCGTCATGATTATCGAACTAAGCTAAGAACTTACCATGACGAGTAATAAAATTATTGATGGACGTGGAGCTCAAATTCATTGGTTCTGGAGCTGGATCAATGATATAATTTGTTCAAAATATAATTACACACAATCTTCATATTCATGACATTAAAGTTATCAATAATGGAATGATTAAAAGGTCAGTAAATCATTACGGCCTTCAATCTGGGAGCGATGGCACTGGAATTTTAGTATTTAGATTTTCTCATATTTGGATTGATTAGCAGTTGTTCTTCATCATCTTGGTGTAATTAAAAAAATGTTGTGCAATACATAAAGAATATACAAAACCATATATCAAAATCATATATTATATGAGTTACTTCAACACCACATATGTAATGCCCATCCTAAAATGTCTAGATCTCATTAATTGCACTTTATTTTTCACTTTTATTTTTTCAGCAAATTTTTATTTGTCATTCTTGCCGATGCTTCTTCAGTATGATTGTCGAAATAGATTTGTGGTTGTTCAAATCAAATAAATATACACATAATCTCTAGCATATGTGTCTTAAAATTTATGAAACAAGTATGATAAAATTATTCAACCTGGAGACAAGGAATCATAAATTTCTTGATTTATAACAAATTTACTTGGGGTTGAGAAAGTTTGGTTTATATTCAAAATGCATAATTTTGAAATAATTTATGAGTTCAAAAAGAGGATTTGTGTTTTGTTAAAAGATATGACGGTTTTTTTTTAAAAAAAACAGTATGATATCAGGGGATGTCCTAATAGTACAATTAGAAAAAGGGGTTGTTTAACCTGTGCCCTCATGTCACAGGTTAAGGTGTATTTAATAAAGCACAGTGGTTGTTGACAGCTGTAAGGTTATGAATTTCAAGGTGTATTTAGTTTTATTAATTCTCCTCTTTTTCATCACTTCTCAACACTTATTTTTCTAATTATTATTTTTCTTAACCTAACATATAATTTTTTATATTTTTATAAAAAATAATGATGAATAAAAGATATTTTTTAATATAATAATCTATACCCCGTCATTGAAATTTTTACAAACTAGAAAATAACATGTATGTGTATAAAAAATATAAATTATGATTTCATCCCACAAATAATAAGGTGCCCCCCCTGCATTCACACTAATTTTCTAATTAAAATTAACCTTCTAATCAAAATCAGTCAATTTGATATTTAATAAATTTATTTTTTATTATTTTAATAACATTAAAAATATAAATGATATAATTCTAATCATTTATATTTTTTTAATTCTATTTTTAGTTAACAAATTAGTGTGATGGTTAAAAAATAAAAATCAAAAAAAGTAAACATCAAAGTGTTGAAAGATGAAAGAGAAGGAAAAAAAATTAAGAAACTCGGGAAAAATGAAAAACAGTAAACATTATATCTCCACATGAGCAGTCAACAACAGTATTAAATGCACCTTAACCTGTGCCTGAGGGCACATGTTAAACACCCCTTGAGGGCACATGTTAAACACCCCGTTAGAAAAAAGATTAGAAATGTTTATAAAATATATCAAAACAGGAGGAGTCGGAGTATCAGCGTGTTCAATCAAGAATAACGAAAAACAAAATAAATTGGGAAACAAAACCAAAACTAGAAAACTGGTAGTATACAGTGGTAAATTAACCAATCATATACCCAATTAACATTCCATATTCGTATCGAGTCGATCAAGAGTTCAACACGCGTAAAAAAAATTTAAACCAACACGTACAAAATAGACCCACACACATAATTTTGAACACTCTACTTGTTATGAATAACTTAAGAGAAACATAATTCAGTGGCTAGATCCTAACACATACAATGACTTTAAGCCAACAAGTATAAAATAGACCCACAAACATAATTTTGAACACTCTATTTGTTATGAATAACTTATAATTAAGTGGTTACACATACAATGACATCTAAGTAAACAAGAGCGGGTATGAGGTTAAAGAGCTTAAAACCCATCTCTCGAACAGTAAAAAAAATCGGAATTAAGAACCGGTGGATGTGTAATATTTTTTAATAATATTACATGGACAAAACTGAATACAAATCGACTGTAGATTTGCGGAGAGTTGTTGGCAATCTGTTGATCTCAAGTATAACATGAGGGAGGTGTATTCAGCTCCAGATTGGTTACTTCAGAAATTGGCCACTGCTAAACATGAAGAGATTGTCTCTATCTGCCTGGTGCTTTGGGGTATTTGGTTTTGGAGAAACAAAAAGGTCTGGCAGAACCAATGGATGAACCCTACAATTGCTATGGAGAACACGTTTAAAGTGTATAATGAGTGGAAGTCTGCTCGTAAAACAAGTGTGGACAGGAGAGCTGTGAACGTTAAGGGAGCCAGCAAATTGAGAAGATGGCAACCTCCAGAACCAGGGGAGCTGAAACTTAATGTTGATGCATCATTTTTCCCGGGACATGAATCTTTTTCTGTAGGCATGGTACTTCGTGATCAGGAAGGAGCATTTGTAGGAGGTAAGTGTATTTCGTTACCCCGGCCAGCAACTGTAATGGAGGCTGAATGTATTGGTGTAAGGGAGGCTTTATCATGGATTATGGAACAATCAATTCAGAGGGTTACTCTTGAATCTGATTCCCTGCTAGTATGTCGAGCACTGATGGAAGGCACGGTGAATTTGCTAGAAGTTGGTTATATCCAGGAGCAGTGCAGACTCATGCTTCAAGATTCTCCAAGTATTCGTTTATGTCATGTTCGTAAGCAAGCTAATAGGGTAGCTCATTGTTTGGCAAGAGTTCCCTGTATGTTAAATTGCTTTATTGTGTTTACATCTCCTCCTACTCATTTGGTGGAGATTATTTTGGATGATTTGAAGAAGTAATGAAAGCCTTTTGTTTCAAAAAAAAAAAAAAAAAAAAAAAAAAAAAAAAAAATGATGTTTTAATTGATACTATTTATGTGAATATAGAAAACCCATTACTGTCAAAACTTAACGCATTTCATTTTGAGAAAAAGTTTGTACGCGGTCTGGAACATAAAAAAACATTTTCATTTTTTTCACGGAAAATTAATTGTTTGCGGGGCTCCAAGTCCAACTGTCTACTGTGGACGAAGTGTCCGGAGTTTCTCATGAATCTTGTTTTTCAGAAAAACATGAATAGACAGACATGCGAAAAGGCTCCAAGTCATATTCTTGACCTCCAACCATTTTTCACAAACAACCTGGGGCTTGTTTCATCTGGGCAAGCGTTTCATACGAGCATGGCTAATTGACCAATAATATCAAACACTAGTTGTGTGTGGATGATTGAAAAGGTACTATTCAGGTATCCTCCGTAGAACATAAACACATTACTTAGCCTCATTATGCGTATTAATTTTTTACTGATTCGAAACAAAGGGTAAGATGTACGGAGAACTTGATTTTATCTTATAATAGAGAAATTGTTTTTTGAAAGTAGTAAAGTATTACGACAAACATGCAACACTTAACTAAGTAGAAAATCCATAGACTCTTCAAACCCAACATGCCTAAAAAACTCTATTGCTCCAAACCTCGTTTGTTTCCTTTGATAGGTGACTTGTAAGTTAAAAAGTACTCTGATAATTATGTTAAGATTTACTAGTTGTGTAATATCACTTATAAGCAGTAATTTTTCTACTTTTTTTGACATAAGTAGATTCTTTTAGTAAACATCAGGCAGAGCAACAAGTGGTAGAATATTGAGAAAACCAGAAGATGCATTGGAATTTGTTTGGGATATATATTCTCCATGGTGTCATATTGATATTGACTTTTTCTGGTGTTACCGCTTCCCAATACTATCGGATACTAATTGCCAATGGTTGTGGCGATAACCCTTGAGAATACCCTCATTGTAGATGAATATTAGAAAGAAATTACCGAGAAGAAGACAATTAGAAAGAAGAAAGTAAATTTAAGATTATTCTTTTTACGTTGAGATGATGGATTATTTCCCCCGTCTGGTTCTATTTCATAGTAATTCATATTGGTTAAACATTTTGTTAGGGTTGGCTAAAACAAAGGCGAGACTAACAAAGTTAAAATTTTGATGTCAATGTATGAATCACTAGTGAGAAAAACCAATACTACAATGGTATTATTAAAAGTATGCAGTTATTTATTTTTCAGTTGCTCCAGTTACCAGTTCTAGTGCTATAACTATGGCTATGTGGTTGACAGCTAAACTAGTTTTCATGTGCTAATTCCAGTCACTTGGACACATTCCTTATCAATTCCAGGAGTCTGAAGTAGCTCCGCCTCTTTACAAGATTGGTCAGCTTGTTCTGGTAAGCACATGTGTTATTCTTATTCTTATTATATCTTTTTTACATACCTTTCTCGTTTAAACACAATTTTGTTATTTCTTTTTGAGAGTGTGAGACTGTCTCTGTATTAAGTTAGTTTGTCAGAATTTATTTTTGAAGTTCATCCAGTTCTATCAGTATAGATAGTTGGATGTTTGAACTTTTGGTGCTAAAAGATTTTTGAAGTTCCTGCCTATATACTACGATATGTGGATCTAAGTTGTTTTGATTTTCTTAGGATTATCATTTCGCCACTGGTATTAAACTTGTGAAAGAGAAGCCACAGGAGTAATTAATTTCAAATATCAATCTGCATTAATCTAAGTGTTATTTCCTTTCCTTCTTTAGTAAAGTAGTTATAAAGTATTAATATCAATGTTTACAATAACTGATATACTTCAAACATGTGTGGCTATTGTCTATACACGAGTAAAATTGTATGAATGTCCTGTTGGAGCACCGGCATTTCCTTTTCCTTCTCTAGTGAAATAGTTATATCAATATTTACAATAATTGATATACTTCGAACATGTAAGGCTATTGTCTATACACGAGTAAAATTGTGTGAATGTCCTGTTGGAGCACCTTGCTTCTAAGTGAAGGTGATCGGCAGAATGGTAGATGTCCTGTTGGACCAATCATCTCTTTTTTATTGTGTCGAGATAAATCAAATGTTTCAATACGAATTATATGATACAAATTTATTTAATTTTTTACCTGTTTAGTGATTTATATGCCGTGTATACTGACTTCTCTTTTTAGGTATATATCGTGTCAAAATTTTTGAAAACAGAATGCGGAACTGTTGACTTGTAGGTGAAGTCTGGTTAGCTTTCTCAGTTTCATTTGGGTTTGCAGAAGTGTTTGGACTATCACTCCCTTCCACTGGTTGTTGGCTATAAAATTGTTTTTTCTCGTGTTTTATTTTTAAGCGGGGTTCATGAATACATGAGCCGTCTTAGCTCAGCTGGTAGAGCGCGTGACTTTTAATCCCGTGGTCGTGGGTTCGATTCCCACAGACGGCAATCTTAATTTTTTTTTTTTTTAGACAACCTTTTACTCGGGGACTGCCAATGTGGTTCAAATTGTTATTGCAGATTCTCCACATGTTTGTTTGAGCCCTTGAGGAAGATGACTGAACCTCTATCTTGGACTGCAATTTACTGAGATGACAGCTCCATTGATTGTTATGAAGTTTCTTTATGAATCAGAAATGTTCATTCTGGTTTTAACTTATAATAGCTGGCAAGTTTTTCAGGGTTCTACATCAATGGTCTGTTCCTATTATATTTGCTGAGGCCTGAAAACTATGTATTGTCTTTGTAGTTGGCTTGTCATCTAATAAATGCCGATGTCATTCTTTGTATTTCTTTTTCCATCTTTATATCTTCATGATGAAACATTTCTAATTGTTGGTCTGTCTTGTTTATCTTCTCAGTAACATATTTTTGTATGTTATCAAGAACCAGTTGCTGCCCTTGGGATTGATGGTAATGCAGCTTCAACTGGTTGATGTAGTAGTACTCTCTCACGCCTCTCTAAGGTTGTAGTTGTAATAAGTGGCTTCAGTTCTAGTGCTAGCACTATGTCGATGGCAGCTGAAATCAAATTCCATGGTTGATTTACAGTCACTTAGACCTGTTCTAGCACTGGGAGTCAGAAGTCTGAACTAGCTGCGCCTCTTTATAAGGTCGATCAGGCTCTAGTAAGCACTCTTAAAAGTACTATTTTATCTTTTCCGCATTTGATTACGTCTATGGCCTATTTTGAAACATGGATTTCACTTGAAATTCTGAATTTGGTCAAAGACATGGTTGGATAAACAAAAGAATTAGGATTTCAAATGAAATCCATATACTTAGAGAATTTGAAATGACAACTCAAATCATGTCATTTGAAATCCATCATTTGAAATCCAGCATTTGAAATGCATTACATTTTCCCAAACACAATCTTATGAACATTTTTTCATTCTCCTTGATGTTGATATTGTATTTAGTTTATTTGTGATAATGTATATTAATGAGGTTCTTCCAGTACCGCCTGTGAAGATAGCTGGATGTGTTAGTTTTGCTGCTGAAAGTTCCTTGGCATAGTCTCATATAGTACAATTATCTAAGATGTTTTTATTGTTTCAGGTTAATTATATAACTACTATAACTAAATCTGCAATACATAAGTGTGTGTCTTTTCCTTTTCTTTGTAAGTAGTGATGTATTACAATTATATCTTTAAATAATTGATGGCTTTTGGCTATATGGAAGTAAAACTATGCGCATATGTCCTCTGGGATGCGTTGCATTTTTAAGTGAATGGGATCAGGAGAGTTGTAAATAATACAATCTGGCTAGTTGTGCAGCAACCATCCTTCCTTTTTCTGTGCTGGGATGCATCCATTGTTTACAAGTAATTGTAAATTTGTAACCTGAACACTTCGCATGGTTTATGTACTTTGTAACATGACTTTTCATTTTGCATAGTTTACAGTGTTAAAACTTCTGGAGGTCTAAGGCGCAATCATGGGGGCTCAGACCAGCTGTCTTATTATGGTTTCCTTTTGGCCTAAGAAAACGTTTGGGCCATGTTCTCCTTCATCCACAGCTGCACACAGGGCATTGTAATTGGTTGCCATACAGTGCATTCCAGTTGGTTGTTTTCAAATTGTTGCTTTTGTGGGTTACTCTGATTAAAGTGGTTTTTAAACACATGAGCCGTCTTAGCTCAGCTGGTAGAGCGCGTGACTTTTAATCCCGTGGTCGTGGGTTCGATTCCCACAGACGGCGTATATCATTGGATGTACAGATGTTTTATATTATATTTGTGGTGAAGGAATGATCCGGGCATTATCGGCTTAGACATTATTTGATAAGATGTGTTTTATGAAGTTTTGTGGAAACTGGAAAGGAATAGATGTGTGAAAATGCAGTCGTGAATTCCGGTTACTTGGGAATATTCTTAATTAAATCCAAAAGTCTGAATGGGCTGCATCCTTTCACAAGGTCAGTCATTTGGTGCCATGTTCTCTTGAACTGTCTCTGGTTTTTTTGTATGAATATTATTTAGAAAGCATTGGTGCTACTATTCTCATATCTTTTCTGCATTATGGACATCCTTTTATTTTCCATGACCCTGTCTCTGTATTAAGCTTCGCTTTTATCTTTTTAAGTTGTTCCATTTTTTATCTGTATAGATAGCTAAATGTCTGAAGCCTGAAGGGGTGTTTGGTTTAGCTAATATCAGAATACGAGTAGTTAAAATTTTAGTATTGTGCATATTTTCGCACCTTTTCTGAGGAAACAAGTGCTTATTACATTGCTGCTGAAAGATCTTCAGCTTCCTGTCTAATATAGTACAATATCTTGATGACTAGATCTAAGCTGTTTTAAAATGTTTAGGGTGATCATTGACTTTCTAAGCATGTGTAGAAGAATCAACAAGAGAAGCTGGCTCTAAATTTTGATCTCTAATGATTTGAACTGGTATAATTTTTTCCTTGTTAGGTAATAATGGCTATAAGCAAGTAAACTTTGTGCCAATGTCGTAATGGGTGCCTAGCATTTTTTACTCTAGGTTATATATCACTGGAGTTGCACATTATGCACACTGCCTAGTGGTGCACAAACAGTTTTTCTTTTCTTTTCTCTTTGGTAGCTTGATGGATTCCATGTTTCCAAACCAGTAATAATTAATAAGATATTCTATATCTAAAATACTTGAGCGTTGTTTGTTCACTGTATGCTAGCAGAATTGCTGCCATTGCATTGCACTGTGAAGGCAGTGTGTGAACTGCGGTGTGCTTACATTTCATTGAGATAGCAGGCTTTCATATTGTTGGATTTTGTAGCTTAGTGCAGTAGCAATATATGCCGTCTTAGCTCAGCTGGTAGAGCGCGTGACTTTTAATCCCGTGGTCGTGGGTTCGATTCCCACAGACGGCGCCTAACATTAGACTATGTCAGCATAATTTTTTTCCCAGGGCGATAAGACAGTACACTTAGGTATTGTAGGTGGTGCACTGCCTCCCTGGTATATTGATTATTGAGATTGACTGGGAACTGAAAAGTGAACTATCATAATATCCTTATGACTAGAGAAAGAAGTTTCACCACTTTCTCATTGTAGATGCTGCACTGTATCACAATTTTACTTATTTGACAGAAGAAAATAAGAACCCAAAATGAACCATCAAAATATATATCATTATGACATGAGAATTCCATAAAGAGCTTGTAAGTGACATGATAAGTAATGGACAATAACATGATTAGTTAATAGATTTAGATCTCTAGTGCATCCGTACATGTTAGTATTTTACTAACTACTGTTTCATTATTTTGTTTCAGACTTTAGCAAGTTGTTCCCAGTACAACACGCATAACCACAGATCAGGCATAGAATGCAGGTGTTATCTCGATTCCTTTACTACTGGTGTTTACTGGGGCATCATACTTGCTAAAGAGCTTGTAAGAAGAGATGAGGGAAAGCACGGCATAGCATATAACTACTCCGAAAGTTAGGGCCAGAGCTGATGTGGCTTTGTGACAGAATAACCCAAATGATCCACATGCTGAACTCCATGTTATTGCTGCATTTCCCTCGTATGCAAGGTACATGACCTCCGTGGATACTGCCCCAGCTCCCAGTATTATGTATGTAAATACCTATATTATATATGTGATATGATTAGAAGTTGTGTATGGTGAGACTAATTAGAATGCATCACAGTGAGATTTTGTGGTAAAAATAAGATATGTGAGATGTAATTAGCGAACCTGGTCAAGAACGAAAAAGGTCCAGGCTCTTGGCATGGTTAATGGACGAGGAACAGCTGAGACAATTGCTGAGAGGAGGGAATAACCTGCACAAACACCATTCGCGTGCACCAAATACCTGTATATACAAATTTAGTAAAGGGATTTAAGTCCTTAGTATAAGATTTTATCCCTTAAACACTCAATATTAGGTAGAAAAAGTCTCCTGTTAGGATTAGAGAAATAAGTGATAAATGAGAAGGTAAAGATCAAGGACCTGAAAGCACCAAGATCAGAGTACGAGAGGGAACCAAAATCATTGGACTGGGAGTTTTTGAGCATTATAACAAGCGCGGAGAGACAGAGAGCTATAGGCAGCAACCGCAACAAAGTCTCTCCAATATTCTTGCTTCCCTCTTCCCTTGATGGTTCCATCCCCATCCCAGCTGCTGAATCTCCACCACCGTTGCTACTTTTCTTGTCCGCCATGCTACTAGCAGTAGCTATTATTAGTGAAATGAAGGAGGTGATGGTGGCACTATCAGTGTTGGCTGCTAGCTACTTATAAGTAAAAAGAAGAGGTGGTTGAGAAAATTGAATGATCTGAATTGTATTTGTTACTTGTGTTGTGTGACATTAATAGCTTTGATTCCTCCACTCTTTTTCATGCATGCAGATCTGGTCTAGTCTTTTTGTATCTGTTCATTTAAGTCTCTGTACATCTTATCTATACATGCATCTTTCAAAGAAGGAAAGATTATGCTTCTAGGCCGCCTCCAGCAATTATATGTCTACAACAAACTTACATGCATCCTCCTTTGATCATTTTTTCTTCTCTTGTTTGTTTCTTAGTGACAATAACAAGTTCCTTTTGTGTTAAAATTAATTCCACTATTATGAAAATCTCTTTAATCATAGCTCCAAATCTCGTGAGGACTCGGACTACGGTGGTGTTTCGCAATCGATTATAAGTCCGATTTTTATATTTATAAGTTAGAAATACTTATTTGTACCGTTTATATAAAAAGAAATACTTAAAAGAAGTTAGGATTCCTAACTTTTGTTTCAGCACTTCTACTTATTTTCTTAATCATTTATAAGTTTTGACCTGCTACTTCTACTTCACTTTTTTATGTTAAACAAAAAACACTTATTTTGAACTCACCAAAACAGCCCTTGTATGTCTTTATGGTGTTTCTTTATCCATTTTGTGGCTCACAGGCGGATTAACAAATTTTGAAAGAGCAGGCTAATCATGTTCTTGTCAGAAAAAGAGCGAAAATCACGTTTAAAATTATGAATTATGACTTATACTCTTATAGTGACTTAATCTGAAAGTGCTGAATTTAAATTGTCTATTTGATTAATTTTATATTTATGAAGAAATAACAAAAATGAATTTGATAATTTATTTATTTTAATGTTGAAATTGATTTTAGTGGAAAAATTATAAAAATAAAAGAAGATGATTTCTGACTTATTTTTAAAATTTTATTTTTAATTCTAAACCAACTTTCACAATAATAAATTTAAAATCGAAAATGGTTTAAAACCGTATAAACTCACTCAAAAGATTAAAAACTCAGCTGCAGGCATCTATGCTCAATATATTGCCTACTCTACGAAATGACTGATGAGCATTTGGGCCTTAGGAGTGGGCTTAAGCTCAGATACCCGATCCCTGTAGGCCTCTACACCTGCAATATTTCTGAAGACAATGCTATCCGTTAGCAACTACTTTTTGCACCAAAATCTACTACTCCCTCCGTTTCTTTTTTTTACTTCTCTCGTTTGATATGTCGGGACTCTTCATAACATGAGATAAATTACTAATTTACGTCTAATTTATAAAATTAAATATATTCATGAGTGATCTTGTTGGATTCGTATTTACGAATACTTTAATACGGTGAAATTTTTATATGTAATACCAATACGAAATTAAAGATATTAACCATAAAAAATGTGTGTTGGCAAACGTGATAAAGAGAAACAAGAAAAGTATTATGGGACGGAGGGAGTAACGTTTATCTGACCAGCCTGGAGTAGAGGTGGCCAAACGAACGAGTTCAAACGACTCGACTCGTATCGGCTCGCCTTTTAACTCGTTGAATACCGGTACGCCGCGAGACGAGTTAAAACTCGCCTCATCTCGTTAAGCTATACGAGACGATCACGAGCCTGGGTTTGAGAAAACGCGAACGTCTCGTCTCGGCTCGAACGTATCGGCACGCACGCTCGCTCGTCTCGGAGACGTCTCGCCCGCCTCGTACGAGCTCGTCTCGTCTCGCCCGTGCAGAGCAGCATCTGTCTCTTCAAACTTTTATCTACGAACAGAGTCAGTACATAGCATATTTCAAGAGTGCTTACACTTTGGGTAAAACAATGAAAATCCACATATCTGATACACCATACATCAAATGTTACATGATCAAACACCAGGATACACAATACAAATATCATCAAGGCATAAAAAATAATTATTTTTTGGGTGCTATCTTAAATTCTTGATGGGTTTCTTGGTGGAAGAATCATGAGAATCAATTTCCGGTTTTAGCTAAAATTGCGAGAGACATTTTAGTAGTTCCCGCTTCTACAATTGCATCGGAGTCCGCTTTTAGTGCGGGAAGAAGAGTATTGGACGAAAAAAGATCAAGTCTATCTCCGGATGTCGTAAAAATATTAGTTTGTAAAAAAGATTGGGATCAAGCCGCAAAAAGACAACAAGGAAGGAAAGAAGATGACTCGGAAGGAGAAGACGATGTTTGGATGACAATGGACACTTTATCGGAATCGGGCACGTCGGCTATTCCAGAACAAGAAGAAGAAGAAGAATAAAAAATTAGTTTTGTGTTTTAGATTTATATTTCAATTTAAATGTAATTTTTTATTTTTATTTTGTTTTGAATATAAATGCGGTTTGTTCCGTTTTTTTGAGAGGAGTCCTCTCAAATCAGTTGTAATTTTTTTTTAATTAATAAAATAAATAGAGGTACCGTACTCTTTTTTTTATTACATAATAAATTAATAAAAATTAAATAATATATATTTGAAGTAGAAGTGCACGGCTACTGCCTACTGGTACAGGAAATTGGAAAACCAAAAAAATCAAGTCAACAACAGTAAAACAAAAGAAGGCGAGTTTGGCGAGTTGGTCCCCTGAGCCCACACACACTGTGTCCCTACGTAAATGAACTGTCCAGCTACAGCCTACAGGCTACAACTGCAGAAGAAAAAATATGTATAACTCGTCTAACTCGCCAAAACTCGCGAGTTGGACGCGAGTTTAATATTTTGAGATTCGTCTCGGCTCGGCTCGTCTCGCTAGTCTTACACGAGACGTCCACGAGTTCAACTTTCATCAACTCGTCTCGCCTCCGACTCGTCTCGTCTCGTCACGGGACGCCCGTATGCCACCACTAGCCTGGAGTCTAAAATAATTTTGACTTATTAATGACATATGGGTTATTAAAAATATAATATAAAAATTGCTTCAAAAAAAAATATAATATAAAAATAAAAGTGTTTTATGAGTAACTTATGATTTATTGGTAATTTTTACCAAAAAAAAAGTTAAAAAAAATTAGGTCATCGGAAGAAATACCTTAAACTAACTTCCGGTTTTAAGTCAGTTTCTAACTTATTTCTGACTTTTTTTGATAAGCAGAAATATATTAATTATGGGGATAAACCACCCCAGCCAGAATTTAGGGCCAAGCCCTAATAATATCCATAAAAACAAAACATATGAAAAGAAACTTATTTCTGTCTTTAAATGGACATATTTACTATACAAACAAACATTTTTCATTGGAATTGGAAACAACTTTAAACCCCAGCTTAAAGCCGGACAAGCAGGCTCCGGACACAGTGTTAAGGATTAATTCACATATATATTGAACTTTCTATTAATTGTGTTTTTTTATATTGTAATATTACTTTTAAGTAGCATTATGCTTGTGAATTCTTACAATATTATATATACAGACTTTGAGTAAATGAATAATACGCCCTCAGTCCCACGATACATGTCATTTTGACCTTTTGCACGTAATTTGATGTGCAAATAAAACATATTTCTATACATTATTTTTCAAAGTTTCTTTTTCTAAATAAAAATATAACATCCATATCTTTATTCAGAAAAAGAAAATTTGAAAAATAATCTATAGACATATGTTTTATTTGCACCTCAAATTACGTAAAAAAAATCAAAGTGACATGTATTGTGGGACGGAGGAAGTATTATTTTTCAGCCTAGAAGGTAGGAAAAGAATTACATCAAAACATAAATTTCATAAATTTCTTGAGAACACTTTAAAAATTATTATGTAATTTTAAATAGAACAGGGAAATTTCATTTCTTTTAGAAAGAAATGTAGTAGTTGTGAGATTGTGAGTTAGTTATTGACCACAGAAACAGAAAATAAAGGATAAGCAGGGGATGTGAGTTCTGAGCTGCTCTCTGATCACTTCACCAAGACCAACTAGTAAAGGGCAAGAGATACAAGATAATACAATGTCCATTTTACCCAGCAGCTACTGCTACTGCCATTGCAGCTCACAAGTACAGCCCAAAGTTTTGCTTGCTGATATATTCAAGTTGAATGGATCATCAAGTGTTAAGCATACTAGAAGGAGATCATCATCAGTTAAGTTGACAGGCAGGCCAGCATTGCGCTGCATGAGCATTTCAGCATCGCTTCAAGAACTCGACTTAACGGAGGATAATGTGAAGCAAGTCCTCCTGGATGCTAGAGAAAAGGTATGCGCTCTCTGCCTCAATGTTGTAAAATTAAATAAATGAATCATATAAGCGGATGTTTGGAATCGTGCATTTTATTTCAAATGATGAATTTCAAATGACAGGATTTGAGTTGTTATTTCAAATTCTCGGGTTTATATTAATATTTGAATGTCTGGATTTCAAATGGAATACAGGTTCCCAAGTGCTTGTAGTAGTGAAATTTATGACGAGATTATTTTGAATTTCAACAATTACAATTAGTATAAGAATCTAATTTAAAGACCAGGGGGGTTCAAGCTTGATTCATTTTGTAAACCTGTACTGTGTATCAAGTTAGACGACCATCTGTATGAAAATGCTAAAGTGTTTGCAGAAAAACAGGATTGTTTTCGACAATTGGAATGATAACTCTATTCTTATCTGGTATTCTGTATGTACATGATATAATTGTAACAAAAACGCTCTTTTCCCTCAAAATGCAGTTCTCACATATCTTTGACACTTCGGTTGGCATGACAGGTGACTTACTTTTGTACGCTTAGGTATATGCTGAATTCTGTTTCTAGTCGTGCTAAAATATAAAAAATGAACTTCAGGAGTGGCAGAATTAGCTGAAGTGGATGGTCCATATGTAAAGATTAGTCTCAAGGGCCGGTTTTGGCATGAACGTTCTTTAATTTTAGCAAGACTTGGTAACTACTTGAAGCAGAGGATTCCGGTAAAAGTCATGTACCTTACAAAGCCCTCAATCACTCATCGTCTTCTGTTTAATATTTATTGGGTGTTTTTCTGCAGGAAATCTTGGAGGTAGATATAGAAGACGAGAAACAACTTGATGATAGCCCTGAAAATTTCTGAGGTATTAAAAGTTGTGGAGCATTTAATCCAGTTCTTTGATTCAAAGGCAATCTATCAGAATGGGAATTTGAGCGTACTATTATTACTTCCGAGGGAAATTGTACACCATAATAGTTATGCCAGAAGCAACAATGAAGATAAAAGCGGAAGCATTATCAAATGGGACACAATGCATGACCACAATTACATGAATCGGGCTACTTCTGCACTAAGATGGTATTGTTTGTCACTGCAGCTTTGCTGGGAACTAATTCTTGTAAACAAAGTCCAGGCAATTGGTTTTTGCTTGGGAGTTCAGTATCTGATGAAACCTTAGATAATAAACATATAGAACATTCATGAACATACTTCATATTTGAACTCTTAATGTATGATATTTCAAATACTTTTATACAGTATCAGACAATGACACAAAATTTGGCTAAAATCTTACTAGGCTGGTTCTGTTTGTTTTTTCCTACAGCTTTGATGAAATCTAATTTCTTGTAACAAACCTTAGATAATTAATACAGTTTCTTTCCAGTAATTTATGGCCAGGTTATAGAAAGAAAACTCTAACACAATAGACAGCATTCAAGTGACATCAGACACAGTATCATTCTGAATTGGAATGCAAAGAGAGGACTGTTGCTATATTTGATTTACTGCAAAAACAAATGTTATCATCAAACTCTTTATACCTACAAACTGGTATACATCTTCAGGAAACATTAAGAAAAAGAATCGACAAATCTCATCCCAGCTAGCTACCTACAAACTTAGTAAATGAAGTACATCTCCAGGAAACATTAAGAAATAATCGGCAAATCTCATCATAGCAAGCTAATAAGATCAACCGGTAACTATAGCTTTCTTTTTATTTAAATCTTTATATCCCAAGATCATCGTGGCCCTGAAGATTTCCATACTTTCTTCTTCATTAATGTGCCCCAAAAAACCACCAGTCAAAAGCTCATCTGCTAATTGCCTCTCCTTGGGATTCGTATCCAGACACACTGCTACAAAATGACCAAAATATTCATCAAACCTTGGCGGGTTCTTAAAATCTGTGGGAAACTTGAGGAACTTTCTTGTCGGGTGATATTTCAAAATCTCCGCTTCAAAAACTTCAGTCCTAAGTTCCTCCCATGTATTAGGCAGAATTCCCACATTGCTTATGTAGCTAGCAATTCTAAGCAATTCATTGCGACTTGCCACTTTGATTTTCCCATAAGCCAATTCCAGAGCTGCAATTCCAATAAACCATATATCAGCTGCAAATGCGTCGTATTTACGTTTTAAGGGCGATTCTTTCACCATATCAAGCTCTGGTGGTGCTCCCCATGACAGCAACTTGTTTATTCCAAATTCACCAGATTCTTCAGGAGCATAAGTCCGGTCAAAACATGAGGCTGCATAGGCAAGTTTGATGGACTTATCTTCAATATGATAGAAGATGTTAGCTGCTGTAATTTCAGAGTGATCTTCACCCTTAGAGTGGATCACATGGAGCGCCCTTAAAACGTGCAGTAGAGAAGCCGCGATACAGTTTTGAGGAATCCCATCAGCATATTTTGGGCGGCTTTGAATGATTGAGCGGAGAGACAACACTTGAGCATCAAATGGCAGTACCATACAAATTGTTTCATATTTCAATTGTTTAAGGAAGTGTGCGATTAAGGGTAGAATATTGATATGATTGACTGAAGTACTTTTCTCCAGACTCTTTTCGGCCTTCTCATAAACCTCACCTTCATTGTTCTTGACCATTGTGAAGGCCACGGATCGAGGAGAGGTATCATTAAATCCAGTGGTGGTGACTGCTTCATAAACTATATGACAGTAATCTTGCCCCCATGTCCCAATAGGTTCCATAATTGTGTAAGTGATGCCCTTTTCACGAATCGAAAGATGATCACTCTGTTTTTTCTTTGGAACTCGATCAAGAAAGCGGTCTACGTGAGGATCCATTACTGTCAACATATCATTAAATGTCTTCATGGTCCCTACATTTTCCCACAAGAAGTCATGCCCATGAAGCAGCTCTTCTGCAGATGCCCTACTCTCTGGATCAGGATCAAAACACCAGGCCAAAAAGCCACCGAAACGTTCACTAAATCTTGTCTGCTTCACTGACAAGACATTTGGTGGTTTCACTGGATCAGCACCCGGATCAGACTCTGCACATTTAGTCCTCAACTCCTCCCAAGTATCCGTCAAAATTCCACGTCTCCTTATGAAACTAGCAATGTCAAGCAATTCTCTGCGATCCTTTACTAGAATCCTCCCATAGGCTAATTCCAAAGCCAAGATTCCAATAAGCCAAACATCAGATTTCTCCGTGTTGTAAACATCCACAAAATCCAATGATTCATCTTGTTTAACTTCAGGGGCTAAACCCCAGGCCAGCATTTTGTCTATAGGGCGGAAATTTGGATTACCAAGATTCGGATGAGTAGTCCGCTCATATAGAGAAGCTGCATAAGCAAGATAGAAATTTGGTGCATTAAAATTATAGAAGACAGAATCAGCCGTGATCCTTTTGTGATGTTTGCCAGATTGGTGAATTGCATCGAGGCCAGCCAAGACTCGTACGAGCACTAATGCAATCATCTTCTCATCCATACCTCCAGAAAATCTTGGATTCGACAACAGCAGAGGCCGAAGAGACATGACAGTAGTATCATAAGGCAAGACAATGCAGAAATGTGGAACATCTTCCACATTGGCCTTAAAAGATTCAAGGACTGGCAGAATGTTGGAATTTATTTGAGAGGCCAAGACTTGAGAGGCTTCGACATCTTGAATGGCCATGTTGAAGTATTCCTCTTGAGTACTGCTGATAATCTTTAAGGCAACAAAGAAAATGTAAGTATTGTTGTCTTTGGGGGAAAGAACGGCAGCTTCATAGACTGGGAGAGTGAATGCAGGACCCCATCTTCCAATGACTCTCAGAATCTTGTAACTTGCTTGTCTTTCGCTGTCTGTGACAACAATATTGATCAACTCATCCATGGAAGTGCTTGATCAAGATTTGTGAAGATCAAGAAAGCAAGAATGTACTCGAAAACGAAACGATGCAAGAAGCAGTGGATACAAGTTTATGCAGGTATGTCAGATGGGTGATCAGTGAGTTGATAATGATGAAGATGAAGTATCAAGAATCAGAGTTTACAACATGTGTATATAAGTGTGTAGATGGGTGATTACAGAGCAAGTTGAAGATGGGTAGAGTGGTTTAAATAGATTTCTTGGTGGTTCAGGGTTATATTCAGTTTGCCTTGGCATAATTTGTTAGGATAAATTTTCAATTCATTTTTTTTATAGTTCCCTTCCTGATATCAAATATAAAGTCATACATATTATAAAACACTACTAAATTTTTTTATGGGATGTTTATATATACAATTTTAATTTTACTTTCTTTTTTTTTGGGTAGGGGGTGTTTAAGCGCCCGAACCCTACTGGATCTGTCCCTGACTTTTTCTCCCTATCTGCGATAGCGTATTTTGACATTTTTACAGATGGTAAGAACAATTTCAAGACTGTCAGTGGAAAATGTGTATTTAAAGGACTGGAGTTTATTGTATAATTCTGTAAAGTTATTTTGTTAGTGTTGTGATGCACATAGTCACTGTTATCTGAATGACTGGCTTCATCCCATGAACTCTTGTTTCGAGTTATAGATGTCTCAAGGTTCGGTTTTGGCATGAGTGGTCTTTAGTTTTAGCTAGACTCGGCTCAAGGGTCAGCTATGGAATGAACGTTCTTTAGATTTAGCAAGATTCCGTAATTACTTGAAGGCTAAAGCAGAGGCTTCCCATAAAAGTTATCTAGCTTACAAGGCCCTCAATCACTCGTCGTTTTCTGTATTTCCCATATTAATTTCTTTTATCCTCCATTCCGTCTCCAGAAATTCTCTCAGGTAAATGATGAAGATGAGAAACGACTGGATGATAGCCCCGAAAATATTTTGAGGCATTCCAACAATTTCATCCATTAGTAAACGTGTCTGTGAGAAATTTAAATTTTTCTGTTAAGAGCTGTGGAGCATTCTAACTAGTTCTTATCTACCAAAATGGGAATGAATACATTTTTTTTTCCCAATAGGTCATGGCCAGGTGATATATTATACTTCTGCTAGTATATAGGAAGAAGACTCAATCACCAAAACAAACTCTGAACAAAGTAGATAGCATCCAAGTGAAATCAGACATTGTATCAATGAAAAATTCAATGGAAAGGGAAAGAGAACTGTTGCTATATTGGAATTACTGCAAAAACAAATGTCATCATCAAACTCCTTATAATGCCAACCTAGTAAATGAAGTCAATGTCTTGAAAACATTCAAAAAAAATGATAAATCTCTTCACAGCTAGCTATGCAGAACCGATAGCTACAGTTTTCTTTTTGTCAAAATTTCTATATCCGTTGATCATCACAGCCTTGAACATTTCCATACTTTCTCCTTCGTTAACGTTCCTCAGAAATTCATCCATCAGTAGTTCATTTGCAAGTGGCCTCTCATTCGGTTCTGCATCCAGGCACATTGCTACAAAATTACCAAAATGTTCATCAAATCTTGGTGGGTTCTCAGGAGCTGTGGGACACTTAAGGAATTTTCTATTCCTTTGAGTTTTCACAACCTCTAATTCATCAGCTTTAGTCCTAAGTTCCTCCCATGTATCAGGCAACCTTCTCACTTGGCTTATGTAGCTAGCTATTCTGAGCAATTCTTCCCGCTTCACCACTGGAATTTTCCTATAAGCCAATTCCAGAGCCGCAATTCCAATAAACCAGATATCAGCTTTAAATCTGTCGTATTCATGAAGTTTTCTGGCTCGTGATAAGACATCAACCTCTGGCGGGGTTGCCCAATAAAACACTTCTTGGATTGGACACTCACCAGATTCTTCAGCAGCACTAGTCCGCTCATAACAGGAAGCTCCAAATGCAAGTTTGATGGATTTATCTTCAATATGATAGAAGATGGTACCTGCAGTGATTTCTAAGTGATCATAATCCTTGGTGTGGAGCATGTGGAGCCCCCTTACAGTGTGCAGTAGAGCAACAGCTATACAGGTTTGGGGAATCCCATTAGCAAATTTTGGGCGGTTCTGTAAGATTGAGCGGAGAGACAACACTTGAGCATCAAATGGCAGTACTATGCAAAGTGTTTCGTGGCCTTTTAACTGTATAAAGAAGTGTGTGTTAGAGGGTAAAATATTGATATGACTGCAAAATATATTTTTCTTGATGCTGTATGATGCTAGATCAAATAAAGGAGCACGAAGGCTGCTGGCCATTATGAAGGCTACGTGCTGAGGCGAGGGATCATTTGATCCAGAGGTAGTGACTGCTTTATAAACAGGTAGAGTGGTTGAGCGCCCAAATGCCCCTAGCCCCCATGTCCCAATAGGTTCAAGAATTGTGTAAGTGAGGCCATTGTGACAAAACGAAAGATGATCACTCTGTTCAGATGAGAGTGCATCGTGAGGCTTTGCTCCTGCAGTCACCATATCTCTGAATGTCGTCATGTTCTCTACATTTTCCCTCAAGAAGTCATGCACATTAAGTAGCTCTGCTGCAGATGCCCTGTTCTCTGGATCAGCATCAAGACACCTGGCCACAAAGCCGCCAAAACGGTCACTAAATCTTGTCTGCTTCACTGTCAAGACGATTGGCAGTTTTCCTGGATCACCCCCAGAAGCAAACTCTCCAGATTTAATCCTAAGTTCCTCCCAAGTATCTGTCAAAACTTTTGGGTGGCTACTTATGTAATTAGCAATGTCAAGCAGTTCTCTCCGATCCTCCACTAGAATCCTCCCATAAGCTAATTCCAAAGCCAAGATTCCAATAAGCCAAATATCAGATTTATCCGTCTCGTATACATCCACAAACTCCAGTGATTCATCATGTTTAACTTCAGGGGCTAAACCCCATGCCAGCATTTTGTTCACAGGGAGACAATTCCAAACATCAACATTCTTCAGACTAGTCCGCTCATATAAAGAAGCTGCATAAGCAAGATAGAAAGTGGGCTCTCCAAGATCATAAAAGACAGTATCTGCTGTGATTCTTGCATGACATTTGCCAGCTTTGTGAATTGCATCAAGGGCAATCAAGGCTCTTTCAAGAACCAATGCAATCATCTTCTCCTCGAGGCCTTCAGAGAATCTTGGATTCGACAATAGTAAAGATCGAAGAGAAGTGACAATGGTATCATAAGGCAAGACAATACAGAGAAGTGTACCCCCTTTTACATTGGCCTGAAAATACCTCATGAAAGGCAAGATGATAGAATTATATTGAAAGACTTGAGAGGCCTTAACATCTTGAAAGGCCAAGTTGAAATAGTCCACTTGACCGGTGCTGATGAGCTTGAAGGCTACTAATGAGAGGTGAGTCTTGTTGTCTTGAGGGGAAAGAATGGCAGCTTCATAGAGTGGGAGAGTGAATGCAGGACCCCATTTCCCAATGACTCTCAAGAGCTTGTATCTTGTCGAGTCATCTTTGACGACAAGATTGATCAACTGAGACATCAAAGTGTTTGAGTATGAAAATCAAGAACGTGAAGATGGAATGAAGCAAGATTGATGAATAACAAGAAAGCAAGAACGTAAAAGGGAATGATCAAGATTATGGTTTATGGACGTAGAGATGGGTGATGATGAGTTGTTATGATGATGAAGATGATGTATCAAGAATCAGACTATGCAACATTATATCTTCATGTATAGATTGTATAGACTGTGTGTGTATTATGTATAGAGAGATGGGTGATGATCTGTGAGCAAGTTTGAAGTTGGGAGAGCTGTTTAAATAGATTTCTGGGCGCTTCTCTGTTCTAAAATTTTGTGACAAAACTGTGATGGTAATTTTTTTTTTAGAATTTAAATTCTGAATGTTGGTAATGAATATAGATATTTAAAATATATACTTGTATATTTTATATATAATTATTGTGAAATTGATAGTCAAAACCATTACATTTATTAATTTTTACTAAATCGGTGTATTTAAATTAAAATTTTATACATGAAATTTAAGTTACCCGTATGGCCGAGTTTATGACTTATGACTTAACTTGATTTGTGACTTAATGTGACTTATTTACGAGTTATTAAAAATATAATAATAAAAATAAAAATGATTTACGGAAAATTTATAACTTATGGGTAATTTTATCAAAAAAATTTAAGTCAACTTTAAGCCGAGACTTATTCACAAACATAGTTTAAAATCAAAAAATAACTTAAATCGGGGCTTTAAGCCCATGCAAACAGGCCCTTAGACCCTAGTTATCTGCCTCAATGCATGAGCATTAAAAAAAATCCAGTGATCACTGTGAGACAATGAAATGAAATTTGACTATTTCTGCAAAGGGTGGCATTGATTGTATCTGCAACTTTGCTGGGAATGTATTTCCTGTAAACAAATTCCTGCACATTGGTTCCTGCATCGGAGTTTGGCATCTAATGAAACCTTAAAGAATAGGCATACAGAGAATATATGAGCATATTGGATGTCTGATGTCTAGACTTTTGATATTTCCGGTACTTTAAACAGTAGTTCACATTGACAAAAAATTGGAAATTCACTTTCTTCTAACAAACCTTAGAAAAATGCATAGATTTTGTCCAGGGAAAAGGGAGAAAGAGAACTGTTGCTATACTTGAACTACTACAAAAACAAATGTTATTATCGAACTCTTTATAATACAAACCAGTAAATGAAGTCCTGTCTCAAGAAAACATTAAATTGAAAAATCTCTTCTACAGGGTTCTTCTAGTCCAAATCTGTACAGCCCTTGATCATCACAGCCTTGAAGATTTCCATACTTTCTCCTTCATGAACGTTCCTCAGAAAATCATGCATCAATAGCTCATTTGCAAATGGCCTCTCATCCGGTTCTGTATCCAGACACCATCCTACAAAATCACCAAAATATTCATTAAATCTTTGTGGCTCCTCAGCAGCTGTGGGAAACTTGTGGTTTTTTCTGTCCTGTTGAGTTTGAGTCCTAAGTTCCTCCCATGTATTAGGCAACCTTCTCACTTTGCTTATGTAGCTAGCAATTCTATACATTTCTTCACGATTCACCACTCGGATTTTCCCATAAGCCAATTCCAGAGCCGCAATTCCAACAAACCAGATATCCGCTTTAAAATTGTTGAATTCATGAAGTAAATAGGCTCTTAGTAAGCCATCAACCTCTGGCGGTTGTGCCCATACAAACAACTCATTAATTGGACACTCATTGGATTCTTCAGCAGCACAAGTCCGCTCATAAGAGGATGCTGCAAAGGCAAGTTTGATGGACTTATCTTCAATATGATAGAAGATGCTACCTGCATTGACTTCGTAGTGAGGTTCATCCTTCGTGTGGAGCACGTGGAGTCCCCTTACAGTGTGCAGTAGAGCAACAGCTATACAGGTTTGGGGAATCCCATTAGCAAATTTTGGGCGGTTCTGTATGATTGAGCGGAGCGACAACACTTGAGCATCAAATGGCAGTACTATGCAAAGTGTTTTGTGGCCTTTTAACTGTATAAAGAAGTGTGTGTTAAAGGGTAAAATATTGATATGACTGCATGGAATACTTTTCTTGATGCTGTATGATGCTAGATCGAATAAACGCTCACGAAGGCTGCAGGCCATTATGAAGGCTACGTGCTGAGGCGAGGGATCATTTGATCCAGAGGTAGTGACTGCTTCATAAACAGGTAGAGTGGTTGAGGGTCCAAATGCCCCTAGCCCCCATGTCCCAATAGGTTCAAGAATCGTGTAAGTCAGGCCATTGTGACAAAACGAAAGATGATCACTCTGTTCAGATGATGTTGCCTGTTTCATTTGGTTATCTCCATCAAGAAATTCACCTACGTTCTTTTTGTCTAAATGTTTATATCCCTTGATCATCACGGCCTTAAAGATCTCTATACTTTCTCCTTCATGAACGTGCCTCAGAAAACCGTCCATTAATAGCTCATTTACAGATGCCCTTTCATCGACTTCCTCCAGACACATTGCTACAAAGTTACCAAAAGATTTATCAAATCTCTGTGGGTTATCCGAAGCTGTGGGCAACTTGAGGATCTCTCTCAAAATATCCGCTTCAGCAGCTTCAGTCCTAAGTTCCTCCCATGTATTAGGCAGCTCTCTCACAGAGCTTATGTAGCTAGCAATTCTAAACAATTCATTGCTATTCGCCACTTGGATTTTCCCATAAGCCAATTCCAAAGCCGCAATTCCAATAAACCAGATATCAGCTGCAAATACGTCGTATTCATAGATCAAGTCCAATTCTCTGACAATCTCTGGCGGTACTCCCCATGACAGCAACTTGTTCATTGAAAATTCACCAGATTCTTCAGCAGCATAAGTCCTTTCATAACATGAGGCTGCATATGCAAGCTTGATAGACTTGTCTTCAATATGATAGAAGATGTTACCCGCTGTAATTTCACAGTGATCTTGACTCTTAGAGTGGATCACCTGGAGCCCCCTTAAAGCGTGCAGTAGAGAAACAGCAATACAGATTTGGGGAATTCCACCAGCAAATTTTGGGCGGCTTTGTATGATTGAGCGGAGAGACACCACTTGAGCATCAAATGGCAGTACCATACAAAGTGTTTCATATCGTTCTATGTGTTTCAGGAAGTATGTGTTTAAGGGTAAAATATGAAAATCATTGACTGAAGTACTTCTCCTCAGGCTGTCCGCGGCTAGGTTGAAATACACTTCAATGTCCCTGGTCATTTTTAAGGCCACATGTTGAGGACACGAATCCTTAATTCCAGAGGCAGCGACAGCTTCATAAACAATCAGGTTGTTTTCGAACCCCCATTTGCCAATAGGTTCCAAAATTGTGTAAGTGATGCCATTGTGACGAAAGGTTAGATGATTTCTCTGTTTAGATGATGTTTTTTGTTTCTTTCCAACATCTTGATGAAGAAACCGGTCTTGTCGATGATTTGGCTCTCCAAACATACCACTGAATGTCTTCATTTTCCCTACATTTACCCTCAAGAACTCATGATCCATAACAAGCTCTTCTGCAGATAGCCTATTCTGCGGTTCAGCAGCAAGACACCGGGCCAGAAATTTACCAAAACGCTTACTAAATCTTGTCTTTTCCACAGGCAAGACAATTGCTAGTTCTAATGGATCAGCCCCTCGAGCAAACTCTCCAGATTTAATCCTCAGTTCCTCCCAAGTATCCGTCAAAACTTCAGGATCACTACAAATGTAATTAACAATGTCAAGCAATTCTCTCCGATTCTCCACAAGAATCCTTCCATAAGCCAACTCCAAAGCCAAGATTCCAATAAGCCAAATATCAGATTCTTCAGCCGCGTAAAAATCCACAAACTCCAATGACTCATCATGCTTAACTTCAGGGGCTAAAGCCCATGCCAGCATTCTGTCCACCGGGAGACTATTCCAATCACCGCGATTCACAGGACCAGTCCGCTGATAAAGAGAAGCTGCATAAGACAGATAGAAAGTAGGATCATCAATATCATAAAACACAGTGTCTGCTGTGATCCTGGTGTGGCGCCTCTGACTCTGGTGAATCGCGTCAAGGCCAGTCAAGGTTCTTCGGAGAATTAAAGCAATCATGCTCTCTTGCAGGCCTCGAGAGAATCTTGCATCCCAAATTTGTAAAGACCTTAGAGACGTGACAAAATTATCATAAGGCAAGACAATGCAGAGAAGCTTAACCCCTTTTACCCTGGCCTCAAAAGATGACATGTATGGCAAAATATCGGGATTACGAGAGTAGAATTGGGAGGTTTCGATGTCTTGCAGAGCCATGTTGTAGTAGCCTTCTTGGAGTTTGCTGATAATCTTGAAGGCCACCAATGAGACGGGGGTCTTGTTGTCTTGAGGGGAAAGAACGGCAGCTTCATAGAGTGGGAGAGTGAATGCAGGACCCCATTTCCCAATGACTCTCAAAACCTTGTATCTTGTTAAGCCATTTTTGATAACAAGATTGATCAACTGAGACATTATGAAAAGCAAGAATGTAAAATGGGAATGATCAAGATTCAGCGAGTAGTAGAGATGGGTGATGACTGAGTTGATGATGAAGAAGATGAAGCATCAAGAATCAGAGGTGTAGATTATGTATGAATAGAATAAAATAGATGGGTGATTATTCAACAGATTTCTTGGTGGTTATATAGTGTGACTTGTTGATGATATTCAGTTGCGCGATGTATCAGCACGTTTTATAAATTAGAAATCTTGGTTCAATAGTATCTTTGTTGCTTACTGGGGTGTTTCAATTTTATCAATTTTGCGGGTGCATTAAGAAAAAAGAAAATTACAAATAAAAATAAAATATATAATAGACTAAACTACATCAAGCTTCGTGTTGTGTTCTGTGCAGTGTGTAAGGTTTGGTAAAAAATTTAAATATTACATTTTCACATAGCAAATAAATTAAGAAATTTAGAAATTAGAAAGATATATTCGTGGACAGCTCTACTTCGCATGTGAAATGCATAAAATTTAAGTTCCATACATATACTTAAAAAAAAAAAAAAGTTCTATTTTATAATAGGTGATGGACATTCAATAGTTGATGAATTATGGGATTCATTATGCAGCAAAACAGTTCAAGGATGATTTTATGATGAGATTGATATATGGGGTAAAGCACCAACACTGTTTCTGTTCAAGATCTTACTATTTATACATCTCAGTATGTTTGAGAAGTTTGATTATGTTATTTAATTTTGACATTATAAACAATTTTTTGAAAAAAGGCCCTAAATAACAAAATATTAAAGTTTAATGCCCTGAATAACATATTTTGTAAAAATGGCCCTAAATAACAAGTAAAGACGCTAGTGAAGTAGCGTGTTGTATAAAAGGGAGAACGCTAAACGCATTAGCGTTTATAACTTTAAGCCCAAGCCCAACTCCTTTTGTTTCTTTTTCCTTTTTTTAAAATAATTTTCTTAATTCCTAATAAAGTAATAATTGAACGTAAATTAACAGTCAGTTAATATTTTAGGGTTCATATTTGGGTTATTTGCAGGGCCGAAGGCCCTAAAGCCGAGAGACCGACGGAATAAATAAATTTACAACCGTTAACATTTAGGGTTTAGGTTTGGGTTGCAGAATGATTAATTCGTACTGTATATTAAATTGGCCGACGGTTAGGGTTTAGGATTGAGGGTGTAGGGCCGGTAGGCCCTACTCCCTCGAGCCTAAACCCTAATTAAGCGAGGCTGAAGGGCCGAAGGCCCTGAAGCCGAGACGCTGGCGGAATAAATAAATTTACAACCGTTAACATTTGGGGTTTAGGTTTGGGTTGCAGAATGATTAAATTATACTTGAAAATTAAATTTTTCCGCCCGAAAGCCGAGAAACCAGTTTAAAAAAGTGAGCTAATATTTAATATTTTTAATATTTTAGGGTTCATATTTAAATTTTAGAAAGATTTATTTATATCTAAAATTAAGTTTATTTTATGAAAATTAAAAAAAATTCAAACAGCACAAGATGTAACGTTTATTAATTTTAAGCTTTTGAAACACAGCCTTAAACGTTGCTTTTAGTAACGTTTTATGTTTCATATTGAACACAACGAATATAAACACTTTAGTGGTTAGTATTTTGACTTTAAAAAAAATTAAAAAATCAAAAAAACCACAGAGGCAAACGCTAGTGATAGTAGCGTTTTATACTTTAATTTAAAAAATTTACAACCAAAAGGCTGCACGATACTCACAATAGCGTCTTCACTTCTTTTTAAAAAGAAAAAACAAACTAAAACGCTACACGATGTAGCGTTTTGGTTTTTTAACCAAAACGCTACACCATGAGCGTCTCTACATGTCAATGAGGGCCATTTATCGGATATTTTGATATTTAGGACATTAATACCTCAAATTTGGATATTTGGGGCCAACACCCCAATTTTTTGGATCTTAAGTGATTATTTTTTAACGACGAAAACACCGTCTCAAAACATAACTTACTAACATAAATAATTAAAATACGTTCAAATAAAAATTATATAAACTTGAGAAAAATACGCCCATGACAGCCAGGCACACTTTTTTGGTGTCAATAACTCTAAAAGGGAAATCGTTTTCCAGGAAAACCCATATATACACGATCTTCCAACAGTAATTTAGAAACGCAACCTCTTTAAAGTTTAAAACAAGATATCCAAAGCAACATGTAATTATCTTTTTCTTTAGTCACCAATTAACGAACGATTGTAGCTGCATGCAATGATGCAAAAAGTAAGTATCACCATGACTTCACTTTTCTTCCGTTTGCCGAAGTTGGTGAAGAAGATCTCCTGCCAGCTTTAGTGTTGCTTGCAGCCGTTTCTGGTAGTTTGAGTCTCCATCTTCACGTGTACCTGAATTCTGCTGGAATGGTTGTACTTCTTGTTGCACTGTAATTGCTGAAACCTCCGACTGATTTGTGTGGCTCGAGGGGCTGGAATCTTGGCTTTCTGACGGGACCTCTGGTTGCCTTAATTGCCCAAGAAGAGATGCTGCCAGCTGCGCAAGTTGTTCTGGTCGGAGAGTTGCAGACGAAGATGGTGGTGTTTCATGGGAAGGGTTAGTGCTTCCAGCAAAAGCGGTCCCAGAAAACCCTGGTGGGTAGTCCGCATAACATGGCACTGTTGCAGAGTTGTATTCTCGGCTGACAGAATCGAAGGGAGCGCTGAATGGTTGTGTTGCTCGGTTTCCAGCACCAGCATTGTGGGTTTCCAGATTGCCTGCCAGCCATTTTGAACCCTGTGATGGGTTATGCTGATACATATGCCTGTTATCATTAATGGTGGGAGGTGTAGTTCTAGGCTTCTAGCAATATGATCAGGGCCTTCAAAAGATGCAGGTTGGGGAGTAGGAAACTTTGCCAGGAAATGTACATTCTGTACTCCAAGGTTTCCCTGATCTGAAAAAGGAGCCACAGAGGAAGACCCGTAACTTGTGTCGTTTCTCTCAATCGGATTATGAAGAGACTGAATACTGGGACCAAGATTTTCAGACCTTAAAATAACACCAGAGATACCAAGTTTCCCTGGAACTTTTAGTACTTCGTCAGAAAATTCTGAAGGAGGAACAAGAAATAAAGTGGTGTTCTCGTCAATTTTAGCAACTGCAGCTTTCTGCTTTTTCCCCAAATAATTCATGAGTTCATTGTAAGATGCAATATCAGCGTCGCTATAAGGAAAAAAAGTTACTACCCAAGAACTGACAGATTCATAGTAATGCTTTGCCAGGATGTCTATATCGGTCTTTGTTGTGCAATCCAGAAAGTCAGGCCTGCAGCATGAATAAATTTCAATGCACAAATAGATGCTAACATGCAGTGTAACAATAACAACAAATGCACCTTGCAACAATTTTAACATGCTAGTTATCTTTTTTTTTCCAGATAGAGAAGAGTTACTAGAGTAGCTGAAAGAAACAAGTAGATGGCAAAGGAGAAATCTATGAAATCAAGTTCCACAGTTCAACACTTCAACTTCAAAAGAAAAAAAGATCTTCCTTGTTGGTTGGAGCTTCGTCCAAAGGCCTTTTGTGCTCATTATATTGTTTCCATAGCTTCTATATAGCTATCACTAGCTTTAATTATAATATATTGTCACGTCTAATATATTGAGAGAATGACAACTATTGATCATAGCAAGATTAATTAGTAGGATTAGAAAACAAAAAGAGATAGCAAATGTGAACAGATAACAGATGAAATAAACATGAAGCTTGTATTTCTGAAAGATTCCTATCTACCAAGACAAACTGAGGCAATTTCCTGGAGATTTTGTAATGATCAACAAATTTAAGAACTTACAGTATAATATCCAGCAGTTTTCCCACCGGAGAACAGCGAGCACGACAAACTGGAGTTCCTCTTTTTGCGATAGTTCCTTCCCATTCCCAAACTTCATTTGGAGAAGGCTCATTCAACTCTTCAGATGGTCTCTTCCATTTGACATGATTTGGAGGAAATGGAACAGGTCTAGTCTGGAAACCATTACTTGGTTTATTCCAGTGTTCACTTCTCTCACCAAATGGCTGCTTTTCATTTATCGCTCTATCAGGGATCTGTTCATGCCCAAAAGATCCATAACAGAAGTTCTTGTTGTAGGCATCAAGCTGGTGGTAATCGGGTATTTTAGGCAACTCACGTTTTACTCGTTCAGGATCACAAAAATAATACTCGGGAAGTTCATTTTCATGTGGAAAAAAACTGATCTTTGGTTTCTTAGATTCATGAAAAAGCGTTGGATCTTCTGGCAAGTTCCAAGCATTATCATATAACTGACCTTGTCTAGGAATATCTAGTTGAGAATAATCACGGAAGTGGGCACCTCTATCTCTTGGAGGACTACTTTGGTGCTCATAAACACTCCTCGGAGGTCGCAGCTCTGGACCCAGATCTTGGAATCCTCGTTCAGATGCACCATCAATAATAGGCTTTTCATTACCCTTCCTCTGGAAAAGCACAAGATCAGGATCCTGGGACTCCATATCAGTAATAAACCGAGGGGGCGCCAATTTGGGAACTCTAGATATGTTCTCATAGCTTCTTTTATTATGTCGCAACTTCTCATGAGAAGCTTCAATGCGTGAAAATGGCCTGATATCTGGGGAGGAAGGGGCTTCCACAGGATTCCGTCCCCTGGAAGTATACTCACTCTTTGCAAAACAAATGTGCACACGAGGATCGCCAAATAAATTTCCAAGAAGAGTATCTTTAGCCCTGCAAGCTGACCTTAAACTTCCGAAGCGGACAAAGGCATAGCCGCGACCAGGAAATGCAGTAATGTTCACAATTTCACCAAATAGTGAAAAGGCATTTCTTAGAATTGTCTCATCCACCTTCAGCACCGCAGGAAACCCAATCCATAAGACTTCACTAGGTTCTAAATTTGTATCCACTGATGAAGATGAAGATTTCTCCTGTGACAATAACAACATTAAATAAAATATTATTATTGTAAGATTCAAAAACCCCAATGAGTCATTTCTAAAAGACCAGGTACATTTAAACTTTGATATACCATTTAGATAAAAGTCATACTATCAGCACTTCTGCTGAGAACAGCCAGATTCAGATATATGGGAATTTCTTAGTTCAGAAAACATAAACTCCAAAAATGCTGTCCAAGAACATGAACAACTTGTCACAGTAAATTCTCACACAGAATTACCATGTAATGAGTAATACAATAAGTAGCTTCAAAATTAAAAGGGTCGTCTAAAACATATACGTGCTAAGCTCTACTATCGAACAAGATGCGGAAGCCATATGGTATAAAGTATAAACACATCACCAGATAAAAAGTATTGTCGAAAAGAAGGAAATTTGTTTTGCAGTCGAGTACATTCAAAGTACATAGAAGCAGTTCACAAAGAAAAAGTAAACAGGTACTAGATCACACAACACAACAGCCCCAAAGACACTGTATGAACACAAACTAACCTCCTTCCCAGTTTCCTAACACCAAAACAGGAAACAACTTGAAAAGGTAATTTTTAAATAGGCAGAAAGGCAACACCAAACCCCTGTTTTAGAGGTTCTGAGGACTAGAGTAAGATAAGGTTTTCATTAACAGAGTTCCTAATCAAACAAATTTATCATAGCACCCCTAGTTTACAACAAGCCTACAAAAAAAGAGCATCAATGTTCGACAAAGATATTGTTTACTCTGAAATCACATGATCGGTAAACAGATTGTACCAGGTAATTTCTGTATTACACAACCTGATGGGGCTACAAGTTTACTGCAAATATATTACAAAACCACTGGCCACTCAAGTAAAGTTTCATCACTAATCACAGACACCACCCACATCAGAGATGTAGTTCAAACAGAAGTCGAGGAGACTAACATCAGCCAAGACGCTCTACTTTGCCACATAGAACCAGAATCCAGATGATCAAGTAAATTGCTCACTGGCTTAATCAGCTGTTACAACTTACAACATGTAATACTATAACCATCATTTACCACTTGTGACCGTATGTATCGCATCTTGAAAAAACATTCATATTTTCAGTAATATGAGTATTTTGGAAGCTCCTTTCTTCATCTACTTTGTAGTAAACATTTTTGGGATGTTGATGATGTGCATCAATTGTTGATTTATGCAAAACTGCCTTTCTTGTTAATATCCGTGGCTAATTGAGCAATTATTGTTGGCTGCCCAAAGGTTCTCATCAAATTTAACTACTAAATCACAAATTTTTTGTGCTGATGGGCTCAAATTTAAGTTATACTACTTTATATATGTAACAATGACAATAACGGGTAAGTAGGGAGATTGATGTATAACCTTGAGGTAATATTCCAGTTCTTCATATTTGGAGCTTCATAGTTCACAGTGTTCAGTAACAAATTTTTTGTAGATGTTAGATTCGATGAGGGATCTTTGCTTATTGGAAAGAAAATAGAGAGCGGCCTATTTTAAAGCTCTGATCAGCTTCGTTTCATTAGCTGGCGAGTAATTCTCATCCAGTGTTTTATACTAAATGAAAGCACATAAGAAACAGAAAGATATACCTCTTATTCTCTCAATGTATTAGCTCATATATCTTATTGCTTAAATACTTAATGGCTTAAAATCTTAAAACACTTTCGTTTTTTTTACAAGTAGCACTTCCTAATATAAGATAAATCCAGTTAAAGCTTCTATAATGATGTCAAACATATCAAAATATAACTACTATCTTCTCTGATCAAGCATAGAAGTAGGTAGTATCATAGAATCGTTCAGAATGCACACAGAGATACCCAGATAACATAAGAAGAGCAGAGAAAAAAAGCTTTAAGCGACCAACACCAACAGATACTCTAACCTATGATGACACCCATAATCCTCTCTTGTGATAGCACTTCCAAACACAAACCAAATAATATGACAATCCCTTGGAATTAATCCAAATCCACTCAATTGTGTTCTACATACGAAGTAAATCTAAAGTTAATAGCTCTCAGGTAACAGCCAAACTGATATTTATTTTTTTTGCATCGGTTCATGCTTAAAACAGATTATCAAAAAGCCTCGCTACAACTTCTGAAAAGGAATGCTGAATGAAGTATAACCATGAACAATATATAATACTTGTTGTGCATCTCATGACCTTTATATGGTGGAAGTTGATTATCAGGCATTCAGGGTGCTGTTACACTTGATATGGAAATTTATCAGGCATTCGTTACACTTGATATGAAAATTTATCTAAAAGGTTGTGGATATCAAGACAGTTTTTTTGATAATAGGTTCAGAATATGCCGGGATGAATGTTGTTAGATGTTATCATGACGTATTGACAATGTAAAGCTGATAACGTCCTGCTACTCACTCTTATTGGCCAAGGACACTTGCTGGAATAGAAAACCTAACTAAAGCCAGTATATCTGGAAAGATAACTGTCAATAGATAGATCCCTCATAGAATCAGATACTTCTTGACATTAAGGTGGCAGAAAAAACAACAAAAGAACAAGAATTTATCCGTGCTGATGCAGTTGCTACACATGGAAATGATTGGAGAGACCTCCACTTCTGTATTCAGTTTTTTCTTTGTAAGCCATTAGCATACAGATGCAAAAAGAAAAAGAGGAGTCATTCAAGGATCTCATCTGTTTCCATTCACTCATTGGCAAGCTCAAATATGCCCAGATAGAGCATATAGAATCTCAGATTGCCAACACAAATGTATTTCTTGAATTTCAACAATTTGGGCTTTTTTTTTATGCATCCTTTCAGAAGATATGTTTAGGCATCGACCAAGACTCTTCAGTCCTAGACTTGAAGCAATTTGCTTGAATCATATTTTGTACTTTGACTAAGTATATATTTATATGAGAGTTGTGGGAAGATGAAAGAACCATTTCTCCTCCAACAGATAACTGCCCACTACAAATTGAATTTCCTCGTAAACCACGTATATCTTAACATTATTATATCTGTAGCATTTTTCATTTGCGTTAAATAGAAAAAATCTTATGTATATGGCAATTTTGCATCCTAGAATATATTACTAAGTCAGCTTATTTACTATGCTATCCCTGCAGAATGGGAAGCGTTGGTTCTAGACTTCTAGTAGTGACATAATTAAGTTCAGTAAAGCAACTTTGATTATGTAGTTGGGATTGAAATTGCCTCAGCACCCTGCTTTCTAGAGACAACATACTAAATGAGATTGTGATAAGCATCACCCTTTGCTTTATGTATGATGTGAATGTGGTAGAACTGTTTTAAGGAATGTGAGGAACTCAGGAAGGTGATTTTTCAGAAAAGGATATAAATGATATTAATATTATGCTTTCGAAATTCTTACACTCATATAAACTGCAAATTATACGTAGCACGTGCTATTCATTAGACATGCACATTACAACCATGTAGCACGTGGTTGTAAACTGCAAATTATATGTAGCACTTGCTATTCATCAGACATGCACATTACAACCATGGGAAACATAGGCCAGGGACAAAACTTAGGACAAGGCGATCATTCTAATAAAACAGGTTATATGTGCAAATATTTTGCATGTGCTGGGGAAGCATAATGACTATCCCTAGGGAGAAAACTGGTTGCTATCCAACAAATGAAGAGGTAACTTGTCACTCGAAGATATTGTCAACCTATATCTATTAAAAGATAATGTATCTTCACCAACCTTGATGATTTATGTGGCTTTTCCAAATGTAGAAGCACAAACGGCCAAAATTAAGTGCAGAATTATTTTTTAAATCGATTGACTTGCAACTATTTGAGATTTCTTTATATATGTGCTTAAGGTACAATGTTTAGAGTGTGTCGAAATATATCACATTCTATTTGTAAAGTTAGCAGCCCTGTACCCAGGCCCACCGATGCATTGTTAGCAGACCTCCAGTTTGTTGTGGTAAAATGTTATATTATAGAATATTAGTATTACTGGTTTTGGGTGACTGGACTAAACCGAAAGCTCCTGGTAGATGGAGAAAGGACTTACTGAATCACGGCGGTTTTAGGTTTATCATAGTTTGCTTTTGTATATGACCCTGAGATTAACAATAGTTGCAAGGAAAGAAGCTGAGAATTAGGGTACGTTCTTATTCATTTGTTGAGAGACCGACCATTTCAAGGTTCTCTACCTACTAACTTTTGTTGCCAAGTCAGTTTTCCAGCCGCACATGTTTGTCCTGTGGTATTTCTTGTCACTGATGCGTACTTAACATGTGCAATGTATCATAACATGACTATAAACTAACAAGACACCTATATAAACAAATAAATCAAATAATATACATAGACAAAAATTCAAATGAGCTCTTAAATAAAGCATCCAAAGGTGTACAATACTAACCGACTTTGCAAACTCAATCTTAAGCCGATCGCCTGCGACAAAACACCCTTGAAGTCCTCTAATTGCAGCAAACGCATCTTCCTTGTACTTATAATTAACAAAAGCATAGCCCCGACCAGGTTGAAAAGCAACACTCTCTAGCTCACCAAACCTTTGTAAGTGTTTCCTTAAAGTTCCCTCAGATAAGTTGTGAGCCAGACTTCCTACCCAAAGATGCCTCGAAGGCGGTGCATTTCTACGACCACCAAGATGACTCCACTCGTCAGACCTTGTAACATAGTCTCTTCGAGACCTTTCCCTTTCTCCCCTGCCAGACTGCAGTTTCACATGCACATCAGGCCTAACAAAACCAACATAACTAGACTCTCAACACATACACAGCTCATTCAACCATTTTAGAAGGAATTGTGCATACATACACTATATCATAACATACCAACACACATGTCATTCACTCATTCTACGTAATCAAAATTAAAAACATGAATAAATGCATCTTTACATACGAGATACACATGAATAATCTATTGTTCAACCTAGATGAACAGTGATACAAGTTTGAAGTAAGATGTCTTCGAATTTAGTGGCCATGGTGATGCCGCAGAATTTACAAGAGGATTGAAGAAAACGCTGCTAAGATTAGAAAAACATTTCTTTATGGTAAATTTATAGAAAAAACCTTAACCCACTAACAATGATTAAGATGACACAAGTTCGAAGTTGAATGTACTATAATTAGACCTTGGTAATGCTTAATAGTTCTTAAAATGGGTGACGCAGATTGAAAAGATTTACAATTACAAAAGCTTTATTGATCGGATATCGTTTAAAATTCTTTACTGAATAAAATGATATTTGCATCTATATGACCCTTCGAAGCTTATGAAAAATTAGGTTCTTAGAATCAGAAGTTGGCCCAACAGAGTATTCACAAGAGAAGGTAGTCAAGAAACATGAAATTGCATTCAAAATTTACTTGTTGCAACTATACTAGAGAAAAACGGATATATTCGATCATAAAAAGTCTACCAAATTTAGCAAATTTCAACGAAATTTGATCAAAGTTAACCTAAAGTCGGCCGCCAGACCGGTCAAATTTATTTTGAATTCGACCGAACTTGGTAGCAATTGATATAATTAAATTCGACCCAATATAGTCAACTTTACAAAGTCGGAATTTGGTCAAAAAATGAAAATTTAACACCTGAAATTAATTAAATCCGAGCTAATCGAATCTGGCGAAGGAAAAACAACAGCATAACGTTCTACGATGAATCGTGTGATAAGAATAATTTTGTTCATTTATCGAGCACAACACATGTTAAAAAACAAAAATTCAGCGAAGCTAGGTAGCCTAGGTGTATGTGTTGGGTAAGAAACCAAGACTATAGCGAACATCCACGAGTTGAAAGTACTTCGAAAAAAGTACAAGTAAACACAATAACGAAGAAATACTAAAAAAACCCTAAAACATTGAGCAGTAAAAGTTGAAACAAAGTACTAACAATTGACAGGGACTGGAATAGAATATACATACCATTACTTATGGACTTGGATTCGAACGAAGCTGCAAAATTAAATTGGCAGAATGGCATGTGATTATTTTATACACACCATCAATATCGGAGGAGCATCAGAAAACGACTGTACAACATAAATTTGTGTGGTTATTATATGCAGGGAACCGACAGATATAAAAACTGGATTTATTAATGCCCTGGTCTCTGAGTTTTTCTAGGAGAAAATGCAAGTGAAAGTAATCATTCCATTTTTGATGTGAAATTTTTAAAATGAAAGTATGCTATATTTGCATACACTTTCACTTGCTTTTTTTGTTTTAAAAAACTCGAGAGCACACAGTAACGAAAATTACATAACTTTACTTTTTTTATCACTTGCTTTCCTATTCGGGAGCAGGACGTAAACTTAGTTTAAAAAAGAAAAAAATGATGTATTAAAATATCGAATTTATTTTGGGTGAATTATTACTTCGTGTGTTTGAAATGGTAAAGTTCTAAAATATTTTGATTAGATAATTATAATTAAAATTAATAATAGGAGTTTTGGATCATGAGTTAAACTGGAATAGGGAATCAGAATGACGGAATAAGATTCATAGATACGAGAATATGAGAATGTGTATATCAGAAAAGAGTTATATTTCAAGTGATATTGAAATTTTCGTTTCATGTTACTAAATTATTAATTCAAATACCAACATGTGAGAAAAGAGTTATATTTCAAGTGATATTGAAATTTTCGTTTCATGTTACTAAATTATTAATTCAAATACCAACATGTGAGTTTCAGGTTTTCATTTTCCTTGATCGGACTCGTTAATCATAAATCAAACGTCTCTAATATAATTGATAATGTAACAATTCTGCCTTTTAATATTCTCTCGGTCTTTTTATTTCTTTACAATTTTCTTTCTTGCATTGTATAACATGAATTTTAAGATGCATATAAAATATTTCATAATTTTTTATCAAAATATTTAACCACTAAATTTAATTAAAATGAAGTTTAAAATAATCTGTAAAATTATACTTTATAAAAATTTCAAATTACATGTCGAATTCCTACCCTCCAAGATAAACGTTCTAAAAAAGGTAAACAATTTGAGGACTGCTTTTTGTTTAAAGAAAAAAGAATCATGATACTAATGATTTACTCTCTTCCATTTGACCTTGCTAACATTATCCATCACAAGATCCATTTTCTTGTCAAAAAAAGAAATAGTTCAACATTTATGATATATTTTCAAGAAATTTACAAATCACAAGTTTGTAAACCCGTTTAATTTTATCTCGTAATATTTTTAAAGAAAAATGTTAGATATATTTGATGATATAAGAATTTGTTATTATAAAAAAATTATCGGAATTTATCAGAAATCAATTTCTTATCAATTTTATCGGTCGTCAAAATTAATGCATATCAGAATTTATCAAGACTAGTTCAGGAGAGGATTGATTTTAATTAAAAAAAATATGTCATATATGTGGGTTTCATAACTTTAACAATTAATAGTTATTAATTATAAGATATTATATGTAACTTTTCGATTCATATATATCATGTTTATAATTGATAGGATAGATATGTATCTATATAACCGCATATTAGATTTATATTGTGTGTGTCTCATAATAACCATAATGTTATTATCACTTGTGTAACTTAACATTCCCACGAATATATGTTTGAAAGAGTGATTCTTTGTTTACACTTATCAGTAGAGTGGGACTTGTTTTTCCTAAAACCAATTCTTTGACTTAAAAACTGATAGTTTGAAAATTTTGCTTTTAAATTTATCAAATAATTTTTTAACTGCTTTTCAGTAAAAAAAAACTATTATTATTACCTGTAACAGCAACACCGAACGGAGCATTACGTAAATTTCAACTCTTCATCTTCTTAGAATGTACACAATCAAAAATCAAATTTTTGAAAAACATGCTACTCAGGATAGCTTAAAATACACTTTCGAATAAATAAGATACACTTTCGACCGAGCAGCACCTCGTGCCTTACATGTTGAGGCGTGTAATCCATAGAAAAGAATGCGGCCGGGTAAATCAAGTTGCTTACCTAGCGCCTCGCTGCGCCTCAGCACAATTTTATCAACACTGGCTATTGTTTATCTAATTGTGATATATTGTACAATATTTACTAATAAAATTGAAGGTATACAGGCCATTAAAAGTCCCCTTTGCCAAGGTCATGTATAACTTTGTTCTACTGTTTTTAAATTGAAAAATATGTCTATAATCTTCTTAAAACAATCAACCAAGGCAGTTACTTGATTAGCTAAAAGTGCATTAAATTCATTCCAACTGAATCTTAGAGCATCTCCAAGAGGTTCTTTATTCAAGCTCTTAAATGAAAAATTACTAGAAAATTTTCCTACCTGTTTGAGAGATTACGGGAAATTGTTTTCCAAGAAAACCCATAAATCCACGATCTTCCAACAGTAATTTAAAAAAGCAACCTCCTTAAAGTAAAATATCCAAAGCAACATCTAATTATCCTTTTCTTTAGTCACTAATCAACGAACGATTGTAGCTGCATGCAATGATGCAAAAAGTATCACCATGACTTCACTTTTCTTCCCTTCGCTGAAGTCGGTGAAGAAGATCTACTGCCCGCTTTAGTGTTTCTTGCAGCCGTTTCTGGTAGTTTGAGTCTCCATCTTCATGTGTACCTGAATTCTGCTGGAATGGTTGTACTTCTTGCAGTTGCACTGTAATTGCTGAAACCTCCGACTGATTTGTGTTGCTCGAGGGGCTGGAATCTTGGCTTTTTGGAGTTGAAGATTTCTCCTGTGAAAATAACAACATTAAATAAAATATTATTCTTGTAAGATTCAAAAACCTCAATAAGTCATTCCAAATGACCAGGTATATTAAAACTTTGATATACCATTTAGATAACAGTCATACTATCAGCATTTTTACTGAGAATATCCAGATTCAGATAGATGGGAATTTCTTAGTTCAGAAAACAAAAACACCAAAAATGCTGTCCAAGGACATTAACAACTTGTCAAAGTAAACATTCTCACACAGAATTACCATGTAACGAGTAATACAATAAGCAGCTTCAAAATTATAAGGGTCCTCTAAAACATATACGTGCTAAGCTCTACTATCTAACAAGATGCAGAAGCCATATGGTATAAACACATCACCAGATAAAAAGTATTGTGGAAAAGAAGTACATGTTTATCCCTGTTTCTGGAAATTTGTGTTGCAGTCGAGACTCGGGTACATTCAAAGTACATAGAAGTAGTTCACAAAGAAAAAGTATCCAGGTACCAGATCACACAACACAACAGCCCCAAAGACGCTGTATGAACACAAACTTACCTCCTTCCCAGTTTCCTAACACCAAAACAGGAAACAATCTGAAAAGGTAATTTTTACATAGGCAGAAAGGCAACACCAAACCCCAATTTTAAAGGTTCTGAGGACTAGAGTACAGATTGCACCAGGTAATTTCTGTATTACACAACCTGATGGGGCTACAAGGTTACTGCAAATATATTACAGAACCACTGGTCACTCAAGTAAAGTTTCATCACTAATCACAGACACGACCCACATCGCAGATGTAGTTCAAACAGAAGTCTGAGGAAAATAACGTCAGCCGAGACACTCTACTTTGCCACATAGCACCAGAATTCAGAGGATCAAGTAAATTGCTCACTGGCTTAATCAGGTGTTGCAACATGAAACACTATAGCCAGCATTTACTCCTTGTGACCGTATGTATCGCATCTTGAAAAAACTTTCCAACACACATATGATTCACTCATTCTACGTAATAAAAATTAGAAACATTAACAAATGCATCTTTACATATGAGATACACATGAATCATCTATTGTTAAACCTAGATGAACAATGATATAAGTTTGAAGTGAGTAGTCCCAGAATTTAGTGGCCATGGTGATGCCAAAGAGTTTACGAGCTACAAACAAGAGGATTGAAGAAGACGTTGCTACAATTAGAAAAACATTTATCTATGGTGAATTTATAGAAAAAAACTTAACCCGCTAACAATGATTAAGATGGCACAAGTTTGAAGTGGAATTTACTACAATTTGACCTTGGCAATGCCAACTAGTTCTTATAATGGGTGAGACAGATGGAAAAGATCTACAATTACAAAAGCTTTAACGATCAAAATCATTTAAAATTCTTTACTGAATAAAAATATATCTGCATCTATATGACACTTTGAGGACGAAGCTTATAGAATCAAAAGTTGGACTGAGATAAAAGGGCAGTTGAATAATCGTTTTGATCCAACAGAGTACTCACAAGAGAAGGTAGTCAAGAAACATGAAGTTGCATCAAAAATTTACATGTTGCAACTACTACAGAAAAACGGATAATTTCGAACACATAAAAACTGATAAATTCGATCACAAGAAGTCAATCAAATTTAGCAAATTTCGACGAAATTCGGTCGAAGTTAACCTAAATTCAACCGCTAGACCGGTCAAATTTATTTTGAATTCGACCGAATTCGGTAGCAATAGATATAATTAAATTCGACCCAATATAGTCAACTTTACAAAGTCGGAATTTGGCAAAACAATAATTTTTGGCACCTGAAAATGATTAAATCCGAGCTAATCGAATCTGGTGAAAGAAAAACAACAGCATAACGTCCTATGATGAATCGCGTGAAATTAATTAATTTTGTTCATTTATCGAGCATAACACATGTTGAAAAATAAAAATTCAGCGAAGCTAGGTGTATGTGTTGTGTGTTGGGTAAGAAACCAAGAGTATAGCGACCATCCACGAGTCGAAAAGTACAAGTAAAAACGATAACGAAGAAATACTAAAAAAAACCCTAAAACATTGAGCAGTGAAACAAAGCATAAGTAACAATTAACAGGGACTGAATAGAAAATACGTACCATTTCTTATGGACGGATTCGAAAGAAGCTGCAAAATTAGATTATACACACCGTCAATATCGTAGGAGCTTCAGACAACGACGGCTGTACAACATAAACGATGTGTTTTTATATGTAGGGATTGCTGGCAGTGGCAGATATAAAACCGGGATTTATTAAAATTAATTTAGAAAAGAATAAAGTAATTTATTGAATATCGGATTTATTTTGGGTGAATTATTACTTCCTTGGTTTGAAATAGTAAAATTCCAAAATATTTTGATTAAATAATTATGATTTTAATATTTTTTTTGAAAATATTAAAATTATATTTTTTAAATTATAATTATATTTTTTTTAATAATTATGATTCTGATTATTTTCAAAAATGATTTTAATATTTTTATTTATGTATTAAAAACTATTATTATTATTAACGGCAACACCGAACAGAACTTTATGTAAATTTCAATTCTTCACACAATCAAAAATCAAATTTTTGGAAAAGATGCTATTCGGGATAGCTTAAAATACACTTTCAAATAAATAAAGATAATTTAAAATATGAAGCCAGGTATGAAGCCGGAAGGAATATTCACATTAAAAAAACGGTTTTTCTATGGTGTGCCATGGGCACACAATAGACACTAAATTCTATGAGTTTGGTGCAATCTTATTGGTCATCTAATCATAAATAAAGATGGCCCCCCTGCATTTACACCAAGTCCACCAATTAAAATCCACCAATCTCATCAAATTTGGTGTATAATGTATGCCCATGGGCACACACTAGAAAGACCCTTAAAAAAAAATCTGGGCAAGACAATTCTTCGGTGGTTTTTCCGCCCAATTGGTTGAGACTGATCAACTGAGCGGGTTTTCTCGAGCAAAAGTAAACCTGTATACTCCATAATCTACCCAGCAAATTCGCTTTCAAGGAATTTCAAGGATGTGAGCTATAAAATTTTACTTGGACCCAATTCACAAACCAACCTGGCCAGATTTGTTGATATACAGTTGAAAAATAGTTAGGACTTAAGAGCATGAAATATGTTTGGTTCCCCACAAAATGCAGCATTAAATGACATTCGAATGTACAAATTATACAGTAAATTGGTATATGCAATAAACATATAACATAGTAGAGTTGTTCCCTTGTTCATCCACAAATATCCAAACAGAAACTGTTAATTACATGGAGCAATAACCTATCATGATGCATAAAACCCAAGAGCAAACAGTCATCAAACCACAAACCACAAACCGCTTCACAACCAACGACCAGTTCCTGGCTTCAGCTTTAACACTCGTTCCATAACAGAACCATTGTAAGATATTTAACCGCAACATCCACCTGCTTGAGAAACCGAACCATCTCTTCCTCCTGACGGCCCCTGGATGCCACCATATCCAACTTTTATCCCATAGGACTGCAAACATATGCAAAGAACTTCCACTAGATTAGCAACCAGAAAACATTACAAGTAGACAACCACTAAATTTATCAGGAGATTTTTAGAGCTGTCCAAACTCTAAGAATACCCAAACACTTGACAACTGACAAATATAAAGTTCTCATGCCACCATTTATCCTAAATAAACAATAACATTGATAAGAATACTTGCCTCATTTGATACGTCAAATATCCCTTCTTGGATCTTTTTATGAATTGTTGCTGCAGTGCTTATAAATGCCTGTGTAATAATGTTATTATTAGACAAAAAGAGGAGAAGATACAAATGACATTTGTGGTACTAATTATCTTTAAGTAGACATATAAGAGAGCTACCTCCTCAACATTTTGAGCAGTTTTTGCAGAGGCCTCCATAAATATTAAGCCATGTTCCTTAGCAAATTGTTCGCCTTCCTCAGTGCTTACAGCCCTTCTATGAGCAAGATCAGATTTGTTTCCTATTAGCATAATTGTCATATTCGCATTTGCATGCTGCCTAGCATCCTCCAACCAGCTCGCAAGATGATTGAAAGTTTCTCTCCTGCGTTTAGAATATAAAAATAGTTAGTACATTAATTATTCCTTATAACATACCATTGACTGTTGCATAAGCAGCAATGCCAACGCAGGTAAAAGAAATATTTTGAAACACGTACAATCTTCACAATATAGGTACAAATTACGGAACTAATGTGTACAACATCTACTCTGCATACATATTTCTTGAGCAAATTCCAAATGTCATTAAATGCGAGATGCGATGGCGAGGCAACAAGCGCAGCACGCCTCTTAATGAAGTGAGTAGCACAAGTTTTAAAAAATTACAATATATACATAAAGGATTGTAGTGAGGCACACAAGTTATACAAAAATTATTAAATACTTTCCTTACCAAGACCACAATATGCATAAAGATCATACAATATAAGAAATATATATATATATATACTCCCTCCGTCCCGTTGGATTGTTAACATCACTTTTTGGCACGCTTTTTAAGACCTCTATAAAATATAGTTGCATGAGGTTTTTTTTTATAAAAAAAATTCTGAATAAAAGTTTGATGTTTAAACTTTTATTCAGAAAAAAAATAAATTAAAAAAACATTATAGAACTATACTTTATAAGAGCCTCAAAATGCGTGCAAACAGTGAACGTTAACAACCCGGTGGGACGGAGGGAGTATATAATAAAAACATTGCACCAGAAAGTATTATACATGTACATATATATACCAGTGAATACGCAAACAAACATACACGACCGGCTTGGCAGAGAAGATCAGTAGAACATGAGATAAAGAAAATGCATGTCTGATGGATTAAAATTGATAGACTAAGAAAACAAAACGGAAGAACAAAGTCAAACTTGGCCAAACCCAGTGATAATATGGAAGGTGTACACTACGTTTAGGGTTTCTGATATTCACCTTTGAGTTTTACTTTAATATGAGGCTGAAGTCAAAAGAGATCTTAATTAGGGTTTGCGGTTTGCGCTTTATATACTCATTATAAGCTTCGACCGAGCAGAACTTTGTGCCTCACATATTGAGGCGTGTAATTCATAGAAAGGAATGCGGCTGGGTAAACCAAGTTGCTTACCTAGCGCCTCGCTGCACCTCAGCACAATTTTAACAACACTGGCAACTTTTTTATCTAATTGTGATATATTGTACAATCTCTACTAATAAAATTGAAGGTATTTAGGCCATTAAAAGTTCCCTTTGCCAAGGTCATGTATAACTTTGTTCTACTGTTTTTTAAAAAATTACCTGTAATGAAAGAACAAAAATGGATTTATGAAGGTTTAATTACTGAATCCCTTCCCAACGGTATGTTCCGTATTCGCTTAGATAATCAAGATATGATTCTAGGTTATGTTTCAGGAAAGATCCGACGTAGTTTTATACTGATACTACCAGGCGATAGAGTAAACATTGAAGTAAGTCGTTATGATTCAACCAGAGGATGTATAATTTATCGACTTCGCAATAAGGATTCGAAAGATTAGGACCACGGCATTAGGTATCTATAATCTTCTTAAAACAATCAACCACGGCAGTTACTTGATTAGCTAAAAGTGCATTAAATCCATTCCAGCGGAAGGCATCTCAGTTTTTATTAATACTGATATCTAAAGAGTAATTTTTACCTTGATTACATAAAAGTTATCAAAAAAATTACTTACTACGAACTATGAAAGAACTGATAGCCTCTGATGCAAAATATTCAACGTATAGGTCCGAGCATATTTCTACAAATAATTTTCTGTCATGGGCTTTTTCTAAGTCTGTATCTATTCAGTATGTAGTTCCATCCCCCCTGCAGACTTGGTTGCTTCAGTCCAGGAATGAGAAACAATTTAAGCAAGCGTTTACTGGGAGGACTTGAAAAAGACACATAGCACTTAACATAGTAATCCATTAGTTACTAGCAAATTATTATTTCCTTTTTATTTTCCATACTTAACATTTGTAAAATAGATGCTCGGATTCATGTATCGAAATTTGTGGTAAAAGTGATCAGTTTTTATGGCGCTTTGTTTTCTTTCCTTGCACTGACTAGCAACATAGTTTGATGCATATTTTAGTATTTGTGTTTGGTTGGAGCTTTCTATGTTATATTGCTGGCTTGGAATACTACCACATTTTATAGTAGATATTACTCTAACTATACAAGTAAGGTATGGAATATTGTCATATTACCCGTTCCAGATTTCCATGTATGTTTTGGACTTCAATAAAGTTATGCAATATTTATTTAAGAATCCAATTGATTCCACAACAATATAGAACTACAGATGTACATGAGTAGGGCTGAAAACAAACCCAAGTCAAATAAATTCATATCTAACTTGAGCAATTTCTGAACAAATCGAACAATATTCGATATATTATCAAATATAATCCCTAGTACAAGAACTCAACAACGGAAAGCTTAAATGTAAGCTAAATGTATATACCTTAGGCCAACTTATTTTCTAACAGAAAAATATCTCACCTGGTGATATCATAAACTAGAAGTGCACCAGCAGCACCTCTGTAGTAAGACCTTGTGATGGACCGGAATGATTCTTGACCGGCCTACAGGCAAATCAAAAAATTAAGGTCCCAACTAAAAAAAAGTTTTAAGCAAATGATCTTCAAGACTTATCCTTTTGTAAACAAAATACACAACTGGAATGACTATTAAATTTCATTAAATGATTGATTGTCAATATAAATCAATCGCATAATGTAATGCTTAAGCTACTGATAAACACACAATTCACCCAAATTCAAGCAAAAGCATACGATAATATTACTAGATTCAAGCGATTACAAAAGATAGGTACTCGGAACTTTCGAGAGGTTCCGTCTCTCCCACAAGAAACAAGTGTTTAACAATATTCCAGATGCCTCTACCTCCTTCCCTCTCTCCCCCTTTAACCCCCTTACTTCTAATTTCACTGTTTACTGTTCGGAATGACCGTGCCTGTTGTTGGGCCGTCCACTTTGTTCTTGGGCCTTTTCCTGCTGTATGTTATCATAGTATTGGGCCGGTCCTGGAGCATAACATTACCCCGGCGCCAAAGATTCACCTTGTCCTCAAGGTGGAACGCAGGAAATAATTGATCCAAAACCTCAGCATATTCCCAGGTGGCCTCACTGCTGGGGAGCCCTTTCCATTTGACTAGCACTTCCACATCTGCCTGATGTTGCCTGACATCCAATAGCAGCTCAGGTTCCACTACCAATTCCAGTTCTTCAGTCAACTGGGGGGGAATGATTGGAACAGCCTGCACTCCACCAATCGCACGCTTGAGCTGCGAAATATGAAACACCGGATGGATTTTACATCCGTCTGGAAGTTCTAGCTTGTAAGCTACTTGCCCGATGCGCTGGAGGACTTTGAAGGGACCATAGAACCGTGGTGCAAGTTTCTCAAATGGACGCCTTGCTAATGATCGCTGGCGATATGGCTGGAGCTTCAAGTACACCATCTCATTCACAGCAAACGAATCATTCCTGCGGTGTTTGTCTGCAGCCAACTTCATTAACTGTTGGGCCTTGATCAAATTAAAATGAAGATCATCTAGTATAGCATCCCTAGTCTGCAAATACTCATCCAAATCATGAACCGAAGTCTGGCCTCTGCCCACCCGCAAGACATGTGGGGGTTCCCTCCCATACAAAACCTGAAATGGACTAAACTTAGAGGAGCAGTGGGGTGAAGTGTTGTATGAAAATTCTGCCCAGGCTAACCACTTAGCCCAAGTCTTCGGCTGTCCCCCAACAAAACACCTCAAATAAGTTTCTAACCCCTTGTTTACGATCTCGGACTGCCCATCGGTCTGGGGGTGATAGGCCGTGCTGCGTTTTAGCTGAGTACCCTGCAACTTAAACATTTCTTTCCAGAATACACTCATAAAGATGCGATCCCTGTCCGAAATAATGGACGCTGGAAACCCATGAAGCCGGACAATCTCCTGAATAAAACTAGCAGCAACTGTTGATGCATGAAAAGGGTGTTTCAATCCTATAAAGTGAGCGTACTTTGACAAACGATCAACAACCACCAGAATTGTATTATAGCCTCTGGACAGTGGTAAACCTTCTACAAAGTCCATTGTAATGTCTTCCCAGACCATCGACGGTAATGGCAAAGGCTGTAGTAGGCCAGCAGGGTGTTGCTGGGACACCTTCTGTGCTTGACACACTGAGCACTTGTGCACATAATCAGTTACATCACGTTTCATGCCTACCCAAAACCAATCTTTTGCTATTCGCAAGTACGTCTTCGCTTCCCCTGCATGACCCCCAATGGCTGAATCATGATACTCGTGGAGCAGCAGTGATATATATGTAGAATTCCGTGGAAGTGCCACCCTCCCTTTAAACAACAACTTATTGTCCACCAACGAAAACCCCCCTGAGTGTATACCACCTGCTTTAAGTTCCGTTATAATTTGTTTAAGGACGCGGTCAGCCCCAACCTCTGCTGCAATTACACCCCAATCTATGCTGTGGAACGATGTCATGGAGCCCAAAATTACTTCCCCATTCATCTTTCGAGAGAGAGCATCGGCTACCCGATTCGAGGCCCCAGTTTTAAACTGGATTTCGAAATCAAATCCCAACAGCTTTATCACCCATTTCTGATATTCACTATTGATTTCTCGTTGCTGCAACACGTACTTCAGTGCTTGTTGATCCGTACGGACCACAAAATGGCGCCCAACTAAATAATGTTTCCAACGTTGCACTGCCATACAAATGGCAATGAGTTCTTTTTCGTATATTGATTTCTGCTGTGCCTTCACCCCTAACAACTTACTGTAGAAGGCTATCGGTCTATTTCGCTGCATCAACACAGCCCCGAGACCATAACCTGAGGCATCGGTTTCAATCACAAACAAATCTTGGAAATCCGGCATTGCTAATACAGGGGCTCGAGTCATGGCAGATTTGAGAGCTTCGAACGCCGTCGTAGCCTCTGGTGTCCAACCAAAATTGTCTTTCTTTAACTGCTCAGTTAGTGGCCGTGCTATTTCAGCATATGTTGCTACGAACTTTCTGTAATACCCCGTTAGCCCAAGAAACCCACGCAGCTCCTTCAAATTTCGCGGCCTTGGCCAATCTAACATGGATTTCACCTTCTCCGAATCCATCTCCACCCCAGCAGCCGAAATCACATGGCCCAAGTAACCAAGAGAAGTCTGTCCAAACTCACACTTGCCCAGATTAGCGTATAGACAATTTGCACGCAAAATTTCAAACACAGCAGCCACATGAGTATAGTGCTCCTCCAGATTCTTGCTATATACTAATATGTCATCGAAGAAGACTAGAACCGTCTTACGCAGGAGGGAGCGAAACAAGTCATTCATTAGTGCCTGAAAGGTTGCCGGAGCATTCATTAACCCAAACGGCATTACGAGGAACTCGTAATGCCCATCATGTGTACGGAATGCCGTCTTATGGGTGTCCTCTGCCTTCACCAAAATCTGGTGATAACCAGATTTAAGATCCAATTTTGTAAAAACCTTCGCCCCATGTAGCTCGTCTAGCAGTTCATCGATGACCGGAATGGGGTATTTATCTGGCACTGTTTCTCGGTTCAACGCGCGATAATCAACACAAAAGCGCCATGAACCGTCTTTTTTCTTTACCAACAATACGGGACTTGAAAACGGGCTGGTGGATGGTCTAATTATCCCTGCTTGCAACATTTCAGCAATGAGTCTCTCGATCTCATCCTTCTGATTCTGCGGGTATCGATACGGTCTTACCCCCACAGGGTTACTGCCCACCTTTAGCACAATCGAGTGCTCATGTCCTCGGCTCGGAGGTAAGCCTTTTGGACTGTTAAACACCTGGTGGTACTCAGTGATTAGAGGTTGTATAAAATCTGGAATGGGGGGTGTCACCTGCTGTTTCCCTTCCGTTTTAGTCACGTTTTCAATTACCTGGCACTCCACCAAATACCCTCCACCAGACTTCCTCAATGTTCTGTACATGGCCTTTAACGAGATTTTTGTACGCATTAAGGAGGGGTCGCCTACTAGTGTCACCAATTCGCCCCCCACTTCGAAACGCATCACCTGTGTTTTCCAATTTGTCATCACCTCTCCCAACTTCTCCAACCATTGTACGCCTAATATCACGTCAGTACTCCCTAGCTCTAGTGGCAAGAAATCCTCCACTACTTCCAACCCACCATCTAACTGCACACAAACCCCCTTACAAAGCCCAGCACCCCGCACCGCCTCGCCATTTCCCAGGGACACACCAAAGCTGCCTGAAGGAGTTACCCCAATTCCCCCTGTTTCCACCACTTTGAGGGAAATAAAATTGTGGGTGGCTCCCGGATCAATGAGAACCACCACCTGTTGTGAACCAATGATGCCCCTTAACTTCATCGTCTTCGGGTTGGAAAGCCCCACTACCGAATTGAGAGATACCTCTGGTATAGGCTCAGTAGGCGGTGATGGCACCACTTCGCTGTCCTCACTGGTTAAATCTTCCTCCTCATCATCAATTAACAACACGCTCAGTTCCCTGCGTTTGCATCTATGCCCCATTGCCCACTTCTCGTCACACCGATAACATAATCCCTTGGCCCTTTTCTCTTGCAGTTCCTTCTCCGTCAACCGCCGCACGTCACCCACACGTTTGCTGTTCTGGGGAGATTGTACCGACCCCTGAGATTCAGGTGATGTCGGCCCCCAAGTACGGACAGTGCCTGGGGTAGTTGGTATAGAAGCCGCATACGAACCCACTCCGGATGCACTTTTAACACTAGCAGCAGGTGTTCCAGTTTTAATGAAACTCAAATTTGGCCTCCGACTTCCAGCCACCCTCTGTTTCTCTTCTATACGAACTGCAAGTTCCATGGCTTGCTCCAAATTTAGTGGGTTTAAGACACGTACCTCAGCTTTAATATCATCCTTGAGACCATTAATGAAGTGCCCCATCAGTATATCCTCAGAGACTCTATCAAGAGGTGCTGCCGTCTCGATAAAAGCCCGCCTATACTCCTTCACTGTAGTTGATTGTGTGGTTGAGAGCCATTGCTCGTATAAAGACCCTCCACTGACTGACCGGAACTGACGGAGTATAAACACCTTCAAATCCTCCCAACGCCGAATGGGACGGCGTTTGTTCTCCCATTGATACCAACGCAACGCGTCGCCATCCATTGCTACAGCCACCGCCTCCAACATTTCATCCTCAGTGAGCTTATAGAATGCAAAATAGCGCTCCACTCGTAAGATCCAACCATCAGGGTCTTCACCATCAAATATCGGCATATCTAGCTTGCGATAGCGCCAGTTATTTTGACCCCCTCCTGGCCCACCGCCCTGAAACCCACCAGTATATCCTCCGCCCCCAATTCGCCCATTTGTCATTGCCGAACCCATCGACGGCCCCCCTGCCGTACCACTACCTTCACCTCGGTCATGACCCGACGCCGAACTTGTAACTAAACCAGCGAGAGTGGACTTCACTTCGCCCTGAAAAGTAAGCTGGTCAGTGCGAATAGTATTGATTAGGGCTTCCTGATGCTCACGGCTGCGACTCAAGCGGCCCTCCAAACGACTGGCTAGGGTTTCAAAATCAGAACTCAGCTTTGTGGCGGCTAGGGTTTGATGCTCTCGAATCAACTCCGTAAGAGAGAGACGCATCGCCTCAATTGCACGATCGACAACGCTAGCGGCCATTGCTGCCATCGCTCCTTCGACCTCATTCGCCTTCTCTTCCAAATGATCTAAACGTTGCGTGACTGTAGGAGGACCCATGGATCGTAGTTGCTCTGATACCACTTGTAATGCTTAAGCTACTGATAAACACACAATTCACCCAAATTCAAGCAAAAGCATACGATAATATTACTAGATTCAAGCGATTACAAAAGATAGGTACTCGGAACTTTCGAGAGGTTCCGTCTCTCCCACAAGAAACAAGTGTTTAACAATATTCCAGATGCCTCTACCTCCTTCCCTCTCTCCCCCTTTAACCCCCTTACTTCTAATTTCACTGTTTACTGTTCGGAATGACCGTGCCTGTTGTTGGGCCGTCCACTTTGTTCTTGGGCCTTTTCCTGCTGTATGTTATCATAGTATTGGGCCGGTCCTGGAGCATAACACATAACTTATAAACTAAGTCCCAATTATGGCAGCCTGGCAACATGGTATTATATTATTTCAGTTTTGCCGAGAGGGTGTAAGATTGCAAATTGCTGACAGTAATTCGAAGATGATAACAAGAGCCTAAGAGAGAAACTAAATAAACGCGGTCAGAGGTAATGGGCTTGACAACTTTTTATTAGGACCCTCCTGAGAGAGACAATTCTTACAAAGCGAACTGGGAATTCATATACGTTCAACAGTTCATATTTTAATATATAATTAAAGCAAGATGATTACATCTCCTAATATAAGAGCAACGCCGATCTTTGATAACAAGAAATCATTTCTAATTATTATGTCAGTATGTCATAGATAACTACCATACACGTTTAAACTATATTTTATTCCTAATAAATATTATCTAAATAATAATGTTAATGAACTAAAGTTCATACTAATAATCTCTTGCTATGTATCAAAAACACAAAAGAAATACTATTTCAGATATCATGACCATTAACATATTTCATTCTTACATAGGTGGTAAATCAATGTCAATGTTTGCGAATGCATATGAACTCTGAAAAGCAAACGAGGGCAAGGGAAAATGGTAACAGACAACTCAGTAATAAGCAGAACATGTGATCATCATGAAGGGACAAACTTAGGTTTGGTGGGCCTATATGTTACAGATTTAAAAGGGCAGATCAGGAAAAGAAAATTAATGATATAACAACAAGATAACTAACCGTGTCCCAAATTTGAAGCTTTATTGGTTTGTTTTCGATTGTGATCATTCTGGCCCCAAATTCAACCCCAATGGTCAGATCATGAACTGGCTGAAAACGCTTGTCCGTGAACTGTAGAAGAAGACATGATTTACCAACTCCTGCAGAGAAGTGAGCAACACTATTTAGCAACAAAAAAGAAGTGAAGTAAAGCTTGCATGAACTATGCTTCTTGCACCACATCCATCATATAGATGATATATTATTTATTACCAATAGAATGGTGCACCATCTTGTTGGAATGGATTAAATGAGGCACAGGAATATAACGAGAAAATGCAAGGGAAAATAAAGTTGAAAGAAAAGTATGAAAGAGGAGAAGTAAAGAAGATGGGAGGATACAGAGATTTCTTAGTAAGGTCGTGAACATAAGCAGAACGAAGAAACTATCCCTCATCAGTCATCACTATGTTGGTATAAAATTGTATGAATGAAAATTATAAAAATGCCATTTATAGAGTACAAATCTCATTTCCTTCATTCCAACTTCCTAGGTTTATCCGAGATAGCCAAGGAGAGAGAAATATGATACTCTTCACATCAAACCTAGGGACCAATAAACCTAAACAATATAACAACGCAAGTCTATACAAAGTACAAGTCCTAGATAAAACAATTAAAAGATAATAGAAACAAATTCTCAAATTAGTTGCCAATGCCCACTATAGAGATCATCTTTTAAGTTCCCCACCAAGGTATCCCTTCTAACTAATAACTTCGAATAACACAAAATGATAAAGTAAATCAATACCGCTTAAGAAGACATCATATTTCTAACATAAGAAGTAACCTTCCCTCGTCAACCAGACTAAAATCCATCTATATCGTTAGCTGTACTCAATTTCCTATCAAATCTCGCTTCAACACCAATTGTCACGGTCTTACGGAAAAACCTGATACATCACATGATCACAACTTCTAAATCTATTGCTTTTACAACGACACGGCTATATCTGTAGACTGTACATGTACATATAACAATCCAGTTGCAAAGTGTTAATACATACAACTAAGAACAAAAACTCACTACATGACAAAGTAAAACAAAATCATTCACACAAAACAAAGTTAACAATTATCATAAACATAAGCAATTGTACATGAATTGAAGAGGATAAGATCACCTGTATCACCGATGATGATGTATTTGAAGAGATAAGCGTACGACATCGTTTTCAACTGTGATCTGATCTATCAATCTGCCTGCCTTGATTGAATTAAATACAAAACAAAAAACAGCGATGATTATCTCTCTATATATACACACAAACACAAAGATATATATTATATAGAATAGGTTACAGAAGAAATAGAAGTAGAGGATAGAGATTCGAAGAAAAGATGTTTTTATTGATTAGAAAAGAGGTTTGGGCTGAGCTGTACCTGATATGTAATTATCTGGCAATGGCAAATCCAGTTTGAATGTGATTGCTGCCACACTGGTTATGTTCTTGCCTGCCTTAGTGCTTAAGATACATACGTGCTTTTCTTCGTCTTTCAGCGGCCCATTTCCGCCAAGCCCAACTCAAAATATGTGTTTTATATTTTAAGTTCGAGGGACATGCAAGAAAAAACCGGTAATATATATAGATAACACCATCTAAAATTGATTGAACCCGCGTAAAATTTATTGAAATTACAAGATGTAATAATGTTCAAAAAATAATGAGTATACTTAGTTGGTTATATTTCAAAAAATAATATATTATTAATATATTTCTTTAACGTCGTTAATATCAATAGAGTAATTTCGTGAGTCGATTTTGGTACAGCTATTTTGGCTATCTAATACTGCCGCAGTCTCCGAATTTATTCTATTACTTCGCTCAGCCATAATTTTGCAGCAGTTCACTTCTGAAATCAAAAAAATAAGCCGCTCTCTTGAAGAATGTGATGCAATTCTTAACCTCATTTGGGATTACAATCGTCTGAGTGTTGAAAAAACAAGGTGGTATGGGTCGAACGCAAGAAGGAGCTACAAAGAATGTAGCGATGAATATTGTGGTTTCCACAAGTGGATAGATGATTCGGTACGCTCGTTCACTCAAGGTTATCAGAGAGCTGCAAGAGCGCAATGTCGACACAAGCTGTTCAATCATCTATGAAATTAGTGGTCATCCTCTCCTCTTCACTATTTGCATGGTGTGTTGAGTCAGATGCATAACCAACATCGATCATTAGTTCCTGTTGGTCGCTTCCCCTTAGACCTTAGGTTGATTAGCACCATCATCGGTTTTCATTCGTTTGTTCCTCTTCCTTATCTTTAGATGCAACATGTTCAGTTCCCATTGTTTTCTTTTCAATTTTTCTTAATCTGATTTCTCTGTCTCCCCTGTCTTCTCTTGACTTTTACCGACACTATTATCTTCAGGGCCTATAGATTCTTTAGCTCTGTAATTCTGAAGTTCTGCATTCTTCCTCTTTTTTGCAGTTTCTTAAGCTTCCTTCTTTATAGTATTATGAAATAAACAAATAAATTTGTAAATGATATCAATAATGATAATAACATTCATAGAATAAGATTAGTAAATTTAGTTTTACCTTATTTTGTACGAGTGTTAATTTTCCGGGATCGGTTAGATTGTAACTCTTTATCATGTATTTTGTTTAACTTATCTCAATTCGACAGAGTCTCTTATTCATAACATGTTATACTATACTAGTCATGTGTTAATCATTCTATGTAATTAATTGTTTAGTTTTACCTTATTTTGTTTAAAAGTTCTATAATCATTCAATGTAATTAATTGTTTATGTGCATCTAACATCTTTGCCGGCTCGAACTCAATTTTCATGGATACAGTTTTCGGACCGAAAAAAGCCTTAAATTGCATATTCCCCTAAATTTATTTTTTTTCTATCCAAGATTCTTTGCGTTATTGTTTGGTTAGCATTTTAAGATTTTTATATAATATATTTTTATAATATTTTTCAGATTTTTTGATAGGTTTAAACTTTTATTCAAAAAAAGTATTAAAAAATAAATTATGTAACTACTCCCTCTAATTCTTTATACTTTTCTCATTACATGAATGGCACAGGATTTAAGAGTGATTAAGCGTGAGTAACTTGCACTAACTACCATTGACTTCTATTACCATGCATTAATTACAGAGATGCTAACATTAGCTAAAACATAAGCATAATCCACCACTGCTGCTATCAACCAATTAGAATACAAGAATAAATTTGAACCACAATCCGAAATCAAGATTACATATGCACAGATTAGGCTAAAATCTCAAAAGTTTATAACTAAATTTTATGAAAATGTAAACTGAAAATCTCAGCAGCAACATCAAGCATCAAACACCTTTAAACTGAAAATTTTATTTTCTCTGTTTGTTTTGGAAATCCTTTCGATCTTAATGAAGCAGCAAATGAAACAGTATTCCCTTTCGATCTCAATGAAACAGCAGATGATAGCTTCCTGGTTTGATTTGAATCAGCCTGCTGATGACGAGTCTGAACAGCCTGCAGATGAACATCAAACAGCAGCAACTGGTCAGCATCACAGGAAAAAGCCTAAACTGAGTTCTGACTCAAGAATGCAAATACTTATGTTATTATGTAGTTATGTGGTTTTGGAAAATCAGACAAATGAAAATTTTAACCGAGGTGCAATTTAAGAAGTGGCTGCAATTTATTATGTCACAAGAAGAACAATCAGCACAATATGGAGCACTACAAGGAGGCAAAAGTCAGCGAAACAAACATACAACATGGAAACCAAGGGTCATAACTCAGGGAGAAAAAGGATTCAATTGCAATCTAATGCAATAACTGAAATCAACATGGGAGACAGATTTGCATAAGAGATTTGGCAGTGCAACTCGAAGTAGGTGCAAGTACATCAAACAGAATGATAAAAAGAGAGACTCATTAAACCTCACACAAATCCTTTACACTCTGCTTTGAAAGATGTAAACCAAAGCAAAGGGTTAAAAGTTTTAAACTTGTTAATGAGAGACACACCAACAACAAAAAGACAATACTTATGTTCAACTTTGTTCATATTGATGAGAAGTGTTTTATTTAAGTAAAAAATGACAACAGGTTTACTTGGAAAGAAATGAGAAGGGCAAGTATAGTGCTGCCAAGTCAAGAAAATTCATACCAAAATTATGTTCATTACTGCTATAACAAGATCAAGATTCAATGCCGACAATAAGTGCATCTTTGAGGGAAAATTAGGTATCTTCCGAAATTTAGTACATGATTTTTTACAAGTTGAAAATATGTGGCAAATGATGTATGTTACATCAAAATCATACTATTACCAGGGCAAGGAATGCAATTGTAAAAAGTTGTTAGTTCTCAAAAACTCAACAACATTTTCTGCATTTGGAATCGTTGCAGTTGCTACATGCTTAATTAACTCCTTGTGTTGTGCTTAAAGAATTATTCTGAACTGCTGATGTGTTAAAAAGGTCACTGTCAGCATCAATTATTACTTCTTACCCTTGCAAAAGAGGTAACAAACTCATCAACAAACAAACATACGTATAATATGATCTTGGCCAGTTAAAAGGCTTAAAAGAGCAAATGAATATCAGAAAAAGGTTGACCTTGTCATATGTCCAAGTTAATAAGCCTTCAACGAGTATATAAGAGTATAAATTACCACAAATTATATGATTAAGGTCATCATATGTCCAACAGTTTCATGACTATTCTCCATCGCAATCAACACCTTTGTCGCGGTAATCGGGATCAGAGCAAGCATAATCAACCGTATTAGCGGATTTATTATTAGAATCTGAAAAATCCATAATGAGAACTCATGTTTTTTATGATTAGAATAGGATAAGGCTTGAAGAAATAAACAAAAAATGGGAGAATGATTAATGGGGTGATGGTACATTCTTTTATTTTTTAACAGTCGTATAAAGTTGAACAGATGTGTGTATAAAAAAATTTTATATTAAGTGGTCCAAAATAAAAATGAGAAAAATATTTTGAATTATCTTAAAAGAAAAATCCAAAAAAGTATATTTTGGAAGAGAGAGTGTATTTCATAAACGGTTTTTCTATGGTGTGCCCATGGGCACATGCTAAGCGCGGAAAATTTTGTACTTGGATCATTTTGATTGGCTCCTATCTCATGATAATGATGGACCCCCCTGCAAATACACCAACCACACCAATCAAAATCTTTCAAATACAAAAATTTCCGCGCTTAGCATGTGCCCACGCTAGCCAAACCGTTTCATAAATATTTCAAAATACGTGTGTAACCGGACTGAGGAATAATCCCTATATTGTCACTGTCTTATCATATTGGAAATAGAAACCTAAGGTCTGCCCGAACCAGTAGGTATAGGAATCTTTGACCTCATGAGGACGAATTGTTCTGTTTGACTTCTAGAACGACAAAGCTTTACTTCAATGCCCTATTTGACAAGGAACCACAGTAATTATTCTCCTTATATTTACTGTTCGACAATTTTTATAGAAAAAACGACATAATTTGTACATGTCTACCAATTAATTAGATAAAATTAATCAGACAATTAGTCAAATATCTTAGGAAAAAAATAATACTACTTAACTTAGATGGGTGCTGATAACAGGATTTTAAAAAATTGAATTGGAAAAACGATTCTAAAGATTAATCGATTAAATTCGTAATATTTTAATCATGTTTTTGACATGTGTTTTTAATTATTTTAAGTAATATTATTATTTTAGAATTAATACTTTGTAAATAAAATTAGATAATATATAACTTTAATTTAAATATTGATCAAAATTTTTTAAGATTTATTAAAAATAAAAAAATGAAATTAAAATATAGACAAGTGCAATATAAGTTCATAGAAAGGAACTGGGTTAGAACGAAAGAGAATCTGTATACTTCTTAAGTAAATATATACTTATTAATTTTTTCCTACTTCATCAACTTGGTTTTAGTTAGATTTTAATCATATTAGCTCTACTTAATATGAGAATTTTTAGATAAATTTTAAAATAAATCTATAGGGGTCGTATATATTATATATTATATATAAATAAATTTCCAACTAAATGTATTAATAAGTGTCTGTTTCGGAACCACGGCTTTTGACTTGACGTGTTTGTGTAAAAAATCAGAAGTACCTAAATATCTTAATTAATTTTCACTTTTAGTTTACTTATTTACCAGAAGCAATTTTTTAAACTTACCGTTTGCCCCTAAATATCTTAAAATATTTGTTTTTTCTTTGTCTTTTTTCTTATCCTCAAATCCGACATACAAGATTGTCATTTTCTTATTCTCATCCGGTATCTTGTCATCCCGACCTCCTTAGTGATGGAGTATGTTAATTTGATGATTTTGATTCTTGGAGTTGGTTTGCGAATCAAATGCTGCTGTAGAAGAAGTGCAGGAATGAATATGACATTATTGTGCACGCGTGTGATAACATAGGCTCTGCGACCCTGCTGTGAGCCTGTCACAATCGGGACCACACGTGTGCATGGCAGATTTGGGAGAATACGCCATACAAAAATTACTGTAATAATTTGGTCAGAAAGCTTAAGAGTATTCAACTCATCAACTGTTTCCTGCATGACACTGCTGCATGTACATCAATAAATAAAACATATACTGAATGAGTTCCTTGTTATTGAACATATATAACACGAATCAAAGTTAAGGCAGTGGAGTGAATTAATAAGACTCAACCCGTGAGATTCCAACAAGGTAAATCCAAGCAGCAAAAGGTTAATTATGTTAGCAGTCCTATAGTCATGATCATAATAATGTTCTTCATACTCTCACTCACATAGATCAGCTTTTTCGGCAGTGCCTGCCTACACCTGTGTCTGCTGTCATATCTGTAGTTGGCCACTTAATAACAAAGACCAAGTGATTGTACAAGATTATTTGTTAATTCTATTCTACATTGCTTTGTTACCAGATAGATATTGTTATAACATTGCATGTATTTGATCTTAAGCTTTTGCTGTCTGTTATATTTTCTTTTTTATCACTATGTCAAATTATGCTAGTTAAAGAACCATCTTAACTGCTAACTCCATCCCAATTTATTTATCTTGTTTGATTTTTTATGATCAAATTAATCAAATTTTAACTAAAATTATAAATATATAAAATAATTAGAAAAAATTATGAAAAATATATTACTAGAATCTACATCTTTTCTACTTTAAAATGTATATTTTCAATTTTTAAGATCATGTAAAAATAATTACTAATTACCGGTCAAAATTCCAGGAATGATACGCACTCCCCTCCGATTAAATTCCGTTAACTTCCGTTAAAATACACCCTACATCTCAATTTACATGTCTATTTTGTTTTTCGAGAAGGTAAATTGACTAATTTTTGACCAACTTTTAGAAAATATTTATTTATTATTTTAGAAAACAGAAAGTTACATCTCAATACAAGTGTTTCTCTCTCTCTCAATACAATCAATATCTGATGTATCTCTAATAATACGAACTCTAATAATAGTAGTGTTGTAATGGTTTTCTAGGAAAACAAATTCAGTTTCCTAAAATAAGTTGGATTCTGAAAAAAAATTCGTAGGCTGACTTTTCAAGTCTGATTCTTGGCTTCTTCAGTTGGATTTTGGTTGCTACTTGACCACCTTAAACTCGTTGAAATTCCAATATCTTCACGTGGGCCGTTGAATCATCTAATTTTGACGCCCGAAGCTCAAGTTATGGCCCATACAAATTTGTTTTGCAGGCTATACATAAAATCTGAATTTCCCATCTAATTAAGCCCAAATAAGCTTGGTTTAATACATTTTTAGGAATATTTATTTTTCTCACATTAAACACTTAAAATCAATTAGTAAAGCCCGATTATTTACAAAATACTAATATTATGGAATAAAATCATATAAAAGTATACTCCCTCCGTCCCGGTGAATTGTATACGTTCACTGTTTGTACGCATTTCGAGGCTCTTATAAAGTATAGTTCAATAATTATTTTTTTTAATTTTTTTTTAATAATAGTTTGAACATCAAACTTTTATTCAGAAAAATAATAATTTAGAAATATATCATGGAACTATACTTTAAAAAAGTCTTAAAAAAATGCCAAAAAGTAACCTATACAATTGAAGGGGACGGAGGGAGTATATAAATTTATACTTTATCAAAGGAAAAAAAAAACTTGAATTCTTCTTGAGAATATCTTTTTTAGAAAAATCAAGCTGCACACCTGATTCTATTTTTAGAATTATATTACATACAGCACAACTCATGTGAGTTTTAGTCTGATTTCTCTTGTTTTTATGGTTCTGCTTCGGATATATTCTCTGGAAAATTCTTAGATCTAAAACCATCGGAGATCTCGTTGTCTTTTTTCTCTATTTCAAGCGGGTGGATTTTCAGTCCGATTTCTCTTGTTTTTGTGATTCTGCTTCAGATCTAAAGTTGTTTTCTCTCCCTGGTGAGAGTTTTGTTTTTCACTTCTTAATTGTAAGCGGGGTCTTGATTTGGTGATGAAAGTTTGTATGGAATCGCCGTTTTGATCGATAGCTCAAACGATAGCTCTGTTAGGGCATGATGAAGAGGGTATCAGTAATTCAACGAGGATGCATGAAGCGGGTACTTGTATTTATATATACATTTTCTTCAAAATATCGTTTAACTGTCTTTTTATGAGAACAGACGATTGCAAATTACTGTTTGTTCGACTTCATTGATGTAGATGCCGTATGACTTTTTGTTAGAGTATTAGATTAACACCTTTGTTTATAAAAAAAAAAACTCTGGAAAGAAGAACAAAAGACATGTGGTGGTGACAACGAGAGCATCACAATATATATGTTATGTTCAAGATTATAACTTCACTCTTTCAAAAAAAAAGATTATAACTTCAAGAAATATATCATAAAAATGTATTTTTACAAATTCTAATCATTCTATAAATATTAAGAATTTATTTTTCATAACTAAATATAATCCTTCCACCTTTTATACTCTTTTCACATATTTTTCATTATCATCATCTTTATTGAATATAAATTTAATATTATATTACTAATATAGAACATAAATTAAGACTATTCTTAACATTATCGTAAACTCACAAATTTTTGTTTTTGAAAATATATATTTTTTATATATGTAGAAAAGAAATCATAAAAACTCTAAGAATGGAAAAAGTTACTTCCTTACCGGAGAAAGGAGTCAAAGCACTTTGAAAGAGAAACACAAGGGGATTGGTCCAACTGACATCTCCTCGTGCTGTCTCGAAAAATGTGACTGACTGCGTTGTACACTATTTACACGTACCTAGGAAAAAATCTTTGTTTTATTTTACTCCGATTTAAAGGACCCATATAGATACACTAAAACTGTTGAGTCTTTTTCTTTACCTCTTCAAGTGTACTCTTTTCATTTTATTTTGTTTCGTGGGTGTTTGTAAGCCACTTTTAAGTCGGGTTTATCGATTTATAAATTAGAAGTATTTATTCGTATCGTTTGTGTAAAAAGTTAAGAAGCGCTTATAAAAGGCTAGGAATGTTGCTTTTGTTTCAAGGGTTTTTACTTATTTTCCAAACACTTTAATCAATTAAAAGTCTTATTTTGCTTCTAACTTAACTCCACTTATTTATTTTAAGCAAGAAACACTTATTTTAAGTTCAACCAAACATCCCCTTTATTTTGAACTAGTTGAGAACCCGCATTGCGGCGGTCTTATAAAAACTGTATTAATGATTCAAAATTAATACTTGTAAAATAAATAAATCTGACGCGGTTAATAAAAATTATATTAAAGATTCAAAATAAATATTTTTAGAATATAATAAATTTTATATTATAAACAACCTTTATCTTTTTAACACTGTATAAACAAATTTCACTTAAAACATATATTGTGGAAGTATTGCATGAATAATTTTTTCATGTACACAAATTAAACCATATAAAAATTAACAACAAACATGTCCGATGAACAAAACAAATATTATAAAAGAATAACGAACAAATATATATATTACTAACAATTAAGTTATTGAACTTTTCATCCATCAATATCATGTCAGGATTATATTGTTTTCCGCTGTTTGGATTTGTCGACTCCCACATCCGACAAACTCTTACTCTTATTAGCTAATCATCTCTATCGCTATTCAAAGAATCTAGCATATTGTAACTTATTATTGTATTAAATAGAGAAGACAAATAAGCTCCAAAAAAATTGTGTGTTAAATTTTATGACGTATGAGGATTTGTCGACTTCCACATCCGACAAACTCTTACTCTTATCTTCCAATCATCTATATCGCTGTTCAAATATCTAGTATGGTGTAAATCATTATTGCAATAGATGGAGAAGACAAATAAACTAAAAATAAATAAATTATGTGTGTTAAATTTTATGATGTCTGACCTCAATTTATAAGGGGTTGATTTGAGAAAAGACCAGCTTATCAAAAATACTCTATGTTTTTAATATACATTTTTTTTCCAAAAATATTATGATAGTTCCAAATTCTGATTTGATTTCAAAAATCTTTTTGGTTTTTGATATTCATCTTTTCCAAAAATATGATGATGGTTTCAAATTCTGATTTGATTTCAAAAATCTTTTGGTTTTTGATATACATCTTTTTCAAAAATATGATGATAGTTTCAAATTCTGATTTGATTTTGATATTTAAAAAAAGGTAGTTATGAAATTTTCTTCCAATACATCCGAAACTAAAAAAAGTAATTTTATTTTTGATATTTTTTCATCCAAAAATTTCAGAAAATTAGAAAAATAGAACACAGCTCACTAAGAGCATCTCCAACGGCATTGGCTATAATCGTTGGCTAAATGGGATCTGTAAGACATTATGTAAAATTTGCTGAACCTGTAAGACATTTTGCTTCAATGGTATTGGCTATATTGGTTGCCTATAATTTAAAAAGAGTATGTTATTAATATTTTAGTTGTTATAAATAGAATATATCAGTTTAATATGGTAATAAATGATGTGTAATCATCCTACAGATTTCTTACAGGTCTGTAGAGGTTCAACAAATTTAGTCATCCATAGGAAGTTGGCTAAATTTATAGACAACAGGTCACTATGGTTGGAGTGTGAAATTTTGAAGTGGTTGGCTAAATTTTTTATTTTTGGTATGATTATTCACTTTTTAGCTAAGGGGTCTCCATGGTTGGAGATGCTGTAAAAGGCGCCACCTAAATGTCTCATGCTTCTCTTTTATATAAGTATATTGATTGATTGATGATTTGTAATATTATAATAACATTCCCCCCAATTCTTTCTTTCATGTATTTTACTGTATCTTTCGCCTCTTTCGTTTCAAATTTTATACTCCATTATCTAAATAAATTTTGCATTTCAATATATTTAACTTTATAACTTTTTCATTTATAAACATATTAATCAAATTGACTATATATAAGAAGATGAATACAGGACTTTTAAGGTTAATAAGCTAAAAAAAAATTAATAATATTAGAAATATATTGTATATATTATATATAAGATAAATATGGGAGAGAAGCCATTGTATTTCATTTCAAGTGTGTCAATTACAAGATGACTTGAGACCTATTTATAGGCTCACTAGAACACATGTAGAGAAATCCAAAAGCCAAAGTACATGAATTTGAAAAGCCAAAGGTCAAGAGTTATGCCTTTGGAAAGATCAAGAGGTTGCTCTAGAAAAATCTAGAGACATCCATATTATAACACTCCCCCTTGGATGTCTGATTTTTCAATAATCGTGCCTCGTTAAAACCTTTCTAGGAAAAAAACCCTTTGGGAAAAAAATTCCTAGTAAGGAAAAAGAGTACACCGATTTTGAAAATTTTATTTGAGGTCTCTGAGGTGACGCATCCCAATCTTGTATACCAACTTTTCATAGATCGTCGCCGGTAAGGATTTTGTAAACAAATCTGCAAGATTATCAGTTGAACGAATCTGTTGAACTTCAATCTCTCCACTTTCTTGAAGGTCGTGCGTGAAGAAAAATTTGGGAGATATGTGCTTAGTTCTGTCGCCCTTAATATAGCCTTCTTTCAACTGTTGAATGCATGCCGTGTTGTCTTCAAACATTACTGTGGGGATTGTTCTATCATGATACATGCCACATGACTCCCGAATATGCTGAATTATTGACCTCAACCAGACACACTCTCGACTGGCTTCATGAATTGCAAGAATTTCTGCGTGATTAGACGAAGTAGCGGCCAAAGACTGTTTTACTGAGCGCCATGAAATAGCTGTATCTCCATAAGTAAACAAATATCCCGTTTGTGATCGAGATTTCTCTGGATCAGATAGATAACCTGCATCTGCATAGCCAATTAAAACTGCTTTGGATTTATTAGAGTAAAATAGGCCCATATCGGTTGTACCTCGTAGATACCGAAAGATATGTTTTACTCCAGACCAATGTCTTTGAGTAGGAGCAGAACTATGTCTTGCTAATAAATTTACCGCAAATGCTATATCGGGTCTTGTATTATTTGCGAGATACATCAATGCACCGATAGCACTAAGATAAGGTACTTCAGGACCAAGAATTTCTTCATTTTTCTGTCTAGGTCGAAAAATATCCTTCTCTTTATCTAGTGATCGAACAACCATTGGAGATCTAAATGGATGTGATTTATCCATGTAAAAACGTTTTAAGACCTTCTCTGTATATGCTGACTGATGTATAAAAATCCCATCTTGTAGATGTTCTATTTGTAGTCCAAGGCAAATTTTTGTTTTACCAAGATCTTTCATTTCAAACTCTGCTTTGAGATAATCAGCTGTTTTTTGAAGCTCTTCAGGAGTTCCAATTATATTTATGTCATCAACATACACAGCGACTATTACAAATGAAGATCTTGTTTTCTTTATAAATACACATGGACAAATAGGGTCATTCTTGTATTGTTCCCTTAACAAATATTCACTTAATCTTTTATACCACATTCGACCAGATTGTTTTAATCCATATATGGATCTTTGTAATTTAATCGAATAAAGATGGCGAGAATGTGATTTAGATACTTCAGATATTTGAAATCCTTCAGGGATCTTCATATATATATCTTCTTCAAGGGAACCGTACAAATATGCTGTCACAACATCCATTAACCGCATTTCTAATTTTTCAATGACCGCCAGGCTAATAAGATAATGAAAAGTTGTAGCATCCATCACAGGAGAATAAGTTTCTTCATAATCAACGCCTGGTCTTTGTGAAAAACCTTGAGCAACCAAACGTGCTTTGTATCTTACGATTTCATTTTTATCATTTCTTTTCCTTACAAAAACCCATTTATAACCAATTGGTTTAGTCCCTTCAGGAGTTTGGACTACGGGTCCAAAAACATTATGCTTATTAAGTGAGCTCAATTCTTTTTCAATTGCTTCTTTCCATTGTGGCCAATCTTTTCTATGTCTACATTCATCAATTGATTTTGGTTCAAGATCTTCAGGATCCATCATTATATCAAGTGCTACATTATATGAGAAATATTCGTCAATGATAGTATCATTTCGGTTCCACCTTTTTCCCGTAACGACATAATTTACTGAGATCTCTTCCGTATCAACACTTTCAGGTACCTGTTCCTCTTCAGCAGTATCGTTTATCATATCATGGGCCTCTTCTGGAGTCTCTGCTGGAGATTTTATTTCATCTATTTGGGCATCATCATATTTTGCTCCTTTTCTTTTTCGAGGATTTTTATCTTTGGAACCGATTGGTCTTCCTCGCTTCATGCGAGGTCTTGACTCATTTGCTTTGATAATTTGTCCTTCAGGGACTTCAATTTTTGCAGGAGCATTTGCAGCTGGTATGTGTGACTTAGTCACTCTATTGATATCATTGAATGCATCAGGCAACTGATTTGCTATGCCTTGTAAATGAATTATTCTCTGAACTTCTTGTTCACATTGGTTTGTACGAGGATCAAAAGTGTTCAATGTTGATGCATTCCATGTAATTTCTTTCTCCAGCTGCTTATTTTCTCCCCCTGATTTTGGGAAAATTTTAGTTTCTCCCCCTAATTTTGGAAAAATATTTTCATCAAAATGACAGCCGGCAAATCTTGCAGTAAATAAATCACCCGTCGTTGGTTCAAGATATTTTATTATTGAGGGAGATTCATAACCGACATATATTCCCAACTTTCTTTGAGGACCCATCTTTGTGCGTTGTGGTGGGGCAATTGGGACGTATACCGCACACCCAAATGTTCTAAGATGGGAAATATTAGGCTCTCTTCCGGAGGCCAATTGCAAGGGAGAGAATTTGTGATAGCTTGTAGGTCTGATGCGTACAAGTGCTGCTGCATGTAAAATGGCATGTCCCCAAACTGTAACGGGTAGATTTGTTTTCATAAGTAATGGTCTAGCAATCAATTGGAGTCTTTTAATAAATGATTCTGCAAGACCATTTTGTGTATGAACATGAGCTACAGGATGTTCAACTCGTATCCCAATTGATGCACAAAACTCATTAAAAGCTTTTGATGTGAATTCTCCGGCATTATCTAATCGAATTGTTCCAATATTATAATCCGAGAATTGTGCCCTTATTCGGATTATTTGTGCAAGTAGTCTCGCAAACGCCAGGTTGCGAGATGATAATAAGCACACATGTGACCACCTAGTTGATGCATCTATCAATACCATGAAATATTTAAATGGTCCACATGATGGGTGAATGGGACCACATATATCACCCTGTATTCTTTCTAAAAATTTAGGAGATTCTGTTCCAATTTTTGCTAAGGAGGGCCTGATAATTAATTTTCCCTGAGAACAAGCAGCACAAGAGAATTCTCTAGTTTGAAAAATCTTCTGATTTTTTAATTGATGCCCGTGTGAATTCTCAATAATTTTCCGCATCATAATTGACCCAGGATGGCCTAGCCGATCATGCCATATAACAAAATTATTTTTGTCCGTAAACTTCTGGTTTACTGTGGCATTTACTTCAATATTTCGAATATTGGTATAGTATAATCCGGAAGAAAAGGCTGGCAATTCTTCTATAACACATTTGCTACCCGAAGTGATACTTGTAATATAAAGAAATTCTTTATCCCCTTTATTCACCGTTTCAACATGATATCCATTTCTACGGATATCCTTAAAACTTAATAAATTTCTTTGTGACTTTGGGGAGAACAATGCATCATTTATCATAAACTTTGTTCCTTCGGGTAGTAATATAGTAGCTCTTCCGGAGCCTTCTATCAATTTTATACTCCCAGAAATTGTGCATACATTGCCTTCATATTTGTTTAAAGAGGTGAAATATTTTTCATTTTTAAGTATAGTGTGAGTAGTGGCGCTATCTACGAGACAAATATCTTCCTCTTTTGCTACGTGCCCAATTCGAGACATATTGCTTCAATATTAGATAAATATCTATTAGTAAAAGTGATAATCATTAGAAAGAAACACAAACATAATATAAGCGAAACAAAAGGTACATAATATATTTTAGTTATCATTCAGAGTAGTAGGATTCTCATAAAAGTCAGCTGCATCTAAATACGTCATTTTGAGGAGGTCGTCAGCGTGCTCGTTCTCTCCACAAACCAAATTTGTTTCGACATTCTTTCCCTTGTCTTTGAGTGATGCTTGGTAAAGTTCAACCAAGTGTTTTGGCGTACGACAGGTACGCGACCAATGCCCCTTCACTCCACATCTATAACATGTACTTTCAACAACCCCTTTTCCTTTATCTTTATTAATATTGTTCTCCAACTTCGGGTTGGGATTAGATGTATCATTCTTGAAAATAGGATAATTATGGATTTTATATCCACGACCACGGGTTCCTTGTCCACGAGCAAAACCACGTCCACGTCCTCGTCCGCGATTACCACTTCTTCCACGCCCGCCACCTCGTCCACGCCCATAATTGTATGTTGCCGCATTCGCTTCAGGGAATGGGCGAGATCCAGTTGGGCGAGACTCATGATTCTTCATCAAAAGTTTATTATTTTGTTCAGCAACAAGAAGACAAGAAATCAAATCTGAATATTTTGTAAAACCTTTTTCACGATATTGTTGCTGGAGGACTACATCTGAGGCATGAAAGGTTGAGAAAGTTTTTTCTAACATATCCGCATCAGTAATATTTTCTCCGCACAATTTTAATTGAGAACTTATTTTAAAAAGTGCGGAGTTATATTCACTGACGGTTTTGAAATCTTGCAGCCTCAGATGCATCCAATCATAACGAGCTTTTGGAAGAATCACGGTCTTTTGATGATCATACCTATCCTTTAAACTTTTCCACAATTCAAGTGGATTTTTTACTGTCAGATATTCACTTTTAAGTGCTTCATGAAGATGGCGGCGAAGAAAGATCATAGCTTTTGCGCGGTTTGACTCGGTCTCTTGATTTTCCTCTTTAATTGTATTTCCGAGCCCTTGTGCAGCCAAGTGAATTTCAATATCCAATATCCATGACAAGTAATTCTTTCCCGTAATATCAAGAGCCTCGAATTCAAGTTTTGTAAAGTTTGACATATTGTAAACTATACAAAAATGTTAGTAAAATATATTAAACAAACAGAATGATTATAAAACTAATAAATCACAAGTGCAATCTCAAAAATTAACCAAGCTAATACAGATTAAAATATCAAGTCTCATCATGCAATAATAATAAAAGATTATCAATAAAATTACTCTAATAATTTTAGTTACTTTCTAAACTATAATGCACATACAATAATGACTAAAATAAAATTAATAGAAGATAACCTATAAAATTTTTATTCTTATTCTTAAAGATTTTTTTTTTCTTTGAATATACGCACGGAAACTATAGTTACTCCGGTGACCTAGCCAACTACCCAAAGCATAGGATATACATCAAAAAGAACACCACGTAATAAAATCACAGCGGCCAGAGAATCATTAACCAAATTCTTGGTTTTTAACATACTAGAGTTGCATCATTCCTTAAAGGTAGCATATAATTATTCACTAAATATTATTTAGTAGCAAAAATGTTCAAGAGGTGACGACATGTTGAACTATAATAGCATACAAATTGAACTTGGTGACATAAAAAAAAATGTGCATAAAAAAATTTAGCCTGGCAAACCATGTTTGTCACAGATAAACTAGTTACCCACATTAATCAAATATTTTTTTTTTTCGTAACCATCAAATGTGCTTGCATGTGACAACGCTAAAAAAAACGTGTGTGATCAAACTTTAGTATGAATGAGATATAAGAGATTGTGCCTCTAAATCTTTAAGCAAACTACTAAACTTCTTGAACGAGCAATTCGTGCTGATAACGTATTAGAAATATATTGTATATATTATATATAAGATAAATATGAGAGAGAAGCCATTGTATTTCATTTCAAGTGTGTCAATTACAAGATGACTTGAGACCTATTTATAGGCTCACTAGAACACATGTAGAGAAATCCAAAAGCCAAAGTACATGAATTTGAAAAGCCAAAGGTCAAGAGTTATGCCTTTGGAAAGATCAAGAGGTTGCTCTAGAAAAATCTAGAGACATCCATATTATAACAAATAACATGTACTATATTTTTCTTTTTTCTTTTTAGGAGGAAGTGGCCCTTCTCTTCTTTAAATGTAACATTATTTGTCTCGTGTATTATCTACTATATGATCTTTTTTTTTTGAAACTATCTACTATGTGATCTCTTAAGAAAAATTAATTTGAAATGAGACTTGACTAGAGTTTCTGCTACGATACATGTTATTTTACAATTTCAAAAATCTTTTCTATCAAATGCGTTTAAACGTGCAAACATGATATGTTTAGTAGGATTTGGTTGCAACTGCTAATAAATAGATTTGGACGATATATGTGATAAAATATTACGAATAGTGACTTTATATAGAGTAAATAAAAAAGTGATAACAGCGCTATAAATACGAGGAAGTATTAGTATATCATTAAGTATTGATAATATGTTGGACTGTTTGAAAATTAGCGGTTAACTATTAAGGATTGAATTAGATGTTTTGACTAGCTGATTATAGTAGATGTTTTAATTAACGGATTAAATCAATTGTATCTCGTAAAACTGTTTGGTAATAGTTGATTGATTAGTTTTTTCTGACACAAAACAAAACTTTTAACCAAAAAAACTCCTTAAAATAGTTTTTTCAAAATTAGATTTTAGATTCTAAAATTTATTTCAATCCACTGACTGCTAATTAAACCTATAAATCATCCCAAATCTCAAACTTCCAATGAGATTGAAATTTGGTGAGGCAAGTTATACATCAATTTCAAGTTCTACCCGGGATTGTGTGTCAACATATTTGCATCCTAAAATAACGCACAACTTAAAAGATAATTCTCAATATAAAAATATAATCGTGTAATTATCTAATTGGTAAAAAGTATATAATTTAAGTTTATATTATTTTATTTTTTAATATTATACTCCCTCTATCTCATTTTAAGTGTCCTGTTTTGACTTTCAACGGTCAAACTGACCAATTTTTGACCAAGCATAAAAAACAAAATTGTTATTATTTTAAAAAACTAAAAATTACATTTTTATTGTATATTGTATGTGCTTTATAAAGACACAATTCTTCTTAATTTTTAAACATTATATTATATCTGTAAATCACAGTCAAAATTTGGTCAATTTGATCATTCAAAAGTCAAACAGGGATGGAGGGAGTATATAGTTGAATGATTATTAATAGTGCTAAGAACTTATTTATATTTTTTGAAGAATAATACAACATCAAAATGACACTACATACTAACGGTCCCTAGCTTAAATATATAATTAAATTATTTTGACATTTTTTGAATAAATTCAAAAGACACTCAAAGAAGAAGCAATACAGCCACATGGAAGGTTTTCAAGGTGTTCGGAATGTCTTTGTTGAATTATTATCATTCACCCAAGACAAACGAAGCACATTTTGCAAAATATTCTTGTATGGGGTCGCTCAACAATTTTGATGGACCATCCAATATGACCAACACTAGATTATCCTTTATCCATATCATTCCCTCCCCGTGTCTCGGACCATTCTAAAATTTTAATCGAGAACATTAATGAGGCATGCAGTCTCGTTTCTCAGAGATATACACACTGCGCGCGCGGCCCTAGTTCAGTGGTGAGTGGCGAGCTAAATGCCTAGTAGTACTCTCTGTTTTATTCATCTGCGTTCGTTATTTTTGGATATTTTTAAATATTATTTTAAAATATAACTTTCTAATATATTTTTAAATTACTTTTTCCGAATAAAAAATCTGATGTTTAAAATTCTATTACAAAAATAAGAATTTTAGAAAAATCTTATAAAATTATCTATACTATCTATTATCTATCTATCTATCTATACTATAATAAGCCAACATGACTATAATTGGTCGTCGTACAAAATTTTGGTTTGGTCATGTTGGTTTGGTGATTCATTTTATAACTAAAAGTCTGCTACACATAGAGTTCTCGTAGTCTTACATCTCTAAACAGTTTGATATACTACAAGATAAAAACTCCACCATTATGACATTATTCTTTTAAATATAATTTATAATTAGTTAAGAATAAAAAAATAAATTTACTATCATTAATATATATTATTATTATATAATAATTAATAATTAGCTTAAAATTATATAGCCGCCCGTGCTTTGCACAGGTTTAAAGCTAGTATTTTATATATATTGAAATGTGTGTAAATAATAAACGTATAAAATTGGCGAGATGGAGGGAGTATGTAACTAGCTTTAGAGTTTTGTGCCGCACTGCACATTAGTCGTGCCCGCAGGATGCGCGACCCACATCGCCCAGACGATGACGGATCTGATTTTGCTGAAAAATGAAAAAAATTGAATCGAAAAACATTTTTATTGAATAGAATTTATCGATCAGATATCACATTTGCTAGCCAAATACCAGATTAGTTGTTAAAACATTAGTAAAATTGTCGAAGAAAACTAAAAAGAGAACTAACTAAAAAATCTTGTTCTCGTAATAGTAATATTATTCCAAGTGACAACCACAAAATCTCTTAATCAGAGAATTAGTATTTTTTCAGGGTTTTGTAGTTTATGAAATCAGAGGTTTTGTAGTAAAATTTGGATTAAAATTCTTGACGTCTGAAAGAAATATTCGGATAAAAACAAAAAATCGCGAATCTAAGAAAGAAAAAGAGAATTTTCATTTAAAAAAATTTACCGACCAAAGTTCATGCAGAGATGGGCTGAAAATTTGGTCATATTGAAAAACTGAAAAAAAACGTAGCTAAAACACACAAGATTTATGGAAAGGAAGAAAAAAAGACGGAGAGAAAGGGAGGATGAAAAGAAGGAATCAAATGTCAGGCAACAAAACAAAGTTATCTAGAATGACACAATCGTTAATTAGCGATAAAATAAAATCGTCTAATACGATAAAAATCATTAACTATGACATTCTTTCAAAACGAACATAAATAATTTAAGTAGATGATACAAAAAATAATTAGCTATCTAAATAATGAAAAAGTGATACCAATCGAAAGATAATAAAATAAAGATTACGATTTTGTGATCAATTTGACTGGAAATGAAGAGATTTCAAGAGAAAATTGAATTAAAAATAAGAATTTTGTGACTATAAGAGAGAAAAAATAGGATTGCTGAAAAGTAGAACATGGATCTAAGATGAACATTTTTTTAGGTAAATATATAGGGATGGGCATTCTCCCGCCCCGCTCACTCCTGAGCCGATCCCCGCCCTGTTCGGGTCGGGGATTCGGGAAAATTTTCGGGAGCGGGGCGGGGATCGGGGAAAATTTTAAAAAAAATTCGGGGATCGGGGCGTGGTAGGGGATTCGTGTCTCCCCGCTCCGATCCCCGACCCCGATTATATATATATAATAATATATTTATATATGGTTATATATATTATACTAAATAAATTATTAAAAATAGATACCTTTTATATTATGAAAATTAAAAAATAAACTTTATCCTTTATTGAATCAATTATAATTATATTATAATATAATATATTTTAGAATTGTCGATTATAATATGATTTGATGCTGAAAATATGAGATAATATCATTTTATTAGTATATTAGGAGTTAGTAGTTTGCTTTTTTATTAAAAAGTATATTATATTACAAAGTTATTATTATTTTATTAAAAAATATATTTCCCCAAATCCCCGCGGAGATCCCCGTTCCCTGTTCGGGGCGGGGATCTGGGAGGAAAATAATCCCCGTTCGGGGTCGGGGAAAAAGATTGAGTTCGGGGATAGTACTCCCCGACCCCGAAGTGCCCCCGTGCCCATCCCTATAAATATAATACATATGATAACTAATAATTAACTTGGTTGTATAATTAAGATGATTAGTGTGTATATATAGGGGTCTATTACATTACAAATTTTTATTCAAATAAAAACTAAAAAACTTATTTATCACATTGAAATATATCAAATAAGGTATGAAAATTGATTATTGAGAGATTAAGAAAAATACAGTGAAGTCGGATTTCAAAAAAGTGAATCGACTGATGAGAAAAATCAAATTAAAAACGGAGGGATTCTATGCAATGAGTGTGGAATGGCCAGCATGGTGAATTCGACGGGACCATTAGATCGTATTGATATTGATGTAATGACTTAAATTAGTTTGTAATTTTTATATGATTTTTATTTGTATTTGAACACTAGTACGCGCACACATATATAATATTTCAAATTTTTAATAAAAAATATCGACCGGTAAATTTTAATATCAAATATTTATTACTAAATTTATTTAAATTATAATTTGTGTGAATGGGTAAAATTGAAGTTCCAATTGCATATATGTTATAATAGTTTAGTTTAGTGATGTAAAATATTTGAAATTGCTCATCATCTGGTTAATTAAATAATTATCATTTTTTATTTTGTGAACAAACATTAATAAACATTAAGATAAATTAGTTGTTCCCGATTTCTCACCACTTGAGTCCATCTTTTTAAGCATGTTGAGACTTGAGTCATTCCTATGTTGTAGTTTATTAGTATACTATACGCTGTCCTCTGGCCACTGTATATAATCCGTCAAAGCTGGCTCCATGATTCTATAAATAACTAGTTTCATCACTTGCATAGTTGCATCTAACCATCTATATCTCTATATATAAGTACATGCAACACAGCACAATAGAAGTAGAAGCGATCAAATACAATAAGTCCGTTTCGATGATGACTTGTGGCTTTTGGTTGGTGATGCTCCTAGGTGTTCTCATGTCTCTGATAGGAGTAGGACTCATTACAAACCATTTTTTACCTTTGTTGTTATCAAAGCTTAATGGCTATGTACTTCCAAAAGGGACTTTTAGCTGGCCTCTTCTTGGTGAAACCCTCTCTTTTCTCAACCCTCATCCATCCAATTCTATTGGCACTTTTCTTCAGCTCCATTGCTCTAAGTAAGAACTTTACAAAATCTGTTTTTTTTTTTTAACATGTGTAAATGCTAAATAAATAAATAATATTTGCAGGTATGGGAAAGTGTTCAAGTCCCATCTGTTCTTGACACCAACCATAGTGTCTTGTGATGAGGAGCTCAACTACTTGATCCTACAGAATGAAGACAAGTTGTTTCAGTGTAGCTATCCAAAGCCCATCCATGGAGTGCTGGGGAGCTTGTCAATGCTAGTGGCAGTGGGTGACACTCACAAGAGGCTTAGGAGTGTGGCTCTGTCTCTTGTCACAACCACAAAATCAAACCCTCAATTCTTGAGTGACATTGAGAACACTGCTATTCAGATTTTGGATTCTTGGAAACACAAAAAGCAAATCCTCTTCTGTGAAGAGGCTAGAAAGGTGCATGTCCCTAGCTACCTACTATTCATCTTTTCTTTCAAGTACATATTTTTGTTCATTTTACACTCCTAATAAGAAAGTACTACATCTTTGGTAATTAGATTAGTGTGAATAGCACAGTCAAAAAAATCTGACAAAATCTTTTTGGGTGCCACAGTTTACATTCACTGTAATAGTAAAACAGGTGCTAGGGTTAAGCCCTGATGACCCACAAACCTCAGGAATCCTCAAGGATTTTCTTACCTTCATGAAAGGGCTCATTTCACTTCCACTATACATTCCTGGGACTCCTTATGCAAGAGCTGTTAAGGTATATTTAATTCCATTTTTCAATCTGTTTACTTTCAAGTCACTCTGAGGAGAAAGTGGATTAAAAGTGTTGTGAATGAAATATGTAATATAATATAAATATTAGTCATGGAAAAACATAGTATTATAATGGTTATATGGAAAGAAGGCATGTGATGATGTGATTATTATCTGCTTTTATCCACATATCTTTACAGGCTAGAAGAAGAATAGCATCTACTGTCAAAGCAATTATTGAGGAAAGAAGGAAGAATAGTACTACTGCTCCAAGTTCATCACAAGATAGCAGCACAAGGGGTTTTGATTTCTTAGAGATCCTCTTATGTGTTGATGCCTTATCTGAAGATGAAAAAGTTAGCTTTGTTCTTGATTCTCTACTTGGTGGTTATGAAACCACTTCTTTGTTGATGGCCATGGTGGTTCACTTCCTTGATCAGTCCACTACTGCACTTGAACATTTAAAGGTCATACAAATTTAATCCATTCTCCTATTTATACTCTATTTACCAAGCGAATATTATACTAGAAGATCGAATCTGGTTCATTAATCTCAACACCGCGGATAGGCCTTTACCACAAGGCTGTCGTACAATCCTCTGATATAATTCAAAATTGTCAATAATATTGATTGTAGGCGCCGTATCTTAATATATTAAGCAAAGTTATAATATTCTCCCCGTGCTAACTTTATTTGCTTGGCATATATCTTGTTAATTTACGTATGTAGTTGGAGCATCAGAATATAAGAAACATGAAGAATATCAACGATGTTTCTTTGAACTGGGAAGACTATAAGAAAATGGAATTCACACAACATGTAAGTGAAGAATATATATAAGTACCTTGAGATATCCCTTTTGAGTGATTACTAAATTATAAACTAATCTTATGATTACTTAATTTGCTTTTTAGGTCATCAATGAAGCTTTAAGGTACGGGAACGTTGTCAAGTTTGTGCACCGAAAGGCTCTTAAAGATGTTAAGTTTAAAGGTACTTGTGAGAATAATACGAACTCCACTTAATAATCTGCATAGTTTAAATTGCAAACAATATTTTAAACATGTAAAATTGCTTTAATTATGGATCCATATCAATCATGCATGCATGAGCTATTCTATCATTCTGCAAGCTTTTTTTACAACCTTTATTTAGGAAGAGAAAAAGGAGAGAAGAAAATGGGTCCTATTAACTTGCTTTTATATTTCACAGATTTTGTAATTCCATCAGGATGGCAAGTCCTACCAGTTCTCAGTGCAGTCCATTTAGACAAGACTCTCCATGCAGACGCTTCCCAATTTCATCCTTGGAGATGGGAGGTACTGAATTCACATACAAATCCATCATTTCAGATAGGCATAGTTAGTTACTTGATAGGGGTATGAGAATTGAACTCGGTGGATCCCCCTTAACCACTAGATTGTCCATTGATACTCGTCGTATTAGATTACTGTTTAAATTTTGCTAGTTTGAATACTCAAGTTTTTACAAGGTTAACTTGTTTTACGAGGAAGTAAATCAATTTTCCCTCTATACAAAAAGTTCCAATGAAAATCAGAAAGCAGGTTACTGGTATGATGGTATCTAACATATTTGTGGATGATCTGATAAGTAATTACCATAAGCAGTTAACAAATTAAATAAATTTTGATCTTCAGAATCAAGAACAAACTTGCAAGAAGTTCACCCCTTTTGGTGGGGGAACAAGATGCTGCCCTGGCTCTGAACTTGCTAAAGTTGAAGTTGCATTCTTCCTCCACCACCTTGTACAAAAGTTCAGGTAATTAGCCTTATGTTGTCGCTATCATTTAAACTTCAGACAGAGAGACAAAAAATGTTTATCCTAATAATGCTATGTTAGCAACCTCTCTGAAGCTGAAATTAATTTTTCTAATCACTGACAAAATAATGGGAGCACTACCATGTATGTTGTGCAGATGGAGAACAGAATGTGGTGACTTACCTTTTGCATACCCATATGTAGAATTCCCAAGGGGTTTGCCACTATATGTTGAGGAGATTGAATCTAACGGCGCTGTCGATAAAAAGGAAAATTAAGGCCTTTCTTCAATTTAATTTTGTTTCCTAGAAAACTATGAAGTATTGTAATATATGATTTTCTCACTAGTATATATATAAATCAGATGTTTTTATGTTCCATTGTTTCCATTTTGATTTCCATTCCTAAGTCTGCATCACAGTTCATAGAGTTCAGTGGCCGTGGAAAATAAAGGTGCCTAAAAGGCACAAAAATCTGATCAAACACTGCAAATGACAAACTATTGAGTTAATGTGGCAGAAGAACTTGTATTTGGTCAAGTGGTATATAAACTTTATAGGATTACAAGTAATTGTGTTGCTATGTTGGTCAGTTCTCCAGAAACACAAGGAAGAGTTAAAAGAAGAAACTACACTGAAGAAAGTAGTTAAAGAAGCTTCATTTTATCCTTGAACTGCCTTGACAGCAACATAATTTGTCACATAATGCTTACTGACTGTCTGGACACTTCGGTTGCGTTTACTTGGATGGAACGGAATGGAGGAGAATGGAATGGAATTTAGCTCTAAATTGGGGTGTTGGAGAAAATGTTTATAATGTTCATTCATTCCATCATTCCATTCCAAAACTTGAACTAGAAATCTAATCCACTTCTTCACTACAATCTTACCATAAGAAATTAAACTCAGTCATATTTAGTTACTACCTTCTCAGACTATCTTCTTTCTCCATAAAACGTTTTTATAATGTTTCATTTCATTCCATCCAAGTGAACGCAACCATAGTGTTTAGCTGCATTTCTTTGTGTGAGCTTCAGTTAGATTATGGGAATCCCCTTCACCAGCCGTGTCAATTTTCAGATGATTTGATAAACAAATGAACTGCAATGACCAGTGCTCTGTAAGCAGCAGAAATCTACAAGGACGGAAACTGATAACCCAAGATGGTATAAATGACATGGATGAATCTTGTATGTTTACATTTGTATAATCTCTATTAGTTTCATTGTAAAGAAGACTGCAGAGAATATATTTAAGCATTCGCACACAGTTTTATCATACACCAATGCTTGAACCAAAACAGAGTCTGGTTGCAGATGCTGCTGAATAACTTAACAATGTGGCTAGGGAGGATGAATCCGTCACTGGCTGTATGCTGTCGTGCTGGAAAATTACGATCTAACTGAGAATCAAAGCTATTAGCAGCTTAACTACTGAAATTGCAGTCACCAATCTTAATAGCAGCAGGAGCCGTTGCAGATTAATGGTAATGGCTTGTTTGTTTCTTCAAACTTATGAAGCTTCATTTTTATTAAATCGCAACAAATTTCATCATATTCCAAAACCTTGTGACCAAGCAATCAGTCAATCAGGTTTGTAAGAAGTAAAGCTAGTCTGTTGAGTAACTTCATGAAGTATAAAGTCCTCTGCATCCAGATCTATGTCTATTATTTAGAGTATGTGTTATATTTAGTATTTACAAAAGACTTGGTTAAACAAATAATCGGACGTTAGAAAATCCGTCAACCAGACACACATTAGCGCTGTACTTGTCTCATACAGTGGCCTCGTCTCATAGTATCAAATACCTTAATCATGCACTAAAAGTAATTATTGTCATATCTTTTCTTGGAAAGAAACTGCCAGAAATTCTTATGTACAAGTTTTAATATAATCAATTTATTATTATACAGTAATGTCTACTGAGAGGAAATAACATCGTTTTTTCCAATGAAAGAAAAGCCAAAAGTATGCATATATAAACCAAATATATACTTAAACTTCAGAGCTCTTGGCTTAATGCATGTTACCTATTGAACTCTCCTCAGCCTCATCTCCTGGACTTTCTCCTGTCATTTCCTTCTAGTCACTCCTTTAAATACCCACCATAACTCCTGCATCTCAAGCATATCGCATTACATCTTTTCATCATGCATATTTATTAATTATAGGTACTGCAGTCTCATACAAGGAAAGCTTATGAGCTTAATTGTTGAAGATAGACTATTATGACTCCTCAGTCGAGAGCCTACGAAACAGTATGTCAATTTAAGATTTTGTTGAATGTAGTTAACAATTAGTTCGCCTGAATTTATGTACTAAATTATTCTAGCTATGTAGCATGCTTGATTCCATGCATTGATACTTACCATTAGCAAATGATTTACATTGTGTTCTACAGGGGCTTCGGAATCAGGGCTGCATCAAGAAGGTTAAAGGTAATGAGTCTGGAGAAGGAAGCGAGGGGAGTGAATGATCTGCCTGGCTCCCTGTATGCCAACTAAGAAGAGTATGGTCTATACGTATTTGACTTACTTTTAGTTGGCATCAGAGGATTCAGGCAGAGCTACACTAACCACCTCAGGGGGTACATGGAACTCATACTTATTTTTACAGGTTTAATCCTACTTCTGCTCATTTTGACATTTTGGATAACTGATTACGAATTTCTAATGCTAAAACTGATTATTAATAAGCTTGAGTTTGATTAGTTGCAAGAGTGAAGACAAAATAGATCTTTAGTTAAGTGGCCCTTACCACATAAGGGTTTCGTAATAGACAAAACCAATTCTGCAGTTACCTTGTTAGCATCACCAATTAAATGTATGTGCTTTTTCTCCAAATTAGTTGTTTTTTCATCAATTGTTGAACAAACATTAGCAGAAGACAACAGTACTTAATTAAGATGAGCTGAAAAATAGAACTTGATATGTCGGGGTGCACTTTGTTGATTTAGCATAATTTGAGTAAGCATTCAACTAATTAAAGATTTAGCTCAGTCTTTGTATAGCAATGTACTTGAAGCCTGATCAGCTACAACTAACTAACTAAGCAATGTACTACAGCATTAGCTTAATTGAGCAAACCGGTGATCTTGATGCATGTTATGTGCTGTTAGATGATCCATTAAATATGTAAAGAGCTGGTTCAGCATGCCGATATCACTTGAAACTCACTCTGACGAGATGGAAATCCATGTTAGCATTTGTATTCAGTACTCTGGGCAGCGGGACAATCCTTATTACATAAGCGCCAACTTGGAGGTATCACTGAAGCCTGAATAACTGCCAGTTCAAGGAGTTGTGGTTCCTTCTGGATACCATGAGGTGGATTATTATTCCATAAAAGGGAAAGTAATATTAAGATTTTATATCCTGGAATATTACTAATTTGGCTTGGTTCAGTTGAAATGCTAATTGATAAACTAAGTTCAGACTAGGGATGGGCATTCACCCCGCCCCGCTCGACCCCGATCCGATCCCCGCCCCGTTCGGGTCGGGGATTCAGGGAATTTTTCGGGGGCGGGGCGGGGATCGGGGAAAGTATTATAAAAAATTCGGGGATCGGGGCGGGGTCGGGGATTGGTGTCTCCCCGCCCCGATCCCCGATCCCGATTGTGTATATATATAAATAATAATATATTTATATATTATACTAAATATATTATTAAAAATAGGTAACTTTTATAATATAATTAAAATTAAAAAATGATCATTATTTTTATTGATTGATAATAAATATATTGTAATATAATATATTTTAAATTGTCATTTATTTATATTATAAATCAATTTTAATATGATTTGATACTGAAAATATAAAGCAATATTATATTATTAATATATTAGGAGTTAGTAGTTTGTTTTTTATTAAAAATATATTATATATTATAAGGTTATTATTCTTTTATTAAAAATTAAAATTCCCCGAATCCCCGCGGGGATCCCCGTTCTCCGTTCGAGGTGGAGATCGGGGAGGAAAATAATCCCGGTTCGGGGTTCGGGGCGGGGTCGGGGACGGGTATTGAATTCGGAGATCGAAGTCGGGGATAGCACTCCCCGACCCCGCTATCCCCGACCCCGAAGTGCCCCCGCGCCCATCCCTAGTTCAGACCATAGTTACAAGGAAACTGGTACGCTGCCACGTACCGCGATCCAGATCGTTCGTACCCGATGAGGGAGCAAACGTGAATGGAAACGGTCGGGGTCGCGACCCAGATTATCGGAAGTGATGACCCGCATGAACACACTTCATTCTTGTTCTGAACAATAGATCCATGTCTATGTCATATGATAAGTAGTTTATTTTATCAATAAATGTGTACTTTTATTTGTTATTCAATATTCAATATCTTTTTCTTTGAAAAAAATTATAAATGTATAAATTATCAACTAAAATTGTATATTATAATGGAATTTATATATATGATTATATAATTCTTTTTAAAAGGACCAATCGTACCCATACGTTTTATCGTACCGGATTCAATAAAACTAATGTTCCGCGTACCCGATTTCGTTCCCCATTTCGAATCGAACCCAGTCTTATGTAACTATGGTTCAGACAGTAGATTTTCATTACTATATATTATACAAAGACCATGATTTCTTTCTACATTTTTTTTTGACAAATATGACTTATAGCCTTACAAGTTAGTATCTGTTCTAACAAATTCTCGGGGTGAGCCAGGGTCGAACCCAGAATCTGGGACGACAGAGGATAGAGCTATCCAACCGTGCTCATTTCTTTTTACATTTTGTTGCACTTTTTAACATCTTTTTGAATTTTGTTGGACCAAGGATATCTTATTGCAGTCTGACTCTGGTGAAACTAATCAAGCAACAATAGCAAGGAAAATCCAAGCATTAAGCACATATTGTATTTCTAAACATAATGAGTCTTATATCTGTAAAGCCACATCAGTCAGAAAGTTTATGGAACACACCGTTGGAACAGCGATAACTCCTGTAAAGAAATTGTGAATAGGTGATAAAATGCTAAAAATGTGAATTCTCTTTAAAGTTCCTAAGAGCAAGTCCAATGGTGAGCTATATCTTGTGTTATATCTATATTATAGCTCAAAATCAAAAAAATTCAACTCCAATGGTGTGCTAAACTTGGTGCTAAAATAGCATATTGCTATAGTTGGTGCTATATTTAGCACAAACTATAGCAATAGCTATAATTGCCACCTCATCAAAAAGTAAAAAAGTGGAGGGAAATGAATAAAAAATAGATTTATATCTCAACCTATTCAAGTACATGAATGCACATATATTATTTTAGCACAAGATATAGCACCAACCATTGGAGATGTGATATTATTTTAGCACCAAAAACCACTTTTTGATGCTATATTATAGCAATAGCTACACCTATTTTTAGCTCACCATTGGACTTGCTCTAAGGTCGCATTCAGTCAGGGGAGATCGAGAGGACATCTATCCTAGCAGGAGCCAGCAAGCTTAGAAAGAGATGAAGAAGGCTTTTATCCACTACCACTGTCTTCTAATAAGAATACATGGACCCTTAGTTATCTAGACCCCTCGCCCCCATGATCAGAAAATCCGTTTCTTAATAGTAGTCCAGACCCAAATTATTTTTTGAATTATTTTGGATCGTTGCAACCTAAAGCTTAAATACCACTTGTTGGACCGCTAGCAAGTAACTCCACAAAACTATGATACTATTTTGGGTTAACCTCAAACATATTTGTTTTTGAGCACATCCTGAAGGTTCTCATACTAATGGAGTTAACATGATGTTCATATAAAACCGTTACTAACATACTGATCTAATTGCTTTTAGAAAACTACATTTAGAGATTTGATTATCGCCATCTAAGATGTAGTATTCTTATCCTTAAATATCAGATATGTGAACATAGCGCAACTTTTCAACAAAGAAGTTAAAAACAGGTAATATCAGTATATCACTATAGCTGCTCCCTGAAAATCTGGTTGATGTTGAAGTAACCACTATTTATTTCTGCATTTTCTAGTAATACAAAGACAGGTACACCCTGGTTGAAAAGACTCTATTTTGTTTTAACGAAAGTGGCTGAAATATATTGTACTGCAATCAGTGGCGGAACCAGGATTTATTTCGACCCCGGGCTAAACTATTATTAAAAATTCAGCAAAAAAATTAAAAGTAAATATGCATACCTTAACTGGTTAAGTGGAGATATCTTTACTGTCTTTTTTTGAGGAAGGAATAGATGGCAACTGAATTCTACGATTTTGCATATTTTGATAACATTGTAAGATAATTTCATAGTCTATGTCTTTAAATATGGCCTTTTTGATGTAAACCACCATGTTAAGTGGGCTATATATATATATATATATATATATATATATATATATATATATATATATATAGGGATAGGATCAAATAAAAACTTTTTTAAGTTACAAACTTACAAACTTTTTTTTATCCTTCCATGGTGTTAATCCTTAGTTATAGAAAGTATCCATGTTGAAATTTTTTGAAAAAACATCACAATTTTTAAAAATAACGCATAAATAAATCGTACATTCAACACATTAATAACCGGGGTTCAACATCGGGTGTAGAACACTAATTATCATTGTGTTGAATATATCTAAAAAGATGTTTAAACTATATCTCTGGGGTTTGGGTAGGGTCTAAAAACATAAATATTAGTTATATAACACGTTTACCTTAGTTCTTCCATTTAAAAATTAGTTTATGTACTTCTCCACCACTATTTTAATCGATGTTCAACAAAATATGTTAAAAAAATGTTGAACTCAAATTACATATGCGTTGAACACACAAAGTTTGTAAGTTTGTAAGTTTGTACCAGAACCCACCCCTATATATATATATAGGCAAGTGATCAAATAGAAACTAATGTTATTCTAGAAACTAGAAACCACTCCCATGATCACTGTTTATAACTGCTAATATCACTCGTTTATACGATATTTATCACTATTTTATGCAGTTAAATTAGCAATTTTTATTATTGATAATTGAGAGAATTTACTTATGTTTGCTAGTGGTTATCGATTATTGATGATCAATTATAGCTGTAGGAGGTCTATGATGGTAAAAAAATGATGAGATGAGGTGTGTGGTGGTGGTAAATAATCACTAGTAATGGCAAGTTATGGTGACAAGCGGTGGTAGGTCAATCGTGGGTATAGGTGACCACGATAGCAGTGGAATGGGTTAATAATGATGCCCGTAGGTTCATCAATGTGGTATGAGTGAAGATGATGATGATATATGTTGTATACATGTATATTTACATATCTATATTTTCTGAGATTTCTTGTATAGGAAATAGTGATTTGTGATGTACAAACGAGTGATATTTGCAGTTAAAAATAGTGATAAAAAATGGTCCGATACTAGTTTCTAGTTTCTAGGCTAATTTAGTTTCTAGTGGAGTAAGCCCCTATATATATATATATATATATATATATATATATATATATATATATATTCATTTTTAAATTTGTCCCCGGGCTAAAAAACTAAAAATAAATAAATTATACTTATTATTTTTTTCTCAGCCGGGGCTGGCGCCGGGGCTGGCCCCCCCTTTGTTCCACCCCTGACTGCAATGTATTCTTACAGGGGTGTATTGGATTGGGATTTTAAAGCATTTTTTTGCATTCATGAAATCCGAGGGTATTCGATTGGGATTGTTTGAAATCCATTAAAATCTTGAGGTATTCAATTGGGATTTTAAATTATGCTACAAAATCTGGTGGTATTCAATTGGGATATTAAATTATGCTTTAAAATCCGATGGTATTCAATTGGGATTGTTTAAAATCCATTAAAATCTGATGGTATTCAAATGCTGGTGGATTTTTTTTCATTTCATAAAATGATGGATTTTGTGGCATTTTTCGGTGTATTTTAAGTTTTTTGAAATCCCACCAAATTCAATGGGATTTTGAAGCATTGTACCTAAATCCCATCAACTCTGCGACATTTCATCAAGAATCCGCACAAAATCAAAATCTCATACAATCTATTAAAATCCATAGACTAAAAACAATGCATTAAAATCCCAATCGAATACACCCCCTTAAACCTTCTAACCATTAAAAATGACAAGCGGTTGGCATATGCGAATATATAAACTTCTTCTGCTTCCATTCAGCCGTCTAATAAGTGTTGAATTAGTAGTATTTTTCATATTTCGGAAAACTGATATGGTTCTAAAGTTACTTATTCGAATAAGTCGAGTGTAGGGTAATGGTTAGTGCCAATAAAATTTTTAGGAAATGTTTCATGAGGAGTCGGCTTATCTTGACAATCAGACTTCTATAATTGGTCTGCTACGGATATTTTTCAGTCAGGCTGGACAGCAGAGGATATTTTCGCAGTCCATTTTGATTTCTCAGTTTATTTTTCATGACCATGCTAAGATAGCAAGAACAGTTGTTTCGGGTATATACTTAACGAATAATTCTTCGGTTGATTACTTATTTATATCCTCACTTGGAATTTTCTGAAATTGATCCTTTAGAACAGATTAAACAGACTGCATTGCATCACATCATAATTACAAGCAGCATTCACGTCTCGATTACAACAGTATGAACTACGAAAAATATGACCCTTACTTCCCTAACCAGCCTGTGGTTGATCAATATCTACCAATGTGGGCTGATCTCCCTGCTTTTCGTGCAAAACCTGCATTCATTTGGGCCGAAAATGGTTCAACTTCAGGTAAAGTACAAAGATGGTTACCAAAAAAATAAGCTTTTAGGAGGCAAGATGAATGTTGTCTTGCAAATAAAATTTGAGGATAATGATCAATATTCAACAAGCCCCAAGAGATTGTTGCATGAAGGTGAAGGAAAGCATATGGGAAAAAGAATGAAGGACAATCAGACGGCGGGGGCGTGTCCTCAGTCGCATAATTCAATCCATCCATCTCTTCTCTCCTCATTGTAAGAACAAATATCACAGAAACAAGAGGTTTCTTGTAAGATTTAAGTCCCCACTCCCCCATGTTGGTAATGTGGTTTGTTCAGTCTGGTCTGAATTATGGGATTAAAGATTCTGTGTAAGAATCTTGATTCGGGTTGATCTTGCATGTTATATCTTGCAGGCTACTACGTGTTACAAGTAAATTATAAGTATGAAGGTGAAGCTATTGAAAATAAATGACCACTTTATAACATTACTGTGTAAATATGTAATGATTTGTGTTCAAAATAACAATAAAAAATCATGCCTCTCAGGTGGACGATGTAACATCCTTATTAGTACTGTTTACATATTGTCATATGAACATGATCAGAGAAGATCTATGTCCTTATCTTTGTTCAGATCACCATAACTACAACGACATCCATGGCGTCGAGGCTTTTCGGGATTATCTGGATCAGAATCACTTGATTCCATCAAGAGACCTCTTAAGCACCTCCTTCGGATTGTAGTCTCATAAGTGAGCTTTTGTGAAGGAGTAATGCTGGCTTCCACCTTTTGCGCCACAAGTTGGTTTGCATTAGTGGTTGTCTTGATGGGCTCTGTTGGATTTTGAGTGAGAGTGAGGTGAACTCCAGGGTTCCTTTCTGTAATGGAACTTTTGAACACAATAGAGTTATTGATTCCCTGGCAATTACTATTCATATATGCTTTTGTCATCTGATCTTCCTTGGTATTAGCTTCTTCTGGTCTTTTGTCTACCGAGCTTTTGTCTCCTTCAGACGTGGCTTCAGCGCGTTCATCAGGGTTGAGCTTATAGCCTCTGTGAATGTGGACCGTTCCTTCTTTTTGTGACCCTATTTGCATGGTGGCTCCTTTGTTTTCACCGACTAGGGTTATAACACTCACTGGTTTCCCCTGCTCACTAGCCATCTTTTGAGTCAGCTTGGAGATGTCATTCTTGATCTCCTTCTGCATAGATATCCCTTCTCCATTTGTTGCCATAGGTTTTGGGCGAGACGTGCCTGCCCTGTTTTTGTTTGACTGATGTGATGCTGTGGTAGATTGCTTCCCTTGCAACATGGGGGAATTTGAGTGCAATACCTTTTTGTATTTTTCATTCGTTTCTTCAGCAGTCATTGGAGTTGGTTTAGTTGGTAGAGGATCTGATTGTTGCGAAGTTGGAATGGCAATGGGCTTAACCGTTGATTCTATTGGGGCCTTGGAGATCACCTCATCAGTAATATCTTTTTCCGGGTGAGCTTGTAGTTGTGGCACAGGGCTCTCTATGGTAGATGGAGAGCCTTTTTGAGTAGGTGTTTCTGTTGTTGGTTGAAAATTTTTGGTATTTTTTCCTGATAGATGATTGTCAGGACTAGGTGGAGATCGAGAAGGTGATGTAGGTTGAGAGTCAGTTTCTGATACACTGGATTTTGGAGGGGATGCTAATGGGGACTGAGAGGCGTTTTTGGACTTGGGAGATGTATGAGATGGTGCTCTAGATTGAGGTGATGCATTTAAAGGTGGCGGGGATTTGGAAGTAGCTCGGCGTTGTGTGCCTAATTGTGATTGCGACGTTGTCTGAGATGAAGTTCCTGACTGAAAATTTTTAGGGGAAGGTGAAGAGGGTTGTTGTTTTGGTGTGGCTTGAGCTTGTGGAACAGAGTTCTGTTCTACGTCTTGTTTTGATGTTTGAGCGGCTGGTCTTACAGGCTGCGGAGTGGTTAAGGAAGGCCTTCGGGTTTCAACTGTAGGTTGACTTGGGGAAGTAGATGTAGGAGCAGGGTCTTTTGTTTTGATTGCAGTTTGCCTAGTAACATTAGGACTTCCGGTGGAAGTGGGTTTGGGAGATGTTTTTGTTGATGTCGTAGACCTTGGAAGAGCTTTTGGTGTTTGTGATGAACCTTGAGATTGTGATGGTGGTCCTTGTGAAGCAGTGGTAGGGTTGGCATTAGGCTGGTTAGGGTTTGAGGTGGCACGGGACGGATTATTAGTTACAGGGGAAGGACGACGAGTGGGTGCAGATGGAGCTGACCAGGGTAGGCGAAAGCTAAATCTTTGTCTTTGATCCCCCATTTCTGTTAAGAAAGTTCAACAATGTGATGTATTTGAAATGTTTTGTAAAGAACTGTACTGTATAGGCTCTGAATGAAATTTTAGAAAAGCTGAACACAAGCAATAAATATTATAGCCTTTGATACCTTGGATTTGATACAAGGCTCTTAGTTGCTTCATCTAAAGACTAAAGGCTACTTTTTATTTGAGATTCTGTAAATGCATTGCTTTTCATTGCAGTTACTTGTTTTACTCTTTTAAATGATGTGAAATATGTTGCAATTTGACTAAGATACTTAAGAAATATGTTGCAAGTGACTTAACATTCAGGTATTCCTTATCTCTCTGGTTTCAAATTTTTGCTTCTTTATATATCTCAGGGTTTGGGTTCAGATACGTTAAGTAAACTTATGGATGAAATTAAACCCCTCAACACAAGTGTTCTTTCCTTTAACCTGCTTGCTCAAGAAATTCCGCATTTCTAAGAAGTTAGATTCAGGAAGTTATCTCGAACTCATTTATTCCCATGGTCTGTCTGTCTTATTTCAAGCACATCTTCCGGGAAGTCATATTCATTTCCAGGTTAAAAAATGCATGCTCTTACAAAAATAATTAGAACTTACCAAGAGACATGCAGGCTTGCGGTTCTACAGCACTGGCATTTGCAAGCATCTGCACATTATGGATGTGTCCCATCTTCAGTTACGCCTAAGGGGATTACAGAAGAGAAATCTCCTACGATGCAAGATAAAGGCCTGGAGAATACAACAGTTGCAGAGGTATTGATGACAAAGGGTGAAGAGAAAGTAGGGTCATGGATCTGGTGCCGCGCTGATGACACTGTACATGATGCAGTGAAGCAAGTAAGTTGCACAATTTTTTCATAAATATGACAGTTACAGTTGCACAGATAAGATAATACCCTTTTAAGTGCTTTTTTGGACTATGTATGTAGTTCTTAAAGACTGATACAATAAAAACAGATGGCACAAAATAATATAGGTTCCCTGGTGGTCTTGAAGCCAGGAGATAGCCAGTTAATTGCAGGAATTTTCACAGAAAGAGGTACCAACGTCATATTCTGTAGCTATGGAATGTAATATTCTACACAAAGCATGTTTTGCAGAGACCAGGCAATTAACCTTTAAATCGATCTTGAAAGATCAATATCTAATTTTTCACGATTTATATACAAGTTAATTTTCACACTTGTGGTTGACTGAGATTTGGTCTCGAAACAGACTATTTGAGGAAAATGATAGCCCAGGAAAGGCCAGCTAAATACACGAAAGTCATGGAAGTCATGACTGGACAGGTTTATCTTTGTACTATGATCTTACTCCTACGAGGATACGTGGTTTATAGGAGTACTAATCTTGACCTATACACCTAACTTACAGAACAAGCTAATAGCAGTAACATCTGATACCAACATTCTTCAGGCAATGCAGCTCATGACAGGTTTTTGTATCAGTATTTTAGAAACAAAGCCTGCATTCAGGAGAAAGTCATTAAACTAAAACTGACAGTTGTTAATGTTAATAGATAATCAAATACGGCACATCCCAGTGATAGATGGAAGAATTGTTGGAATGATTTCAATAGTAGATGTTGTAAGAGCAGTGGTTGGCCAGCAAACTGGGGAAATGAAGCGGCTAAATGAGTTTATCAAGGGAGATTACTATTGATATACTGTGACAGAGATTGATATTATTCACTACCTGTTCTTTTATTACATCAAGCTGTTGTAAACATCTAAAGATTAGGAGAAATAAAGGACTACCAACAATTTTATGATTTATGTATTAATGAACTTGAGAGTTATTGCATCCATATTAGGAATGCATATTGACATGGCACTGACATATAACTGGTTTTAGTTTGTGGGCGCATGTGTATGCACAGGGTTTCCATATTATTATTAGGAAAATTACCAATTTACGCAGATGACACGTCAGTATTTGAGAAAAATTTTGAGACAGCTTTTGGGGTCTCTAGCATTTTCCTATATATTATTGTTACAGAATCAGGCCTTTAGATAGGCTGAAAATCAAAAATTGAAACACAAACTTAAATGAAAAACATAATTTTCTGCAATTCAGTGCTGCATTTTATTCTTAGGATGACTTATGCCATAATATTAGCTTTTGCATATACTGAGGCAATATATAAACAGGAAGGCCGAAAGATAAAAATTACTGAAAAATTTCATCCTCAATGAAGAAATAACACGCTTCATAGCAAAAAGGCACTAAAAAGCTTCTGCAAATATCTCAAATATTGATGACATTGAGCTTAATGAGCTTGACTGCTTTAGTGAGTAATTTTTCAGTAATACGCTTGAAACAATGTAATCCTTAGGCTTCTGCAAATATCTCTGAGCTTGCGAGAATAGAACAAACTGCATTTAAAGTATTAGCGATCCTATTCATATCAGAAGACTTTTATCACCCTATGATTCTGAGCAACATATGAAATGCAATAGTAAAACGAAAGGCTGCATATGTAAACAATATTACAAGATAAGTCTTCTATTGTTTCAGAATTGTTAATCTCTAGTTTCCAGAAAGAACACAAGGTGCACCAGTTCTTTATGTATACTTAACAGGTTTTTTCCAAAACAGATTATACAGTAATTATTCATTATTGCTGATGTGAGAATAACAAGAAATTTTCAGAACTGAAATCTATTCAGTAATTGCTCTCTCACAAAAAAAAGATGCCATGTCTAAGAGGACGATGATATATGAAGATAAGTCATGAACCAGAAGCTCATTTCTTAAAGATATATTGTGCAGTCCAACAGATGTGTCCAATCAACCAAAAAAGAGAGCACAGAATTACCAAATGAAATTCTGCAATCCTCATTGGTTGGTTTGTGCTCCATATGCGCTTATCTGATCCTTATCATTTGGAAAATTCCATAACCAAAAGTACTTTTTTCCACTTTGCCATGTCAATTCAAAGACTAGAGATTTTTCATTAAACATATCTTTGTTAAAGGATTCTATCTTAACTGGAACGACGTAAGTTGCTAGGAACTCAAGAAATCAGCATGTTCATTAACAAGCCAAAACATATTACTGATATAAACTTAATCCATTACAGCACAGGAATCAACAAAGGCCCAATGACAAAACCCAGTCATCTAACATATAACACAGCCAGTTAGATTAAAGATGATTTTAATCATGGGGAAGGAAGGACCACAAGGGCGATGAACATCATTTTCCTGGGTGAAAGGGAGGAATCCTTTGAAATGCATTTCATTGAAACAGACTCCAGGATGATAAGGATTCAAAATATCAATAAAAAGACTAGCCTTATAGAGATTCCTAGAGCAATCACCTCACGTATTAGCAGGATCATCCATGATCATGTGGATAGTATCTAAAGGATTCCAGCAAGTTGTGTAGAGGGGGTTTCCTCCAAATTTTCTTTTCCTTGTAAATTTATTAGTTTTGACTACTATTATAATTTAAGCACCTATCACAGGGACCCAGCATCCAATCAAGTTTGTTCGGAACAATCTGAATAAAGATAATCACCGCATGGATGTGTTGAGTACAAATTATGGTGATGTCAATATTAATTAGTGCTAAAAGTATCTGGAACAAGATAAAAGAAGGCTACAATTTTTTTTTGTTTGAAAGGCTGAATACAGAAAAGGCCATGTGTAAGATAAAGACGAAACATTTGATTAGTTAACTGCAAAATTTGTCAAATACTTTGCTGCAGCAAGACCTGATCCAACCAAATTGAATTCTTTTTCAGTTTATAAGTAAGCATCATTTATTAAAATGCCTTTTAACTTAAAGTATTATGTTGGTCTCAATGATATTGTAAAGGGGAGCATCATATACATAAACTTTCTGACAAGGATAATATTCAGGTGATTCCAAACAAGTGGAATCAGGTGATAATTTGGGGATACTTGCTCTATCTAATCTTTGCCTTGATGGTTGGATAAAAAATTAAGCTGACTGGATTTCAACTTCAGCTTTGGACATGACTAATAGTTCAAAGAGAAAATACAGAGTCAAAAGTGAAAAACCATAGTATGAAGAAACTAACATCTTGTGTTACATGCAAGTAGAATACTTTATTCATGCAATAGGGAATGGATTTGTCTCCTGTTAACTTTTGAAATGACTAGTTACTTCAAATTGAATCAACTAAGTTTCATTGTGACGCGAGCCTTTCCCTCACACTAAGTACTAAAAAACCATCCATAGCATATGAGGGACAACACAACAGCAAGAAGCTATGCAGTTCCAGAACTGCATAGAGGCATTCTGAGGCCATGTGATCAAACTAGTGCACAAAACTAGGCTGCTTTAGCATGAGATAAACTGGAAAATAGTCAAATCCTTATATGTTTCGACTGCAATCTGATTTTTCATTTGAGGATTCTGATCAGTTTCTCTGTTAATTAGGTGCAAAAGCTGGCAGTGTTATGTTGAGTATTATGTAGGTGTTTGTTGTTTCTAATAGGTTACCATCTTTTTCGCAAGCAATAGGTAAGTATTAACTTTTTACAAATTAAAAAGCAACTTTATTTTTTTTGCTTGTGTAGAACTGACTTAATTGACTTTACCAAATTGGTGCTTATATGTCAGTAGTCTACTTTAGTTTTAATAGAGTGGGCATAAGAGCTCATCCTGATCAGCACATCTATCTTGATAGGTACCCTAAGAAATCCACTTAGTGATGATATAAATAAAAGACAAGAAAACTACTTTCTGAGAATTCATAAAGAGATTCACCTTTGACACTCTTCACTAATTTTCCTCCACTACATGTGTCCTGAGAATAGCTTCATGTTGTGGCTCTAAAGAAAAGGGATCTCATCTTCTTGTGCCTCCCATAAAAATAAATATTCGATCTCCTACTTGCACCGGTGCACCACTTTTTCCTGTATAAAAGGAGCTATTATGGAAACCAGTCATCCATACTATCTTCTCCCTTGACTGAGGAAGCTCTTCACCATCATCCACATTGCTATACAAATAATTTTACTCACAAAAGTTGTAATCTTCTACCCCTAGTAACGATGTCATCAAACTATATCTCATCCTCAGGAAGCTCTGGCTCTTCCTGGACGCAAAGGCAAAACAAGCAATTTGAAGAGGCTTTGGCAATATATGATAGGGACACCCCTGACCGCTGGTACAATATCTCCAGGGCCGTGGATGGGAAATCTGTCGAGGAGGTTAAGAGGCACTTCGACCTCCTTGTGAAGGACATCATGAAAATAGAGTCTGACCAGGTACCGTTACCCAATTACAGAACAACTGGAAGCAATGCAAGAGGGTATGGAAATGAACAGAGGTATCTTCTTTTCAATATCTCATGCACAGCACCTTAAATTTCAGATAAAATGATAACTTGTTCACAATTATGTACACATATAATAGCTGCTGTCACTTGCTTACTAGTTGCTGTCATTTGCTTGTTTGCTTCATCTAGCTGAGAAGAACATTCTGATATCTATAATTATGCAGAGAAAGTAGGACATCTTTTTCTATATTTGGCCAGTCAGAGATCCTGCTCCAAGTATACCGTTAAAAAGTTTCTGTTTTTTTTCCTATAAAGTGTGCATCGCTTTTGCTATATAAGAATAATGTCCATTATACTCCATATATATTCCTATAAGAGGCACATGATGACATCTAATCCTGCTACTTCAGATAACATGCAAATGATCCTTAATGCCATTCTTGTCGCGCACACACTCATGAACATCGCTGTAATGACATTGTAACGTGGGGAAAGTAAAACCGCATTGTTGATTATTGGTGTTTAATGTTAATCTCACTATTTTTCTCTACTATTTGCCAGACTTTTCAAGAACCTAAGGCTACAGTGAAGCAATGGTGGCATTACTATCTGTGTCAACCATCGAAAGATCTGTGGAATGTGTACAAGTGTAAAAACTGGCCGGATAGTGCTCAAGAAGCTACCAAAATATTTAATATTGTCTGTAATCAGAATCATACTTCCTCCATCTCCCAAAAAATAAGAGCAAATGTCTTTGTTGTTCACTAAGCAAGGAGCTTATCTTAATAAGCAGAGAAGTATAATCTACTGTATGCAACAAAAACCATACCTGTAAGAACATTTGTATCTTGTTGTAATGTGGTCCTATCTTAATGCAATTCTGTAGCTTGGATAATGTCAAATTTGTAGTATCCCTCTTTCTCTACCAAAGCGATGTCTAGACTGCAGTACATGCACTTGTGGACCGTTTGGCTAATTTTAAAAGAAGTTGCGTGTTGTTAAAAAAGTAAAGAATATGATTCTTGGTGATAAGTTGGTGATAGATTTACAAGTCATCAGAGTGTTGGGATAATTTGACTTGTAAAGAATTTAAGTGTTGAATAATTTCAATTAAAATGTTTGATAATTTAAAAGTCATAGTGATGTCTTATGGGTCGTTTGGCTAAATTTAAAAGAAGTTGCACTTGGTCTACAAGTTAGGATTTTTGATACAAATTATGTTTATGTATATCTCACATTTTTTGAAGCTCATCAACGGCTAATTAAAGTTATTCTGTCACTAACCACTTTCACTTTAGAAGTTATCAACAGCTATTCAAGAAGTTATAAACGGCTAGTCAAATGCCTTATATGAATGGTTGATTTAAAGTTTGTAAGTTGATAACAACACAATGAATAAAAAAAATGTCATATCGGTTGATCAAAAAAGTGTAGTCTATCTAGCTGCCAAGCATGCTTGTTTGACTTGGTTTTATGTTGAAGAACTTGAAATATGTCATTTCTTGTTTTGAAAATTTTGGATTATTCAGGAATATAATCAGTCACGAGATAAATATTTCCCGAGATGAATAAGCTAATAAATTGAAGAACTCGAAGCATGTCATTTCTTATTTCTAAACTGTTGGCAAACCTATTAGTGAAGATGGTTTATTTTAGGGAAAATAGATTTTTTTGCCACCCAACTTATTATTTGTTTAGAAACCTACCACTGAACTATAATTTTTTTCTATTTTGTCACTAATGTTAGGTTCGGACTTTTTTTTGTCACTAACGTTAGGTTCGGATTTGATTATTAACACTATGTTATTTTTTTTGGTATTATTAAAATATAGTGTTAGTCTGCAATATAATGGCGATCTGATATGTGTTTATATCTTAGTGTCCTAGGTAGTTTACCTTGGAGGACGAGAGTTGGACACGCATTTTGAGACTCCAAAAAATTTTAAAAATTATTTTATTTTATTTTTTCTGTATAAAATTTAATGTTGGTGTTTTTTTCCTTAAAAAAACGTTGGATTTTTTTTTGTCACTAACGTTATGTTTTGATTTGATTATTAACAATATGTTATTTTTTGGGTTAATTATCAAGTTAGTCACTGAAGTGGGCTTAATGTATCAAATTGGTCACTGAACTCAAAACGGTATCAAGATGATCACTGAAGTGGCCATAAATATCACACAGGTACCTTGAAATATAAGTTCAAGCAGTAAAAATATTGTTTATAAAATTTTACACATTATTTTTGAATATTTCCAAAACCAAGTAAAAAGTTATGACTTCTAATATTTATGATAATATATTTAGATTTTATCAAGTTTATTTACTATTTATTTTTAACTAAAAAAAATAAAATAACTATATAATAAAATATAAATAATAAATAAACTTGATAAAATATAAATATATTATTTTAAATATTAGAAGTCATAATCCTTTACTTGGTTTTGGAAACATTCAAAAATAATGTGTAAAATTTTATAAATAATTTTTTTAGTGCTTGAATTTATATTTCAAGGTACCTGTTTGATATTTATGGCCACTTCAGTGACCATCTTGATACCGTTTTGAGTTCAGTGATCAACTTGATACATTAAACCCACTTCAGTGACCAACTTGATAATTAACCCTCCCGTTATTTTTTAAGCATTATAAAAACATAGTGGTAGTCTGCAATATTATGGTGATATGATATGTGTCTATAACATTATATACAGTCATCTATATGTCCCTTAGCTAGTTTACCTTGAAGTATGAGAGTTTAACAGGCATTTTAAGAACCTAAAAAATTTAGTTTTATGAATTATTTTAAGACTTCACAAATATATAGTATCACTTGACTTTATAGTTATTTACCACTACTTGTCACGTATTTTAAGGTTCCCATTTTTTATAAATAAAGTTCCATAAGTTAATTTTGAGATTTCTATTCTGACTAAAAAAATCCGTACTCTCGTCCTCTAAGATAAACTACCTAGGACACATATGGAGTACTACATATAAAGATATAGACACAGATCACTATTATATTGCAGACTACCGAAAATTAAATTTTCGAAAAATATCATTTAGATGGTCGGGAAATTTAAATAAAGGTCTGATTTTAATTAAATATAATAAAATTTCCCAAAATACCCCTTCAAAAGTTTACGGTAACGACAGAAGATAACGGAAAGGGTGCAAAGTGTCTACAGGTTAAAAGTAAGGGGCTGCATAGTGTTTATTCCAAAACTATTAGGTGCAATGTGCAACATGCTGAAATCAAAAGGGTGCCAAATGCAATTAACTCTAAAAAAATAACACACTGTTAATAATCAAATCCGAACCTAACGTTAGTGACAAAAAAATAATCCGAACCTAACATTAGTGGCAAAAAAGAAAAAAATTATAGTTCAGTGATAGGTTTCTAAACAAATAATAAGTTGGGTGGCAAAAAAATCTATTTTCCCTTTATTTTAATGTATTTTTATCATATTTACCCTTTTGTACCTTTAAGTCATTTGTTTCCTTTATTGTGTCCTTTTCCTCTGTTCTTTATTCCTACAACTTTTGACACTATTTGAAATCAGGGTTTTAGGTAATTTGTCCAAATGTTGTTGGTATTTACAGGTTGCCACTGGACGTGGCACATGCTCCTCCATTGATTCCTCATTTTCACTGTTCAGATGTGCACTGTGCTTGGTTTGCAGCCCACGTGCGTGGCCCCCGCATGGAACTCTGCTCCGTGATTGGTTAACGCATTTACGTACTGAGCTTTTGATTGCCAATTTAGCACAGTACTGCATGCATGCTTCGTGTACAGGGTGTTTATAAAATTTGTAACTCCGAATGATTTTAGTTGGGGAATAAACTATATATAATCGAATGCAATTTAATAATATGTCCTTAATAAGAATCGAATTATAAATTATTTTTCTAAATGAAAGCCAACAAACAATTTAATAATATTCATTAAAAAATGAACAAAAAAGTGCACCTGCTTGAATTATAAGCGTTTAATAATTAAAAGATGGCTGCACAAAATTATAAAGAAGACCAATTAGTTAATATTTCGTATTTAATTATAAGGGAAGTTGTGAGAAAAAAAGCTTCTTTTCCTAAATTACACTCCTTTCGTACCCTTAACTGTTTACATTGAGGGACGAGGTCTTGGCACGTATTTTAATGCTCTCATAAAAATATACAATATGTAAACGTGTAAACGTGAGTTAATAGTTATGATATGGAAAATATCATAAATTTATGATTTTGTTTACAATAAAAATGACGAAAACTTTGTACATAACATAATTTTTTTAATTCACGACCCATAGTGACGTGGCGAGACCTTTTATGATATTATATGCGCACGTGAGGAAGGCGAAGCAGCAGTTTACTAACAGCAGCTGTTTCTGAAATCGTGTTACACACGGTTTTGCTTTTCATCTAACTCAAAACTATTCATATAAACATCATCTCTCCTGCTTTTCACCATCATATTCATTCTTGAAATAGCACATTGTCATCGATGAGAATCGTCTCAACTTAAAATTTGTGATAGTTAGACTTAAAATTTGTGATAGTTAGATTTAATGGAGCTAGACAAAAAATTATATAGAGCCTCATGTCTAGCTTTTCAAAAAAAAATTTATTAATTTTTTTAAATTTATGAAAGTGTTATATATATATAAAATACTTTTTTGTGTGTTGTGTTTGTTTTGGGTTAAGACAATATTTTATTATCTTGAGAATTTTCTGAGGTAAAATTATCCAGAGAACGATATTTATCTTGGTTCAGATAAAGTAGTTTACGAAATTGTGTTATATATTACATATACATTTAGAGTGTGTCGATTCACCTATTGTAGTTTAAGAAAGTGTTTTATATATATCGAATACATTTTTGTGTGTTGTGTTTGTTTTGGGTTAAGAAGAATTTTTATTAATTTTTAATTTCATAATATTGGCTATTATATTCAACTACTAATTTTTCAATATATAATATTCTTTTAAATATTATATTAATAATGAAAATTTTCCACTGAATATTTTGGTTGCAATTTTAAAAATTCTCTTTCTCTGAATTATTTACAGGATCGATAATGCAAATTCTCGAAGTGATTTTTTATGATCCAAATTGTGTTTCCAAATTTAACAAAGTAAATTAGTTAATTCATCTTAACAGCAAACTGTGGAACAAATAATTTCAACTGCACAGTCCACATATGACACGCTAAAACTCCTGTCTGTTCACTTCCCCTTCAATCAAATTTTTTGGAGTAACACAAAATCAGAGCATAGTTACGCGGCCACGCTATCTTTTAAGTCAATATAAATACCATCCTATCATAACTCGATACAATTGCGTTAACCCAAACATGACTCAGATATCAAGCACACCTCTACAAAAAAAGCGAAAGGTCATTGCATCCAATGCACCTTTGATGTCGTTGGACATCGACATTGTCATAAAAATTTGCAAGCTGCTTCAGAAAGATGGTTTTCTTGATCTCTTCTTCTTCATTCAGGTCTGGTTCCGTTTTCAGTCCCCAGAAGCTGTCACCATACTACTTCACAACCTAGACTGGAGTACAGTTCATCAGGTCGTGGAACCATTTCGGAATCTTGAATGTCGGGTCTTCAAACAATTTCTTAAACACTGCCTCAAAGCAAGGGTTAGAGGCGCTCTCTGCTATTTTGCATGTAAGAAACTAAGTCGAGGTAAGAACCCTGTCCATCATCTTCAAATACTGCGTGACCTATCAGCTGATGATAATCTTGCTTTTCTTGCTTACCATATATTTCAAACTCTCTACCATCCGTCCACACTGAAAGAAAATGCAATCATTCTACACGAGAAGTTAATTCGTCATGCTGAATTTAGATCAGATTTAATGAATAACTGCACAACTTTGAATGGGCGTCATAGGAAATACTACAGGTTCTGGTACGGCCCGGAGGATATGTTTCCACAGAATGGTGTATGCTCCTTTTTTGTTTCTGGCAAAGATGATCATAATATGGATCCTTATGCTCTAGGTTGCTCATACAAGGAGATTATAAGTACATCGTGCCCAGAATGTGTAATTGTAATGGTCATCTTCAAAATAATCAGAGGATTTTAGTCATGAATTTTGTAATATGCAATATATTTTAAAAAACATATTTACGATCTATTTTTCATTTTAATGTCCGTCGTCTCCTGCATTCATGATCTGTATAGCTCAGTAAAATAATTACTACATAATCTTCCTTGAACATGCATGTCAAGGAAATCCTGATTCATTACTCTTGCATGCAAGCTTCTCCTGCAGTAATTTTTATATTTTTACTGCATCGTTCTTCCAAAGATTAAAGCAGAGTTAATGGTTGAATGTGAAACGCTCATACGTTGTCCATAAAGTAATTATTATGTCCCGGCTGTGAATTTATTATTATTATCAGTAACTTTAGTGGTGGTGTTGGTAAACACTTAAATAATGAAGCGGCCGCCTGTTAATATTTCAGTAAAGCGTAGACATGCAATTTCCGATATAAGTTTGCAATTATATATTCCAGCTTATATATATTTTTAAAATTCCTGGATATATATGTGTGACCGCCAAAAAATTAATCCCTCCGTTTCAAAAAGTATGACGCTTTGGCCATTTACACACATTCCAGATTAATTTAATCAATAGTTCCATTCGGAATTTGTGAGGAATGTCATGACTTCAATGGTCCGACGAGTAGATCACAATGTGGGTTGGAGTAATGTCCCGAGAATAATTCTAGAGGATCGTATTGCCCCGTATTTATACAGAATTTGTGATGGTCATTACTACCGGAAAGAATGGCCTTCTATGTTCGGTGACATCGTCACATGCACATGCGCCAACTGTTTTCTTGATTTTATTTTGATTTGGACATGTAGGCAGGTTGAAAGTATGGTAAAAATTAAATTTTATGAAATGGTTTTTTATGATCTAATATTTGATTACATCTTTTTATTTAGGGATTTTTTTTGTTGAAAAGTAATATTTTTTATTATGGACTACCCGGTTAAAGCATTTATAGTATATCATATATACATAAAAGCATTTGTTATTATTTTCTTCGTTATATTGGCGATTATTTATTATCATATATTTGACAACGAGAAACCATACTTAAAGTAATTACATTTGTCTTCCACCTTGAAAAAATATACATCCAACTGAATATAGGCAAAGTTATCTTCAAACATCACTATCACCATTTATAATTCGAACACTAAAATGATGGAACGAGTTAAGTGGTCCTTCAAACACACATAAATCACCCACTGCTAAGCCCAAATCATCTGCAAATTGATCCCAACCTGAATTGATTGTGGTTCTGTCCCCATTCTGACGTTGTTTAACCTGCAGCTTCCAACAAGCACTTCCGGAATAAACACTGATGTAGTCTGTTCTACTCCACATATTCCACAATAGTCTGTACTCTGCAGATATATTCTTTAACAAACAATCATATAATACATTGTCAGCAAAAAAGACGTTGCTATATATTCAACACTATTGAATCCAGCTTTAATTATTACGAATATTTTATGAAAAATATAATTCGAAAATCAGTGTGATAAAATTCTATTTGACCCATTTTCATAATTGGCTTCTATATTACCATTCGTTAGACATTTTGCACACACTATTGAATCCAGCTTTAATTATTACGAATATCTTATGAAAAATATAATTTGAAAATAAGTGTGATTTTATTTTATTTTATGAAGACGAAGCTTCCATAAACTATGTGTGATTTATTTATTTTTAGTGTTCCCCTTAAATCATTGTTTGTGGTTATATATTTATCTTTATGCAGTATAAAAAGTATGTTTTGTTTGTATTTTAAAACATTAAGTCAGTTTTTAAAATCATTTCGTTTTCTGCAAGAACGAATGCATGTTAAATGTGTGTTCGGCATTAAAAAAAATACAATAATGAATTACAACGCTATAGCTTCCCAGCCCAAAGTTGAGTCTATATATATCACAGTAATTTATTAGCTTTGAATCCGGTTTCTAAATATTTTTGTAATTTACTACTCTGTTTTTTCTACAATATGAGAAAGATGGCCAGATCCATGGCCCCACTAATTATACTCAACGTGGACATTGTATTGTTTATGTTGTCTCTGCTGCAACAAGATTATCAAGAAGAGGGTTTCCTTGATTTATTTTTCTTCATTCAGGTTTGGTTTCGTCATCAAACTCCTCAAGCCGTTGACTATCTCCTTCAAAACTTGGACTGGAGTAAGATGCATGAAGTCGTTGAACCGTTTATGAATCTGCCACATAGGTTGTTTTGTAAATTTTTGGAATACAACATCAGTATTGGGGTGAAAGGCGCGTTGTGTTACGAAGCGTGCAAAAATTTGATCCAAGGTGTCAATCCTATCCATTACTTGCATGTTTTGGAGAGCATAGCAGATGAAGACTCTCTCGCCTTTTTAGCTAACCAAATTTTTAGAACCCTATATGACCAAACTTTGCTTCATAATAGTGCGCTTTGTCTTCAAGAGAAGATATCTGTTAGTTCTGATTTTAGTTGTGATTTTGTGAAGAACTGCCAAACTTTGAGAGGGCGTTACCGCAAATACAGCATGATGTGGGAAGGACCTCAAGAAATAATTCCACAGAATGGTGTCTGTTCTTCGAATTCGTCCGGTGAAGGCCATATTATGGACGGTAATTGCTATGGTTGCACATATGATCAGATTTTAGCATGCTCTTGCTGTGAATGTATGATTATAATGGTTTGTTTCAAAATTTTTAGAGGATATTAGAAATTTAACTCTTTAATATAAACTCTTACGATCCTTAAGTAGTTCTGTGTTATACATATTTTGATACTTTTCTGCGGCTAACCTTTGTTATTTCCTGCTATTTTTTATAAACCATTCCACAATTGTCTGAAGCATTGTTTAGCTAAACATTGTAGTTTTTCAAATATATCTCCATTTTTCAATGTTCTGTAAAAAATGCACAAGAAACAAATAACAGTTGGCCCGGTTCATGATGAGACTTGCAATGGATTATGTATGTGTGAGCAGGCAATGTTGATTGTACCTCGATTACTGTTACCATTATTAAAAGGTACATTGAATGAAACGAAATCCAAAAGAACAGTGTTAATTTATTTGTTCTTACCCGATGCATTAGTTGGTTTGATGTGTTATGATCTTTAAAGGAATGGGAACATTCGGAAAGAAATTTCAAGTGCTCGACCTCTTTGATGTAACCATGCTGTGCCGAAAAGATTATATATATAAACGATGTCACCATTGTCCGCCTGTATTTCAAAACAATCTAGACTTATTATAGTCAAAAATGTAAATGAAATCATTTAATCAAGATTAAAAGTCACAAAAAAGTCAGTCAATAAGTCTAATTTTGTCTGAAATATCGTTATCGACGATTGTATATAAAAGGCGACTGCCCTGTTCGTGTGTATTTTAAATCTCCATTTACTATTTATAGTATAAATTGTAAATGAAAATAAAATTTACTTAAAATAAACCATAACGTATTATATTGTTTCCCTGTTCTTGATACTATAAATTTTCACTTTGAACATTTATATTTAGTGTTTTATCCGAGTGAAACAAAATTGAAGTTTTCAACTTTCGGTTTTATGAAATTTGAATCGATAATCAAAATTTTAAATCATAAATACACGTTATGAATTTGAATGGTCAACTTTCATGTGGTAATAATATATTCTAATCGTTGTCAGGAAATAAGATAGATACTAATATTATGTGGTAATAATATATTTTAATTGTTGCTAGAAAACATTTGAAAGCTAAAGATTTTGTCTCACTTGGATAAAACGCTAAACATAGGATGCTTAAATCAAAAAATTAGAGCTGGTATTTCATTTTAAAGTATTATGTAAGTCAACTTCGTAGCAGTTAATCGCGACTAATAATTTTATAACATACAATTAAAATAACCAACGTTTTTTTAATGACCATCAAATATGTGTTATGTTTGGGTTTTCATATTTTGGATGTTCGTCGACTTAGTGTCTGGAGTATCTTTTAATTGTACGAAAAACCGTAAATTGAAGAAATTGGCGAAAAATAGTTAAAAAATAATGAAATTGGTCAAGATTTTCTAAATGTGTAATATCGAAAATGTTTTAAATAGTAAAACTAATATATTTGTTGCTGTGGTAATATATATTAACTTTTTTGTTGTAATTGGTTATTGGAATTTGATATGTACGTAAGGCTGTAAATAACTAATCGTGTGGAACTGTGTTGTCGGATATTATGGTTATTAATTTTTATTCAAAATATTGATGTTGGTATACCACTCGAAGATTTGTTGACATATAAAGGAAACCATTAATATTGTAAACTATAATTTTAGAAAGCTCACATTTTGTCATTCTACAAATAAAATGAAAATCCTGACTTTTCCTTCGACTGTAAATGATATCTTTTAATATTCTCAGCGATATATGTGGAAAAACTAAAGCAAATGTATGTTGTACATGTGTAAAGCATTGTTTTGAAACACTGTGACTCTTTGTCTTCTAGCGTCCAGGTCTATATAGTCATTATTCATTTTCATTTTATTTTGTACAAGTAAAACTGCTTCTCTCTCCCTTTCCATTCCAACTCTGCAAGCACTAGCTTTACACATACAACCATTAACTCTTCTATATAGTCATTATTCAACTGTTCAAGATGATGAGGGCGGTCAGAATGAATGAGTTTATGTTTCGTCTAAACATTGAACTTATGATATCAATTTGCAACCTTTTGCTAGAAAATAGTTTTCTAGACTTCAGTAATTTTTTTCAGGTTTTGTGCTTCAGCTGTAGTCGTGCAGAGACATTGGAAGTTTTACATGGTCTGGATTGGAGCTGGATGCACGAGGCCGACAACTCTTGGGTGCCGTTGGTTGTCACACGTTTCACGGCGTTTCTTGACAAGTGCATCCAAATCCGAGTAAGCGATGCCTTTTGTTATGTTGCATGTAAGAACCTGTTTGTTGGCATAAACCCTATGTACCACTTAAACGTTCTTAGAGAGCTTTCGACCACCCATCATTTGTCGTTCCTATCCTATCACATTTTTATGTCTGTTTACGACATAGAATCTGTACAGTTCTGTGCTCGCTCTATTGCCTGTCAGGTGTCAAGAAGTGGCCACTTCAAAGAATATTTGTTGAAGAACTGTCGAATTCTTAATGTGCGCAACGACTATAGTCGTGTGGGATGGGTTCGTGATCCATCATTGCCTCCACCGTTACCTCTGTGTGCGCTCTTCCGTTCCGATTCAGATGGCCATTTCAATCCATATCGATGGCCTGCTCTGTATAAGGATATCCTCTCAACTGAATGTTCGTTGTGTTCCCTTCAGATCTTATTGTTAATTATTTTTCGATGATCCGATATGCTATTAAAATCACTAGCCCTTCTTGATGTACTTCAATCTATTGTTTTGTCACATTGTAGTTTGCTAATATGTTACGGGAAATCTTCTTGATATTTGTCTACAAGATTTTTTATTTTTGTGCGTTTTATCCTGATGGATTTCTGTATAAATTTTTGCCTTTATGGTTTTGTTATTTTTTTTGTTCAATGTTTGGAGAATTTAACAATCCTATGATAATGGAAATAATATACCGATGTAATGAGAAGTATAAGTTAACGGAAAATTATTGAAAACATTAACTTTAGTTCGCTTCATTAAAGTATGTTTGTTATAATTTACTATGAGATAGTTATTTGTTTGTGGAGAGAGTATTTATAAATAACGGCAAATTAATACGACGACGAATTAATTGTATTTGTATTATTCATCGTAAGCAAATATAATGTTCCTGGTTGTTGGAATTGATTAAATTAATATTCGTTTATCTTAACGGTGGTGGGATCATAAAGATTTGAAATCTATTCTTGTGTTCAATACAAGCCCATTCGCAGCAAGTATATGAGTATATGGTTTGGTCTTGCAGTAACTCCATCCATCCATTGATTTTGTCCAATGTTCCCGATTGCTTGGTCAAGGTACTATGTTTTCAATAGAGATTATGAATTGCTTTTTCATTATTGCGGATAACGTGAAACACATGTCATACTCTCTCCGTTTGCTTTTATCAGGAGTTTTTTTTTGGTACATTTTGTGCGATAGTTACTTTATTCAATCAGATGTTATGATAGTAGTAGATAAAAACAATTTTAATGTGCTTCTTTCTTGAAAATTATTAAATATTAATGATTTAAATTAAATCAATTTTAATTTGATCAATTTTACATTTTGAAGATCATAATGTAACAACAAAAATAGACGGAGGGGAATATGAGTTCATATGTTTCTGTTTGCACGCGGTTTTGTAAGATGAAATCAAGCAGATGTATATGTCTCTTACCTTTGATATGTAAAAACAAAAATGATAGAAGTCATACGATAAAGATATGGTATACAGTAAAGATATTCGTAGAATTGATCCGAATATAATGTAGAATATTGGTTGACTAACATTGTCTTTATTATATTTGTCCAACGTCCCATGACCATTTTTGAGTTACAAGTATTGTTTTATGACATTTCAAACCGAGTGTCAAAAGTTGTAGTTACACATAACATAATATGCGTCCAAATGTTTATGTCCAATGTTTTTTAATAAAATATGTTATTTGATTTTTACATTGTGTATTAATGATAATTTGAAATATACGTAGGTATATATATAAATATATGCATGTTTTTTTTCTAGGAAAAAGTTTATTGGTTAGGAATATTAAAAAAAGGTATAATGCTGTATGTAGTGTGCTATTGTTAAAATGAATAGATACCATTGTTGCGGATATTGAGTGGGTGTTTTGGAGTTGGATATTGAGTGTGTCATTATTTCAACCCTCCCTTCTTTAATGCATGTTTTAATGTTTTTTTATATTTTGCATAAGTATTTTTTCATTTAAATTTTTGTTTTCTATTTAACGAAATAGTCAAATACATGAATACCCATATAATACCTTATAAGTCATAATAAACAATATGAAATATTCGAATATACTAATTGGTTATAAAGCAAAACTGACTTTTAACTTCTAATTGACTTCTCTACTTTAAGCAATAAGTTACTTCTTTTAAGCCCAACCAAACGGTTCCTAAATTCAGAAGGTGGATAAATTTTAAAGTTGGAAATCCAAAATATTTTTGTAGTTTCAATTTGAATGGCACGCATGTTAGAATAACCATTAACATATAATTGGAGTTTAGTAGTACGTCACCCGTTTTAATTTAAGTATGATTTTTTTTAATTCGGAAGATCTCATAATCCAAAATCTATTTGTAGTTTTAGTTCGATTTTGGTGTTGAGTAGTACATCCCCCGTTTCCACCTGTTTACATGTATAATTATTATTAAAATATTATTTTAAATGTGAAATATCATATGAATGAAATATGTCCAGTATTGGGCTTTATATTATTAATGTGATGAAAGATTTGTTTTTTTGATTTAGCAGATTATTCGAACCTTTTTGAAAACCGTGCAAGTACTTTACATTGGGACAATAACTTATTGATCACAGCCGTTCTCTTTGAAATCTTGCGTGTTACACTATTTATCTCTGCCAAAAGTGATAAGAATCTTTTCAGGGCAAGCAGACTGTTCAATGCAATATTAATTAAAAAATCTCATCATTATATTATATATACACTTCTGGTAGAACAAACCCTAAAACTAAAATTCTCCACACTCTTCACAACCAGCCCCAAATACAATTTAGTGGAATGTCTTCTTCACCTCAGAAAAGGTATTATATGTAAAAATGTCACACACTTTTGTTTTATGAATTGTTTTAATTTTGTTGTGTGATTACTAATTTGTTAGAATTAGCTTAAATGTCGATGCAGATGATGTTTTCCAAATGATTGACGACTACGTGCCTGACCGTAAGGAGGCAATGGAAGAAAAGCTCAGCGAGCTAAACATTGGTATTTCTAGGATTTCAGAGCAGATGGAAGAACTGACTCGCTGTTACAAGGAGTTTGTGGCCAATTTTGTTCTTCAGCAGAAGGTTTTACGCGAAGAGATCCAGGTTCTTCGTCGTGATGCTCAGAGTTTCCGTAGTGACCTCCAGGACCAGTCTTAAATTTGGTGTATTATGTTTCAATATCATCTGTAATTGGAAGTGTTGTACTAACTATCATCGCACTCTTGATATTTCGCTATGTATGTTATTTAGTTCAAGATTGTGTTTTATTGAAGTATTCACAATTGTATGAAACTATTATAATTGTGTGAAACTATTACAAAATTGTGTTTTATTAAATGTTTTTATATTATCAATTTTTTTGTGTTAGTAGTATGAAACTAATTAATTGTATTTCACCTTGCGAGAAAGGGTTTATTTTTTAAACCAGGTAACCAATATCTTCAAATAACACATTTTGCTCACCTCAGATGGACAGTGCCACAAGTCGCAAGTACGCAATGTTTCAGTAGATATATTGTAACCAATTGTGTTAGTTGGGATAGTGATTTTTGCCTATCTCAAATTCAAAAAAACCTGTACATGTTGTCTGTGCTTTGACATGAATTGGTGGCTGTCCACTTTATCAAAAATCGCGCAATCCATTGTCTGTAAACCTATAAGCTAGCAATGTGATACCTGTCACTGTTACTTATTGCATGGCGCAGCTACTTAAGTGCATTAAGTCAAGAGCTATTTCTATAGCTGTTCTTGCATATCTTTTGAACCAGCCTTCGTCGCGGCATTTTGTGTGTAATTGATGTAGTATCATCTTGAGTATGGATTGTGGAGTATTAATATCCCGAGAGTATGCCAGTTTTGAAAGTGAAATGTAATAATCTGATTTCCATCCACTTCTTAAATTTTTTTAAATCGAATACTCCCCATGTTCCATTTTTTAAATCATATTAATTTTTAATGTACTTTAAGTTGTCGTTTTCAGGTTTTCTAAATAATGACAGAGTGATTTGTAATCTTTGGTCAAAATTTGGTTAATTTGACCGTCTAATTGATCTACTAAAACACGATTGATGACATGGTTATTAAGTTACACCAACAAATCCAAGTGTAAACGCAATAATTTGAAGCCTCACCAAAATTCAAAGCTAAGAACCAACATAATTGAGAAAAGATAAACATTATCCGAACTAATAAAATAGTAATTATTTTTTTCTTTGAAATTATTATAATTTCATAAATTGTCCGCCCATATTATATATTAATGTATATATTTTATAGCCGCAAATGAAGCCATATCATCGAACACCTTATTTTTATTTGAACCGTGTGTTGGCGTATGTGAAATATAGTTTTAGGACGATGACGTCATATAATTTGAAATGTGTGGTAGACTTTTTGGAAATCTAGGGACCGTTCGGCAAAGGTTTAAAAAAGTGATTCCATGCTTAAAGTAATGAAGTGGAGTAGAAGTGTTTAAAATCGAAAACTTTTTGTTAAAGTAAATAAGCAGAAGCTGTGATTGAGAATTTAGGATTCTCAGATTCATAAAAATGCTTGGTCTAGAAAAGCTGAAGTGATTAGCATAAATTACTCCTGCTTCCCAGATAGGCCCATGGTTCTGTTATAATGATGTCATATTATTTTGTCAAATATTAGGTTTAAATAAATATTTTTAGCGTGTCTTCATAGATCTTAAAAAATCGTGAAAAAAAGTCAAACGTCTTATATTTTAGAACATGTTAGTATTCACAATATTTTACAGCGTATTTTTTTAAATTTCGTTTTAATATAGTGTAATAATATATTACAACGCTGCACAATTTTCCCAATTCTTTTAATGCATGACGTTGCAAAAGTTGGCACATGATTTCAAATGCTGTGACCGAACAGTTAAAAGCAATATATTTTAAAAACTTATCATCTTCATTTTAAAAATATACGATCAAATTTTTAATTCTACAAAAAACCATTAATTATTTTTTTCTTTGAAATTATTATAATTTCATAAATTGTCCGCCTATATTATATATTTATGTATATATTTTATAGCCGCAAATGAAGCCATATCATCGAACAGCTTATTTTTATTTGAACTGTGTGGTAGCGTATGTGAAATATAGTTTCAGGGAGATGACGTCATATAATTTGCAATATGTGGTAGACTTTTTGGAAATACAGGGACCGTTCGGCAAAGGTTTAAAAAAGGTGATTCCATGCTTAAAGTAATGAAGTGGAGTAGTAGTGTTTAAAATCGAACACCTTTCGTTAAAGTAAATAAGCAGAAGCTGTGATTGAGAAATTAGGATTCTCAGATTCATAAAAATGCTTGGTCTAGAAAAGCAGAAGTTATTAGCAGAAATTACTCCTGCTTCCCAGATAGGCCCATGGTTCTGTTATAATGATGTCATATTATTTTGTCAAATATTAGGTGTAAATAATTATTTCTAGCATGTCTTCATAGATCTTAAAAAATCGTGAAAAAAACTCAAACGTCTTATATTTTAGAACATGTTAGTATTCATAATATTTTACAACGTATTTTTTTAAATTTCCTTTTAATATAGTGTAATAATATATTACAACGCTGCACAATTTTCCCAATTCTTTTAATGCGTGACGTTGCAAAAATTGGCACACGATTTCAAATGCTTTGATCGAAAAGTTAAAAGCAATATATTTTAAAAACTTATCATCTTTATTTTTAAAATATACCATCAAATTTTTAATTCTACAAAAAACCATTCATTATTTTTTAATTTCTGGTCAACCCACTTAAACCTATGTTACCACGGCAAAAGTGTCTTATGGGCAGAAAAACAGAGGGCGTGTATTCACTCATTATATTTCACAATTAATCCCTCGATCCCATTTCAATTGTTAAGTTTTGTATGTCAACTATAGAATTTTTTATATTTGACCAAGTTTAGAAAACCAATATGCTACTCCTTTTTGTTGGATGTAACAGTTTTTGACTTATTAATTTTTTACATTTAACTGCTTTGACTTACCGGTTTTTCTATGGTGTGCCCAAGTGCACACACTAAACACTAATTTTTATAAGTTTGGTGGATTTTTATTGGTCATGTAATCATAAATATGGATCCCCCATGCATTTGCACCAACTCCACCAATTAAAAGCCACTAAACTCATCAAAATTAGTGTTTAATGTGTGCCCTTGGGCACAGACTAGAAAACCTTTATCTTATATGTGTAAGATTCAGACAAAATTTGGTCATTTCAAATTTAAAATTGTCAAAAGGACTATTAAAATCCCGATGAAAGGAGTATTACTAAAGCCACAGTTTGTCCGTGTTCCACCCAAACCCAATAGTTAAATGGTTACATTTTGAAGCTTAAAATCTTAACAATAGTATTATATTACATATAAGAAGTCAAATCAACATACGCTGCATACACCTAACAAAACACATTTATTCATGCATTGGCCTAATCAGTCTTCATCTATAGGCCTTTTTACATTACAACCTTTGAGGCCATACTGTTTCGCACAATGGAGTCTCTCTTCTTAATGGAACTTGAGAATGAACCATGCAGCAATCGTTTATAAAAGGTACGACTTGCAAGGAAGTGGTTAGAAACGGGAGAAGATGATTCCGTCCTTGGTCTAAATCTCATAATGAATGATCAATATGTAAGTTACTTTAGCATATCACAACGTTTCCTGTTTTGGTAACCATAATGTTTGTACTAATGCCCACGTATTATATATTTTGAACTGTTTAGGACAATCGCATGCATTGCTGGATTCCTTCACCAATATTTGTAGAAATGGATAAGGCTTTTGTGAAGGGTGGGCTATATGCTATTGGCAACTTTCTCATCACTCCGTATACCGGGAAATACCGATGTTTTGAAGCTGGTCTGCATATAGTTTTCACTATTACTACCGTCATTTCTCCGCTGATTGAGCCCTTCTGTTCCATCGCTGAAGAAGTATTTAACTTCACCAATCTAAAGAATATCCCTGCAGCTCTTGAGCATGATTCCCATCTAATAGGTAAGTGAATATATAAATGTTTCGATATTATTTAATAAAATCATAACCTTCTTATTTCGTAACAAGATATCAACTTATTTGCCACCTTTTCGTACTTTTTTATTCAGTGATTCTGTAAAAGTTCGTTTCTGGGATCACTTCGCTCTGCACTTCGATACTCTTTACAACGAAGCCACCGTTCGCCCCGTTATCATTACCATATCCAGCTGCAAAATGAACCGGAACAACTACAGTGGTGTAACTACTCTCACCAATATGCCTGCAACGAGTATTCACATGAACGGTAACTGTCCCCGTGCGGCGACTCTACGCAATAGGTAATGTTAATATGTTACACCAGCTGTTATCTATCCATTAGTTTTAGTCTCATAATTTATTCTTAATTTTCCAGGTTCTGGGAAGTTAATGGATTATGAAGAAGCTCTGCCTGTAGCCGATATATATATATATATATATATATATTAGCAGTGTTTTCTACTTTTGGTCCATCATTTTGTTTATATCAATGTAAGACAATGCAATATTGGGTATTGCTTTTCCATTTCCCGCTCCGTACTTATTTTAATTATTTTGCGACAATGTTGTCCTTTATAATATATTTCTATTCCAAAAAAAAACTTGAATTTACTTATGTATGAAGTTATTTTAAGAACTTGACTTTATTGATGGACTCGCTCTGTTCTTTTGAAATACGAATTTAAGTATTCAAATCGAATATTATATGAAATGTAAAATGAAGATGTTGTTGGCCTTAGAGGAATTAGAATATTAGTATTGAAAGTATAAAATCAGAATTTATATTAACCCCAAAAAGCAATTAAACTAACATTTTTTATTAGTTGGTAAACTGTCTTAAAAAGCACAAAGTAAAAATATACAAAGCAAAAATATACAAAGTAAAAACTGATATTTCATTTGTGTGTAGAATATACAAAGTAAAAACTGACATATTATTTGAAATTAATTTGTAAAGGAATTTTTATAGAAAAGGATGGCACAGTACCTTTTTTTTAGATTAGAATGACTTTATTTTGTGTTGGATATCTGATCATAAAAGGCATGGTTAATATTTAGTACTCCCTCCGTCCCTTTTTACATGTCCATTTTGCTTTTCGAGAAGTCAAATTAACCAATTTTTGACTAAACATTACGAGTTATCTACCCAATATTTCTAAAATCTGAAAGTTGCGTATTAAAATAGACTCAATATACTTTCTAATGATATAATTTTTATTATTTTTGTCAATTATCTGATATACGTAAAGTCCAATCAAAATAAAGTCAATTTGACTGGTCAAAAGTCAAAATGTACATGTAAAAAGGGACGGAGGGAGTAATAATATTTGTTTCCCGTGATTTTAAAAACCTTGCATGTGATTTTTACGTACCAGACCACGAAATTTTTAGACGTTGAACAGTTGAAAGAGTAATAAATGAATACAGTGCATATTTGCATGTAGTATATTAACGGGTAGGTGCATGCATGATAGAAGTGGTTGTAGGTCACCAATTAATGTTAATGTAATCTGGGCTGTTCAAGTTCTTACGCTTTATAAATTGTTCCATTTATTGGTGGTGATGTTATTTTGTGTTCCAACATAGATAAAAGTAGTCCATACATTACTCTGCTTATCTTACCTTTTCCATTAGAGACCTTCGTCAAAATGCCTCGCATTCCACACACCGACCATATTCTATTACACCTAAATTTGGAAATAGTGTTATCGCTTTTTGCTCTTCTGTTAGAGTCTGATTTTAAAGATTTCTGTCATCTGTTCCAAATATGGTTTCCTTACCAAAGAAGGGAATTCGTTCATCAAGTTTTACAGAATTTAGATTGGAGTGTTATGCATAAATATGATACTCCCTGGTTGGAGGATGAGTACCAGCGGTTCTCCATGTTTATTACCGAGTGCCAGAATCGGGGAATAAGACACGCGCTTTGTTACAATTCGTGTAAGAATGTTCTTTTGGGCAATAATGTTCAGTACAACCTGAATACATTACTAGCTCTTTCGCATACTGACACGTTGTCTTTCTTAGCGTATTATACTATGTTGCCCGTATACAACAGTGCCTTATCGGATTACTGTGCGGGTCACTTATTTCATAAGTTCAAGACAAGTGTACATTTTAGAGATTTAATTTGGAAACACTGTGAAACCTTGAAGGGTCGTAACCAGAGGTTTCGGGGTGGATGGAACTGTACACCTCCGTTTGTTGCAACTGAACCTTTTTGTTCATTTTATTTAACGACCGCTGGCTCCTCTCCAGAAGTGAACATATACCGTTCCCTTCCAACGCTTGAAGAGTTGTTGAGGTGTGATTGCCCGAGAAAGTTTCAAGCCATTTTATTTTTTATAGTTTTTATATCATATTAGTATCCAGCTATATCAGTACATGCATTTAATGCCCACCTGCTGTTTGACAGTGAAGGATCATTGTGCAGTGTGAGTATCCTACTGACGGCAAGCACTATTGTCATTTCCATAGAGTTATTGAGTGCTACGTAGTTGTGTATCTTTCCATGCTTTGATATTGCTACTCTTGCTTTTTGTTTCAGTTTTCTTGTGGCGGTTTACAAACTCCACAAACCACGTAAAGTGTCAAACTAAAGAAACATAAGTCGCGCGCATTGTTAAGTTAGCTGTTTCCCACCGTTTTCAACTTGACAGTAAAATTATTTGAATAACAAATTAATTGAAAATTGAATGTTTGAAATGATCTGGCTCTTACACTAATTAATATATAATAAACAAAGGTGCCGTGTAGTGGACTGTCTGTTTAATCTTTTCATAGGGAAATGTTATCGCTGGCATTTCATTAAATTTGTTTGTTTGATAATAATTTCACGTAAACACAGTAAACAATTGCGTGTTTCAATGCCGTAAAGATTTACGCTCCCAACAAAACAATTCAATACTCAGTTGTCAAGAAGTATAGTAGTATATAATGTTAAATAGTGAATGAATTTAACAAAGAAACACAGTGTTCGAATCATTTTCCAGTGATTTGCAAGTTGCAAGTATGGCATCCTCCACTACACCATAAAAGGCTTATAGCAACGCGGAGAAACCATTGCCCAAAGTGCTATATATGTTGCAATAGGTTCTATAGCAACAAAAATGCCAAATTTTGGCGTTGCATCTGACCGCGTTGCAATTGGTGGATTTAGCAACAAATATATTCCCATACAGCAATGAATTTATTTTATTGCAATAAATCGATATAGCAACAAATGTTTGTCTACAGCAACGCATCCCTTGTATTGCATTAGCCTAATTTTGTTTCATTTGTATGACTTTAAGGCAACAAATATTAGACCAATTGCAATGAATTTTAACCAAGATATAGCAATGATTTCGCCCATATTGCAATATTTTTATACATTGTTTTGCAACAGATTTCGATGCAATAGCAACAAATTTTTTAAGAAAAATGAAAAGGTCATTGCTGCAAATACAAATAGCCAGACATATATAGCCATAAATTTCAATTATCAATTTACAATCCAAGCATCAAGTAGCCAACAATCCAAAACCGGTACCATGATAGTCACAATATAGTCTTACAAAATATTCTAAATCTAAGTTACAGTGACCAACACCGCCTGAAGCTGCAGTGAGTAGTATGTTCATAGGGGGGCCGTCTTTTTTCAGAACTACTCCTGCTGTGATGAGGCATTGGTAAGCGGTTAGCCCTGGAGTTCCTAACGCGACACATTCACCAGCTGATAGTTCAAGTGGCCTTAGAACGGTCACTTCTTGCTTTGCTACTGCGTCCTCAGCTAATCCACCTCCCGTCTGTTTCAATATCATAATGAACGAAAATTAATGAGCAAACATAATAGTACTAACTGAAATGTTTCTGGCTTAATCCATTCCTTAATATATGAAGTACTTGTCAGAAGTCAGAACTGAAATGGAGATATAAGAGTATTCTTTACTGTGGTGCCAAGCATGGCTACAACTTTGTAGCCTTTCTTGAATTTTGTTACTGCAAATCTAACATCCACAACTTCACCTGTGATATCAGAACCTGGCAAGATAGCAAAAAACATCAGCATTACTCAAAATCTAAAATTGACGTGTGCTTAAATTAATGGTCATCACGCAAAAGATAAAAACGGATATATAAGCTGCACCAGCAAATATACTACAACTTACCAGGAATATGAGGGAATTTCTTGGGAGCAATAGGGCGCAGGAAGCCGTGCTGGATCTTAAAATCAATAGGATTGATACCAATTGCTTCCACTTTAATCAATATCTCATCTTTCGTTGGAGATAGTAATCACGATCACTCCCTCACTCATACAACTATACGCGCAGACCTCTATAGAAATCTCACACAACAACTCTCCAAAAAGACCTTATAATCTTAGTAGAAGTAATCAGAATTATACTGTTATCCACAACTGACAAAGGTATATCATATATGCAATTATTAATGATCATGATCCACTCGAGTCTCGGACAATTCTACTATAGCATCCTCTTAGTCTATTGTTTATGACATAATTATAAACATGAATGTCATAGTATAATCATACTGAAAGATCCAGCCTTTTCTTGATCTGTATCAAGCCATAATTAACTTAATGATAAACACTAGCATTAGGCCACTAGGCTAAAGGTAAACACTAAACTACAGGACTAAAACCTGGAAGAACCTATTACAATATAAAGCAGCTTCCAACTTTCAAGTCCTCTCGAAATTTCCAAAATGCAGAATCTTGGATTAATCTGTGATTCCTAAGGACTTGGAAACTCAAAAAATCAAAGCCAGCTGCTTAACTTGGTGGTGAGACTTACAATTCCAATGTGGGATCATCCCCACCAAAAGTGCCCATAATAAAAACAAAGAACAGAGCTTTTAACATATAATTTTCTGTCAAGACTTAAAAGATAAAAATTTAACTAATTCAATCTACGCAAAATCCATCCTTTCATGACACCTCTTTACATATCCTTTATTATAAGTCTGAGGTTGCCAAGAAGACTCCTAGCCAGAGTGAATTGATTAAGTTAAGTATCACAGGCTAAGTAAGAGTAGCAAGGTTCATTTTCATGTTGCGATTTTCTGTGTTAGTTTCTTACAAAAAAGATGAGAAAAACTTACACCATCATAAATGCACATGTTGCTCACTAGCTTTTTTACTCGTTTTGTTAATCTACTGATCAGGCTCCTTTGTACCAATTCTTTTCTTCTCCTGCTCATATGCGTCATTGGCTAGCTTCTGTTTATCTAGCTGCTGTTGGTTAACATCTTGAACTGTCACAAAATTCCGTTTCAACTGGAAGCCAACACCTACAACAATACAAAAAATCTAGGAACTAATTATAGCAGGAAACACGCTCAAGAGCAGCTTGTAGCTTTGCAGTAAAGCCAACTCATACATTAATATACACAAGGAAGTAAACAAAGAATATACATAGAATATACGACGTGAAATCATATTCTTACATACACAAATAGAGAATAGGTAAACAGAGCATAGAGATAAATATATTATTACTCAACGTAAACTGAATTAATAACATGATGAGTTTAAGCAGCAAACACGAAGCAAATACAAATAGAGCATAAATATCTACAAAAAATAGTCACAATGAAGCTTACAACCACAATCATACAAATAGAGCCGTATTTTAAGAGAATCACAGTCACAATTGAAGTTCTAATTTAAAAAAAATCCCAATTTAAATCTTGGACAATCGAAACCCTAGTTCTAAAATGCCTAGTTTAAAAGTCTCGATATATAACATCACAAATCGAAAACCTAATTTCAAAATGCGACTAAAAAAAATCTCAATTGAAAGCTCAAATAAACAACAAACCCTAATTGAAACAAATACTTCGATTTAATAACAAATAAAATCGATTGGAGGAAGAAAATCGATATAATAAGTACAGTTTTTTACATTCGAGCTTGAATTTTGTCTGATCTTGAGTGTTCCTCGACCTCAAATGTTCAAGCTTGAGTTTTCGAGCTTGAGTATTTCTCCAGCTTGAATATTCGAGTTTGAATCTCTTGTATTGCCATTGAATCTCCTCTTTGGTCTCCCGATGTAGCTCGAGTGTTTTTACTAGTATGCGTGTAATGAAATACTTCTTATATGTATTGACTTGTTCTCTGTGTAATATTCCAAAGCCCGGGGAAATTAAATTGTAAAGCCCGCTTATGTTTTGAATCCGGGAAAATGTTGGGCCCAAAAATTTGGAAATATATTGCAACAGTTACACAAACTCGTTGCTATTCGTTAAATGTTTTGAAAAAACTATACTCATTTGTAACATTTTTCAAAAATATTGCAATAGCTATAGGTATGTCAAAATTTGTTAAGAAACAGCAACGATTTATGAGCAAAATTCAGACTTGGCGTTGCTATAGCCCTTTTATGGTGTAGTGCTCATCGTAGAGAATTTGTTCAAGTCAGGGAAGGTATAAACAAAGTTTAAGTCTTGACTAATATACTCGACGTCTGTTCTTATCTGATTGTTTACTAAAAGTACGATATACCTCAGATCCATCTAACTTAATGTTGTTTCGTGTAGTTCAAAGCCAGAAGGTCTGGATGATAACAATGCTGATGATGAATACGAATCAGGTCGACATGAGGCGTTGGAGAAAAGTCTAACAAATTTGAATATTGGTATATCTAAGATATTACGAAAGGTGGGCGAACTGAGCTGCAGCTACAAGGAGTTTGCTGAAAACTTCGAACTTGAACAAAAGTATCTGCGTGATGAACTGAAGATGCTTAGGACCACTGCTGATCAATTGAAGAAATTTATTTAATAAATCGTTTTATTAAATATTATAAGTCGTCTTTTATCATCTCCTACCACTACATGTTAGATTTCAAATGTTTACGCTATAATTCTGTATTTTTTGACCGAAATTATCGTAATGGCGGTGTTATATATATTTTATATCGGTATGTATTCGTAAGTTGAAACTAATGAATGAATTTGTATTTGACTTAACGTCATATTTGTTTTAGTCAGCTCCAGCCTGCCGTTCTATTTTTACCCTTGGTCTGTAAGACCTTTGCAAATTAGTTTTAGTACTGTTTATGTTTTAAATAATCGTATTCAGTTTTATGTAGATGCAGTATGTGTAAACTTTTGTTTGAATGTGCAAAGTTTAACTCATCACGGTCTCAATCAGCTTAACATTGGTCTGTAGCTTTTAGTAGGCGTTGAAAATTGAATGGTAGCCCTTTGTATTTTTTGTCAAATTTTTTTTGGCCTTATATTTTCGACATGGACAGACATTTGTATACCATATGTAGTTTTTTTCACAGTAAAACTCTATATTGGGACATAAAAGTAAAGAATTATATTAACTTTTAATACAGACATAAATATCAATAAGGTTTTCCGTGAAGTGAAGTGCATGTTTTCAATTTTGTTAAACAAATGTTGCGATGTTACTTTCAAGAAGGCATTGAGATATAAATGACCGGCAGAAGTGCACGAAACTAACATTCTTGGATTTGAGACAAAAAATTACCAACGTGATATAAAAATATTAAATATTCAAGTTATCTAAAATTTGTGATTTTCTGGCCACGATAAAACCTCGATTTTATATGAAGAGATATTTAATTTGGCTAATGAGATCCAGTGACCGACAAATTAATTCAACTATGATGTAACCGTTCTTATTTTTGTCGCTTGGTATTAAAAAATAAAGCTTAATTTTTATACTGTTAAGCAAAATATAAAGAAAAACAGAAATTTAATATTTATAATTATTTTGCTCTGTTTAATATCGGTGAATCGCACTCGCTATGTATTTTACTTTGTGATGCTTCGATTTTGGCGCTTTTTGTCGAGCGACAAGTCCAAGTGATTTGTTGTAAGTCAATTTTTATCAATAAAAGTGGCAAATCAAATTTTATTTTTTGAAGAATAGTATTTAAAAAATAAAGAATGTGACTATCCCCTCAACTCACCTAAAAATGTGTCCGAAAACCTAAGACATAGATTATAGAAAACAGAGACATAAGTGAACAGTACTTATATATCCAATGTTGGATTACCACTGTTCACTTAACCAAATTTGGATCACCTACTTTATTATAAAATAATGATGTTGTTATGTTGTTCACCGAGCTTAAAATTATATTGTGATTGTTAATATTTAATTAATAATAGGTTATAATTAATAATTAATAAAAATGTTGTTTTAGTAAAACTTAGAATGATAGGAAAATAAATTTCTTTGAAATTAAAAGTATATAAAATGCATAAAATACAATCACAATACCGGGAAATAACCAGAAAATAGTACATTAAATATTAAATTTTATATAGTCGAACTGTTTATTTTCGTTTCCTTCGAGATAACCAAAACATTGTATGTAGCTGTCGTGTCATTTGGAGATCCTTGAGTTTAATCTTGATGTTCTTAATTTTGAGATACTTTGATCGAGGTTAAAAAATAACATACAAAATTGGTTGTATCTGAATGTGCAAATTGACAATTAAATTTAAGATAAAATTTATGTAATATAATATACAAAAAATAATTTGGATGTGAATTTGGATCACGCTGCTAGAGTTGATTAGATATTTGGATCAAAATTTGGATTAGTTGATGATCCATAATTGGATTTTTGGATCACACATGCTGGAGATGGCCTAAGTACTCGCAGCCTTTTTTTAGGACTTGTGTTTATTTCCCAAACAGTTTAATCACTTAAAAAGTTTTAACTTTCTTTTGACTTCTACTCCCCTTTTTCTTTAACAAAAAACATTTATTTTGAATTGACCTAAACGACGTTAGGAAATAACACTGTCGAAACTGTATAAAGTTTTTGACTTTAAGCTTAGAAACGTCTATATGCGCAAGAAGTCATAAGTTCACTTGAACTCGGAAATAAGCCAGTAGCTCAATTGAAGTCAAAAGTTAGTTTGAGATAGTTTGTTGAATGACTTGAAATATTTGGAATTTTTTTTAGATAAAAATTAGTTGTAATTCATAACTTACCCACGAAGCACTTTTATCTTTTTTATTGTATTTTTAATAACATATAAGCCGTAAATAAGTCAAAATTACTTAAACAAACATTATAAACCTTAACACCTCAGATAAGTCACGTTAAGTCAAAAGTTATAAGCTGAGCCAAACGGTTTGCAGATCACTCCTGGAACAAACTTTTGAGCAAAATTTGAATTATGGCTATGCAACTATTATTAAAAAAAAAAATTGCTTCTTATCATATCTTTTCACAATTTTTAATAACCATAGGTTGTTAAACTTCAGATTAGCATATAATTGAAAAAATGACTATTTACAAATTCAAAAACCAATATATATATACATAACGTGTTTCAATTAGTAATATATATATATATATATATATACATATATACATATATATATATATAATTAAACAATTAATTATATATATAAATTATTATAATTAAATCCTCCATCCTATAGTAATATACTAAAGGTAATTGGGATCATAGTTCCTTCAAAACATTTAACTTTGTTTAAATTTTTTATTGACTAATTTAGCAAAACTTGATTTTTTAGATCAAACAATTTCACTCCGTCTCAGAACCAGAGTTGCTCTGACTATCTTTACTTAATCTAAGGTGTAAGAAGAACATACCTTTATGCATTATTTATGCGAATGTGATTTTTCCTTAAAACAAGTATAGATGTAAAATTGTTATTCAGAAAATAAAAGCAAAATAATTAATCTAGGGAAGTATGTATGTTCCACTCTGCATATGACATAAAAAGTGAAATACCGTTCGATTTTCCTCGGTTCACATCACGTCATTCATTTACCGTTATTTCGTAACGTTGTCATTGGTACAGTGATGTAGTGTAATTTACTAATATCCAAAATTCAGTGCTTCGCTTCTTAGCTTTATTAAGCGCCAAGCATAGCAGAACCAAAAGTCTCCTTTCGTTAAATCGCGGGAACGTTTTCCCGCAAAGTTCAGTTGATCCTGTCTATATCTTACTCCAAATAAGTATGACTACGTTCAAAAGCATACACGTAATCATTTCTTAATCCATTCACCTGTTTCAGGTAAGCATCATTCTTTCAGTTTCCATTGTAGATGCCCTTGCAATGTTTCATGTTCTGACCACTGCAGGTGTTTTCCAAAACTGATTCTACAAAAAATCATGAAAAGAAGAACATATTTGAATCCCCTCTCAGATATTAGTAACGTTTCCACCGTAACACAAGGATCTCAATGCCATACACAGAATGAAATCTGCAGAACTTCTGATTTGTTGAATGGTATCTTGCTTTTTTGCTGGATTATAAACCTTCAAATCAGTTATTGAACATCGTAGACAAGCAAGACGGTATAACTTTTCCACGTTATTATAAGAATAGTTGATTATAAATTGATATAAATATATAGTAGTCATACATAGTGAAATTGTCTTCCATCGGAATGTTTTAGCTATGCCTTCACTATGCAACAATGCAGTATCTAGCGTCGTTGTAAAAGAATCTTCCTTGACTGAAGGTAATTTTTACAAACATTTACCGTATAGATTATCAAACTTTATCACGATCCTACATCAAAGTTTGTTTTTTGTATAATCTCTTCACTTATTGGGTGTTATACCTTCCAATCATTGTTTGCTACCTTGCTTATAGTGCACGAAAGCTGTTAGCCTTAAAATTTGGTTGTATTTAACTGTATTTTGTTTCATAGCAAAAAAATATAAAGTAAAGAACTCATTTTATTATGATTCTCACTTTTTATTTTGTCTTAATAGTCTCACGTGCCAAAAATAAGTTTTCATAACTTATAAATTATGTAAAATCTTCTCATTTTTTGTTAATGTATTAATCCAGCTGAACAGATTTTAAAAATGAAAGTACATGTAACAAAGAAGGGATCAACGACACGTAAAAGTGAGTTCATAGTTAAAACTTATGAATTATAATGTTTAGACAAGCAGCTGTTAACGTCTTATCTAATTTACCGATCTATTTGCAACAGCTCAAAACATACAATATATGTCACTTGGAAGACCAAGTGAAGAATGTGAACATTGTCATTCAATAATGTGGAAAGAAGAACGAAGCAATAAGACTGTAATCAAAGGTAAAGCTCGATTTATGAAGTGTTGTATTGATGGAGAAATTCGTCTACCGGAAGCAAATAAAACACCTTCATATCTTAAAGCTTTGTACGAAGACCCAGTGCAAGGACCTAAATTTCATGAAAACGTTACAATATACAATCAAATGTTTTCCTTCACTTCAATGGGAGGAAATGTTGACAGGTCTATAAATAATGGTGGCGGTCCTGTAGTATACAGGTTGAATGGTGTTAACATTCATCAATTTGGCTCTTTACTTCCCACTGGATCATCTAATCCCAAATTCTGTCAAATGTACATTTACAACACTGAGAACGAGATTGTAAATCGAATGAGATGGATTGATAATCCTGAGAAACGAGGGATCAATCCCCGGATTGTTGAAGGGCTAATCAAGATGTTTGACGAAATTAACGTGTTAGTCCAGAAATTTCGTCAGGCATGTGATCGTTTCAAAGAGGATAATATTGTCCAGTTGAAGATACACTTGAAGGCATCCCGATCAGTTAGTGGTCGTCCTAATAACATATCTCCTTCAGACGAAGTGGCTGCAGTTCTGGTCGGGGATACCAAGTATACAAAAGGAGTACGTGACATCGTTGTTGAAAGCAACATAAAAGGTCTTACTCGAATCCCAGAGATTCATCCTCTGCGAGCTTCTTTACAATTTCCCATACTCTTTCCCAACGGGGAGGACGGTTACCATGAACACCTACATTATTACAAGAAAGGAAAAAGAAAAAATGGAGAGAAGAAGAGGGAAAAAATAACGGCGAAAGAGTATTATTCCTATAAACTTCAAGTCAGAAAGAACCAAGGCATGTGTGTGTGGATTTTTTAATAAATTCAATCTTCACCCTATTGACATTATGCAATTATATTACAATTTAATGTTTTGGTATATTTTGCAGATTATACCTTGCGTTTGGGAGGTAGGCTTTACCAACAGTACATTGTTGACTCCTTTTCATCCATTGAGCAAGCACGTCTATATTGGGTTAAAAAACATCAAGAGGAGTTAAGATGTGATCTGTACAACAATATCCGTGATCAGGTTAGAATTGGTGACGGTGATAGTTCAAACGTCGGTAAATCGTACATCTTACCATCATCTTTTACTGGTTCTAAAAGATATATGCAGCAAAACTTCCAAGATGCTCTGGCCGTTTGTCGTGTTATTGGACATCCTGATCTTTTTCTTACTATGACATGCAACACTGAATGGGATGAAATGCAAAAGATGATGGATCTTTTACCTGGTTGCCGTATTGAGAACTGCCCTGATATTATAGCAAGAGTTTTCAAACTAAAAGTTGATCAACTTTGCAACGATATTCAGAAGAATGAAATATTCGGGAAGTGTATTGCACGTAAGCGAATTTGGGTGAAATTACATTTTCCATTAACTGTATGCATCGCTTTCATTCATAGGTGAATAATAGTTTTTGTGTTAATATGCCTCAATTTTTGCAGTTATGTATGTGGTCGAATATCAGAAGCGCGGACTTCCCCATATTCACATGTTAATATGGTTGGACGGCTCAGCTAAACCGAAAACCTGTGAGAAAGTTGACGATCTGGTCAGTGCTGAACTACCAGATCCCGAAACCGAACCCGAACTTTACGAAATTGTAAAGAAATTTATGATTCATGGTCCATGTGGAAAGCAGAATCCCAAATGTCCTTGCATGAAAGATTTCAAGTGTACTAGACATTTCCCAAAGAAGTGAGTTTTTTTTTCTTTGCTATAACTATCCTATCACATATTGTATTTATTAAAGATTAATAAAATCTTAGCGTTACACAGGTATTCACCGTCAACATCATTTGATAGTTCAGGCTTTCCCATTTACAAGCGTCGTAAAACATCAAGCAATGTCAAATTCCGCAAAGGTGTTTTGGATAACCAATGGGTTGTACCGTACAACAAATATTTACTCCTACGGTACCAATGTCACATAAATTTAGAAATATGTGCTCATGCAAGTAGTTTGAAATATTTGTTCAAATACTGCCTTAAAGGACATGATCAAGCCACTGTTCTCATAAACACACAGAAGGTAACAGATGTACCTGGAATGAAAGAACAAGTCATAGATGAAATCAAAACCTTCCTCGATGGTCGTTACATATGTGGTGTTGAAGCTGCTCATAGGATTTATGGTTTTGATGTTCATCATAGGACCATAGCCGTTCAGCGTCTTCCTTTCCATCTTCCTCACCAAAAAGCCTGTACATTTCGCAGCAAAGATGACCTTGCTTCTGTAGAAAGGCTGTGGTCAATGGAGAAGAGCAAACTAGAAGCTTATTTTGAACTAAATAAAGTTGATATATCCGCTCAGAAATATTCTTACAGTCAAATCCCACAATTTTACGTCTGGGACGGCCAATCATCAATGTGGTGTTCAAGAAAGAAGGGTTATCAGATTGGTAGGCTGACTTACACTCATCATGGTAGTGGCGAGTTGTGGTATTTGAGAATGCTTCTTTGTAAAATATGCGGGCCAACTTCTTTTAAAGATCTTCTTACTGTGGGAGGAGTAGTTTATCCTACATTCCAAGCTGCATGTGATGCTCGTGGATGGCTTGCCAGTGACAAGGAATGGGACGAGGCTCTGACTGAATGTTCTTCTGTAGGCTTTGCTAACCAAGTACGTGAACTGTTTGTTTACATAATATTAAATTGCAAAGTGTATGACATAGGAACCCTGTGGATCAAACATAATCTTAAAATGTCGGAAGATATTTTATATAAAAGGAGGAAGGTAACAGGCAAGAATGAGTTGGTGCTGTCTGACAAGGAAATAGAATTTTACACCCTTGCCGGTAAGCCCTCGCAAATATATATATGTTTTTTGTCACTTTTTATTGGTTTATGTCAGACGAGTAGTAAATTAAGTACAATTTTGACATTTATTTTGTTTTTTAGAAATCGACAATCTTCTTCGTTCGGTTGGAAAATCGCTTCAACATTTCAAGAACTTACCTCAACCAGACGGATCATACTTGAATTCTGGAAATGACAATCTAATTGTTGAAGAAACATCATACAACACTCAAGAGGAGCTCCGTAGACATAATGAAATGTTCAAGCAACTTAACCATGAACAACTACAAGTTTATCAAAGTATAATTCATTCGGTGGAAAACAAAACTGGAGGAATGTTTTTTGTCTATGGTAGTGGAGGTTGTGGGAAAACCTATTTGTGGGGTACTATAATTTCCAAACTTCGATCACAGCGTAAGATTGTTCTTCCCGTAGCTTCATCAGGAATTGCAGCAACATTAATGCCTGGAGGACGCACGGCACATTCACGTTTCAAGATACCTATAATCATTGATGAAGATTCCTCATGCAACATTTCACACAAATCTAACATTGCCCAGCTCTTGAAGAAGACTGAGCTTATCATATGGGACGAGGCGCCTATGCAGCACCGTTTTGCTTTCGAAGCATTAGATCGTACTTTACGTGATATAATGAAGTCAGTTTCGCAAGATAGGCATGAAAAAGTTTTTGGCGGGATAACAGTGCTTCTCGGTGGCGATTTTTGCCAGATACTACCCGTCATAAACCGTGCACCACATAGTGAAGTGGTATCCGCCTCTATCAATCGTTCCAGATTGTGGGATGAATGTCAACTTTATTTGCTTAGTGTAAACATGCGAGTGAGTAAAGGCAAATCTGAAAAGCAGAAAGAAACTGCAAGGCGTTTCAATCAGTGGGTGCTTGATATAGGCAATGGTAAGATTCCCAGTTGCACTGAGACCGGGGATGTTTTTGATGATGTAGACATTGAGATTCCGGAAGAATTTTGCATAAAGTCAGACAACTTTTCCGTGGAGGAAATCATCAATTCAACCTATCCGGAGTTGCTATCAAATTACAAAGATGAGGTTTACATGCGGGGGCGAGCTATTTTAAGTCCTACAAATGAGATAGTTCATGAAGTCAACGCTGTAATTCTAGAAAAGTTACCAGGCCAAGTCCACTCTTTCCTTAGCATCGACTCCGCTGAAGAGATTGGGGAATCAGAAGAAGAGTTCAATGCATCATTTCCAATTGAGTATCTGAATGCTCTGAATGAACCAGGCCTGCCGCCTCATAATTTGCTACTCAAAGAGAATGTTGTGGTAATGCTTATGAGGAATCTAAATCAGATTTTAGGCTTGTGCAATGGTACAAGAATGATAGTTCGAAAATGTTTGAAACACTGTGTTCTATGCAAAGTAATATCCGGTGCACATAAAGGTACCCTGCACTTTATCCCACGAATAGAGATGTCTCCAACTGATAGTCACCTACCCTTCAAGCTCAACCGGCTTCAACTGCCACTTCAAATTTGCTACGCGATGACTATAAACAAGTCTCAAGGTCAGTCTCTCGACAGTGTCGGTCTTTACCTGCCAAGATCTGTGTTCTCCCATGGCCAGCTTTATGTGGCTATTAGCCGGGTAACTTCTCCATCTGGCTTAAAGATTTACATAAAGGGTCCAAATGGCGGAAGTACCAACGTTACCAAGAACGCTGTCTACGAATAAGTGTTCTACAATCTACCCAATGGTTTGAATTAGAATTTAATTTGCCTTTCATTAAGTACCACTTTGTTTGCAGTCAGTGTTCTCAGACACTTTTTCATCACCCTAATTAAAAAATTTCCAAGTAGTATCAATGAAAATATGTCTCCCAACATTGTCTCAATAGACCACTAGCTACATAGCAATATCACCTTCTGTTGTAATTGTCTATCAAACTCAAACCACATTCAAGTTTCTTAAAGCATCTGGTGCTCAAATACGTAGAAAATTTGTTCACTTATCATCAGCAGGCAATATTTGTACCTCATACTTCTTTTCGATTTCATTGCAGGTAAATATACACCTGTCTCCTTTCCTTGGCTTCATCATTTCAACAAATTTGTTCCATCCTGCATGAATTGTAATTCTTCCATTATTCCTCCTCACCTCCATGTTAATCGGCCCAGTCGTACAGTTCACAGCGATGATGTCCCTGTTCTTCCAGCTTTTGGTAATATTTTTGTAAACCGTGCTGACACTCTGTAAGGAAAAAATGAAAGGATTAGCAATGTAGTTGGTCACAAATTAAAGCTAGATACAACTTAGACTTTCTAAACAAGACTCACCACTCCATGAACAATACGACCAAGGTGGGAGGGTTTTATAATAATTTCCCACTTCAGACGGTTTGTAGAGCTACTCTGCTGTAAATCTGGCACCAAAAAAGAAATCAGCATTACATGTAACTGCCATCATGTTATTGTACACTTAACCAAAACCCTAAATTCAATAAGCATTTGATAAAACCTCAGAACAATACAAACCTGGTTGGACACCTTCAACTCCACCAACTTGAGAAATTCCCTCTTCTGTCATGATTTTAGCCTTTTTTGGCTCATCTGTACGAATATCCAACCATCAATAAGTTTATAACTTTTTAATATATGTAATATAAACATTTGCTTAAAAAAATGTAACTAGACTATTCATTCTCATTTAAGAAATGTTATTTATTTTACCAGATCTGGGGTTGTTTGCCGACACCTGACTATCATTTCCTCTTTCCTTTCTCTTTGTCATAATTTCTGATCGTTGTGTGTTTGTTTTCAACAATATCTCCATTCCTCTCTTTTTAAAAGCTCTCAACTTAAAAACTCCATTTCCCATGTATGAAAAAACAACAATATCAGAATGTTCTATTTTGTTATCGCTAAACAAACTTCTCAATCCTAAAAGTACCCTTTGATTCTCTGAGTGCTTAACAGGAACACTATAGCCGTCACTCACTACACAAATACAATCACGTGGCACTGAAACACCTGTTTTAACACTGAATGCAAACGGTATAGCCTGGATTAAATAAATTGGATATATATGTCAGGATATGAATAATAACCAACCATGGATAACACATAAATCGAAAGGTATAGTTATGCCACTTACAATCTTCCCTGTGTGTAGCGAATAATAGTTGATGCCACAAATGAATGTTAAGGGGCTAGAAACCAAGCCTGTTACCACACATCAGTCAAAATATATTAGGATTTAATAGAATTTGCTGTAAATAAAGCAATCTAACATTTAGTGAAGTATTATACAATTATCAATAATGTTACCTTCCATCATTGCCGTCATTGATTCTTCCTCTCTCTTCACCGGAAATGCCTGTATAACACATGTCTCAAACATTAAGGACTCTTCTTTTGGTTGGACTACCAATATCTCTCCAATTCGTAATTTATTTTTGTTGTAGAAATTTGTCCACCCTCTAACAAAGCAAAATTCCCCGTTACGGTACTCAATTAAAGACGAAGGGATAAGACTTGAATCCCATAGTCATCCAAAGTGTCCCACTGGAGAGATTTTCATCTCCAATATCAAAACCTTTTCGATCACCTTTATTGCGGTTGGTTAACCGTCTGATAGAATTTTCATTAATTTCATAAAAAACAGGTTGCCTAGCATATGTTTGTCCAAACACAGCCAAAGTTGCATAATCTCTGCAATCACAAATTTGCTGGTCTTCCACCCTGCCTTCCTCTATATGTGAGTCCATTGATTCTTTGACAGTCGATGGATCACATTGGAATCCATCATCAGAAAATAAAGTCAAAGTGAAACAGTTTAAATCAGTATAATCTATTAGCACTGGCCAGAATTTGTTTATAGCCACAACCGACAAGATTTTTTCAACGCCCTCAATCTTCCTCTCCACACCATTGAATTTCAAGGCGAAATCCAATGAATTGCTCAACTTCAACCTGCAATCCCTGTCATCCTCCAAGCACCAACTTTGGACCAATTCATTTGGAACCACCTGATATTTTTATAGGTAAACAAAACCAAATCTATTTCTTAGATTACCTACACAATCGCTACCACACATGGATAAAGATAGTCAAGAAAACCAGTACAGTAGAAGTGGCTCACTATTGAATCAGTATGTAGATAAGCAACAAAAGATTTGGATTGATTCATTTGTGACCCTGCACAATCGATTACACAATTAAATCAAATTCTTTGAAACAAAAAACTAAACTAAATCTCCTTATTTTAGTATACAATCCGGTCTTACCCCACTCACCAGGTTGTGCATGTGTTGCAGTGGCCATAGTCTCCAACTTTGGATTATAAGTAATACCATTCCTGCCTCCTACCTTCACTAGGAATTTGTTTCCACCTTCATATTCAAACCACAGGATTGAACCATGATTTACATTGAAATACCTGCAGAACCTATTTAACCCTTTTTTCATAAATAGTCCTGAATCGTACTGTTGAATTCTAACTGCCCATACACTGTTTTCTTTCCAATGTTTAAGCTCAATATATCCGTAATGTATTCCTTCTCTCGGTTCGAACATAGATGACGGTATCCTCTAAAGATTAAACCAAACCAAAGTTTAATTACAACTATGTACAAGAATCCTATGTAGCATGCAAATTGAAATTAAGATATTAGTTTTTGCAATACCATTTTCCTGAATTTGCCTCCACTGTGCTCCACTTTTCTCCAGAAGTCAATTCCTTTTTTAACCTACAATTCGAGTTTATTTGGAATAGTTGAACAATTTCACTGAATATGTAATGCAGGAAACAAAACGTGAAACACTGCAGCTCAATTGCTTAATTAGTAATGAAATTACAAAGTGTACAAATTAGTTACCTCTGCCGGCCTGTTTCTGGCTGATTCCATTGTTGTACTCCCCTTTTTTTCCTGATATGGTTTGTGCTACTATAAACAGCGGTACAAGAAGAAGACTATTACTTGATCCTGTCAGTTTTTACTCACTTGACTTACGAAAGAAAAAGCCCTCATGGGCCCACCAAAATAGGTATTTGCAGGGAAAAAGTTAATGGGCTTTTATTGCCTGTATCTGTCACGCCGATAACATTTGCCCCGAGATCTCAAGATTGGTCATTTATACTACAAGCTAAATGTGATATCCTTCTAAATTTTGCGGTAATTATTAAAAAAAATGTTAACGAGAAGGAGTTAATTGACACAAATGATTTCACCTAACAGCCCACCTATTTGATTTATTTTTCGATTAAGATAAATAAAAATTGTCTTGGTTTCTTTTTAGGATAATTTGATATGCCGACGAAATTAAAATTTTATATATTTAGTCGAATCCAAAAATTAATTACTTAAACAAATGAGGATTCTAATATCCATGTTCTACTAAGCTTTGGTTAGAAAAGGTTATCATTAATTTAATAACCACAATTTTGTAAACTTTTAATTAAAAAAAAATTGTTCAATAGTATAGTAAATGACCATATTTTTTACCGGCCAAGTTACACAACAATACAAAGCTTTACTGTATGATTGAATTCATCAGATTTAATTAATTTGACTTCAAACAACACTGCACACATTAAGAGTGACAAATAAACGTAGTCATCCCTTGAATGAAAACAAGTGGACCTTAGGCACTAAATAATAAAATTGGAATAATTTTTTGGGATATAGTTGTAGAAGTAATTGCTTATTTTAATGCATTATCTAAGTAATGAAAATTTCATGATATGATAACAATACCACTCAGCAAATTTGTCATCAGTTGAATGAAAAAGTAAAGTAATAATTTGTTCTAGAAATAAAAGAAATTCAAGGAAATTCTATTACATATGCAACTATAAGTGTCACCGTTTAGCTACTGAAAGTCGAACTTGAAGATGCGGGGAAAAAATGTATCTAAATTAAAATAAAGCTAAATGTGGTAGTAATAATAATTTCCTCACAATGAAACATAAGACCCGGACTGTTCATAACAAAACAGTAAATGTCCTAATTTTTTACCGACCCAATTGTTAATTCCATATGGTAAAGTGATACCATAATTTTACGGTTTACAATAAGTTTGGATTTATCATGTTTCATCGAACTGGCTTTTCATACATGTTTCAAATTGCACCGCGCACAGAAATAGTTGTAAAATTTTTTTATTCAAACATTAAAATGAAAAAATTTAGATTTTAATCAAAAAAATAAATAAATTAAATAATGCCAACGTATATATAGCTGGTGAAGTAAATGCCTACTTTAATGCATTATCTTTATAATGAAAAAATGATGATATAATAATAGTTATGCTCATCCAATTTGTTGGTAGTTAAATGAAAAAAAATTAATAATCTTTTCTCTAAATAAAAAAGTTTCAAGAGAACACTATTAGCTATGCTATTATAAGTATCTAAATTTTGTTACGGTAAGTTTAACTTAAGGATTTCGAAGGCAAATGTATAAAATTTAAAATAAAGCTAATGTAGGGGCCGTTTGGATGAGCTTAAAAAAAGTGCTTCTGACTTAAAATAAATAAGTGGAATAGAAGCTAGAAGCAGGAGAAGCATTATAAGTGATTAAAGTGTTTGAGAAATAAGTAGAAGCCCTGAAACAGAAACGAGCATTCCTAACTTTTTATAAGTGTTTCTTGACTTATTACACAAACGGTACGAATAAGTGCTCATAACTTATAACCCAGAAGCTGGAGTTATAAGTTCTAAACAAACACCCGCGTAGTAAGTTCTTCAATTGGTTTTGTACTTATTTACGTTACAGTGTTTTGCACGTAATATTAAGTGTTTTAAACTACTATTTAAAGTAATTATTTAAAAAAAATCTTTTCTCTCATTTAAAAAGTACAATAAAATTTTTGATTCACCGCAAGTATCAATTAAAATTATCAAAATTTTATCACCCGGCCAAATCACCTTATCAATTTTGCCAAAAGTCAAAGTGCAATATGTTAGATATAATTGATGATTACTAATGTTCTTAAAGTTTGTTTTAGAACAGGAGTGATCAGAGTTTAAGCTGGAAGCTGATCAGAGTTTAATAAAGTCTGACCAGAGTTTGATAAAGTCTGATCAGAGTTTACATAGTCAAGACTCGTCAGAGTTTACACGTGGAAAGAGCTCAGAAGCGGATATACTTCAAGGAAGGATAGAAGCGGAGGAGTGATTTGCTGACTATGGAAACTAAACAGAAAACAGTAGCAATCTTTGATTGATAGAATACATAGCTGATTTATAGGATATCAAATCAGAGATTGATTTTGTAATTGTGTCTATATAAACACAGATTAGGGTTACTCTATATGAGTTGAGTTATCGAGTATATTTTATAGAACCCTAGCAGCTCTTAGTGATAATATATAAATCACTGAGAGAGTTTTTGTAACCATTCAAGCTTTGTGAATAAGAGTTTACTGCTTTCAATCTCTTATATTGTCATACTGTGTTATTGATTGTGTTCACTATATCAACTTATATAGTGAGTTTATAGGACCTAACAAGTGGTATCAGAGCCAGCTCTGTTAAGATAACTACAGTGAGATCTTAATCACAATCATGTCTGAAAAATCACAAGCTTCGTCTTTTAGAGTTCCAGTCCTTAAGGCATCTGAATATCCAGTCTGGAAAGAGAGAATGATTATATTTCTAGACTCTGTTGATCCAGAATACCTTGACAGGATCTATGATGGACCACACATGCCCACCAAGCTCTCTGTTGGGATTGCAGATGAGCCTCAGAAGATGATTCCAAAGGAGAAGAAAGATTATACCCCTGAGGACATTTTGTCAATTGGTAAAGACTCAAAGGTGAAACACCTTCTGCACAGTGCCCTTGATAATGCAATGTCTAATAGGGTGATTGGGTGCAAAACTGCTAAACAAATCTCGGATGCTCTGGAAACCAGATGTCAGGGAACTCAAGCCATCAAGAAGAACAGAAAAACCATCCTTACACAGGAGTATGAGCACTTTGACTCAAAATCTGGTGAATCCTTGACAGATCTGTATGAAAGATTTGTCAAACTCTTGAATGACTTATCTCTGGTGAACAAGGAATATGATCTTGAAGACTCAAACCTCAAATTCCTTCTGGCTCTTCCTGAAAAATGGGATTTGAAAGTCACTACAATAAGAGACAATCTTGATCTTGGAGAAATGTCTCTTGATGATGTTTTTGGAAGACTGAAGACTCATGAACTTGAGATGGAGCAGATGAGCAAACGTCATGGAGGCAAATCAAAGTCTGTTGCTCTAAAAGTTCAAGAGGAAGCTGCTAAAAGCAAGGGAAAAGCTCATGTCACAAAGTCTGACATTGAGTCATCAAACTCTGATGACTCAAACTCTGATGTTCCCTCAGACTCTGAAGAAAGTGATGATGAGATGATGCAGTTAGCAGCATTGATGGTGAAAAGCTTCAAGAAGTTGGCTTACAAAAAGTTCAACAAAGGCAAAAGTTTTTCAAGGAAAGACAGAAACTCTGACAGAGTTTATGATAAGAAGAACTTTAGGAAGATTGAGGGCAAGGAAGGAAAAGCTGGAAAAGCTGACAAGTATACCTGTTTCAACTGTGGTGAAAAGGGTCACTTTGCATCTGAATGCAAGAAAGCCAAGAAAGAAAAGGAAAAAGCCTTTATCACCAAGAAAGGAAACTGGACAGATACATCTGATTCAGAGGAAGAAGTCAATTATGCTCTGATGGCAAACACTGACAACAACTCTGAATCTACTGCTAAGGTACCTCATTCTACTCTTGCCTTTGATACTGAAGATATAACTGAGTTAAGATTATTTCTTAAAACTTTGCATATCAGCTTTAGAGATCAGACTTTAGAGAATGAAAGATTAAAATCTGAAACTCTAAGTGTAAAGAAAAGGAATGATTATCTAGAAAAAGAATTAGTTCAGATGTTAGAAGTTCAGAAAGAGAGAGATGATGCTGTCATTGTCAAAGATGAACTATTAAAGAGGTATGCATCTCTTCAATCAGAACTTGCTAAGGAAAGGGATATTATTAAGATATGGACTAATTCAGGCAAAACTACTCAGGATATCTTAGGTAGTGGAAACTGGAAGAAGGGACTAGGTTACACTGATAACTCAGAAGCTGAGTCATCAAAAACAGAGGTTGTTAAAACTTTAAAACCTAAGGTTAAACCTGTTAAATTTGTTGCTGAATCCTCTAAGTCTAAACAGAGAAGATCAGAATCAGAGATTAACAACAATTTAAAAACTGATAAGCCCAAACAGGTTAACATAGGACTGATGACTCAGAAACAGCTTAAGCATAAGCTTAAAGAGGTAAAGTCTGATAACAAAGACAAGGAGCCTAGGAAAAATAGAAATGGCAAGGTTGGAATAGACAAGAGTAATAACTACATGCCTATTCCAAATGCACCTAGGAAGACATGCCATAACTGTGGAAATACTAATCATCTTGCTAATTTTTGTAGGAAGAACAAGGACATTAACTCCTTACCTACAAAGTCTGGAGTTAGAAAAAGTAGTATTAGATATAAACCACAAGATCCATGTTTTCATTGTGGTAGTTTATGGCATTCTATTTATACTTGCAAAGAATATCATAGTTTGTATTATGATTATTATCAATTGAAGCCTTCTTTGAAAAAGGTTAATAAAAACTCTGCAAGTACAAAATCTGTTTCTAGTACAAACTCTGTTCCAAAGTCTGTTAGCTCAAACTCTGATAATAATAATTCCGCTGCAAAAGCTAACAAACTTAATAAGGCCAAGGGATCCAAGCAAGTCTGGGTCCTTAAAACTAACAATTAGTGGTCTTTGTGATTGCAGGGCAACAGGAAGAATATCCTAGTCTTGGACAGTGGATGTTCAGGACACATGACTGGAAATAAGGCCCTGCTGTCAGAGTTTGTGGAGAAAGCTGGCCCAAGTGTTTCTTATGGAGATGGCAACATAGGAAGGACTCTGGGATATGGCAACATCAATCTTGGAAATGTCATCATCTCAAATGTAGCTCTTGTTCAAGGGCTAAAACACAATTTACTCTCTGTCAGTCAGATCTGTGACAGAGGATATCATGTTGATTTCTATGAAGAACACAGTGAGATAGTAAGCAAGTCAACAGGCAAGGTGGCAGTAATTGCTCACAGACATGGAAATATTTATGAAATCAACTTGCCTACAAACTCTGAAGGAAAGGCAATTTGCTTATCTACAAGAATCTCTGCAGAAGAAAGTTGGAAGTGGCACAAGAAGCTCTCACATCTCAATTTCAATTCCATAAATGAGCTTATAAAGAAAAAGCTTGTGAGAGGACTCCCTGAATCACTACTCACTTTAGATGGACTATGTGATTCATGTCAAAAGGCCAAGCAGAGAAAGACATCCTTCAAGAGTAAGACTGAATTCTCAATAAAGAAGCAATATCATCTTCTACATGTTGATCTATTTGGACCAGTTAATGTACCATCCATTGCAAGGAAGAAATATGCTCTTGTCATTGTTGATGAGTATACCAGATACACTTGGGTATATTTTCTTCACTCTAAAGATGAAACAGCTTTGCATCTGATGGATCATGTGAAGCAACTGGATCATGGATCTGAAGACAAAGTAAAGATCATTAGAAGTGATAATGGAACTGAGTTCAGAAATTCAACAATGGAAGAGTTCTGCAAAGAAAGAGGTGTTGTGCAACAATTTTCTGCACCTGGAACACCACAGCAAAATGGTGTAGTTGAAAGGAAAAACAGGATTCTAATAGAAGCTGCCAGAACTATGCTTGATGAGGCTAAATTACCTACTTATTTCTGGGCAGAAGCTGTTCAAACAGCTTGTTTCACTCAAAATGGAACACTGATTAATAAGCATGGCAAGACCCCATATGAGATGGTGAAGAAAAAGAAGCCAAATCTGAAATACTTTCATGTATTTGGGTGCAAATGCTTTGTATTGAAGACTCATCCAGAACAGCTTACCAAGTTTGATTTAAAAGCTGATGAAGGCATTTTTGTAGGTTATCCTCTGACAACAAAGGCCTTCAGAGTCTATAATCTAAGAACCAAGGTGATCATGGAATCCATACATGTGTCATTTGATGACAAGAGAATTATGGGTTTAGCAGATATGGATGATCATGAAGAACTGCATTTTGAAAATGAAGAAATATTCTCTGATTCGACAAACTCTGATGAACAGTCAAACTCTGACTGTGAGCAAAATACAGCAAACTCTGGTGAAAATTTACAAGTTCATGAAGATGAAGCATATGTTGAGGGGGAGCATCAGAATGTTTCAGACTCTACCCAAGACTCAAATTCATCAGAGAATGCTGACTCAAACTCATCAGAGAATACTGATTCAAACTCTGATAGCACAAATTCAGGGGAAGCTACAGAGGAAGATCAACAGAATCAAGAGAGCATGGATCAAGGGGGAGGATCCAATGATGAAAGTAGCCAACTTCCACATGCTAGGAAGTGGACAAAATCACATACACCTGATTTGATAATTGGAAATCCAGAAGCAGGTGTGCAAACAAGGACAGCCACAGCAAATTAGTGTTTACATCATTGTTTTCCTTCACAAACAGAACCTAAAAAGGTGGAGGAAGCTCTTCAAGATGCTGACTGGAATCAAGCAATGCAAGAAGAGCTAAATGAGTTTGAGAGAAATAAAGTCTGGACCCTAGTACCAAGACCTAAAGATAGATCCATAGTTGGTACAAAATGGGTTTTCAGAAACAAAACTGATAGTGAAGGTGTCATTACAAGGAATAAAGCAAGACTTGTGGCAAAAGGGTATTCACAACAGGAAGGTATTGATTATGATGAGACATTTGCTCCAGTTGCAAGATTAAAGGCAATTAGAATCTTTCTGGCCTATGCTGCACACAAGAAATTCAAGGTATTTCAGATGGATGTCAAAAGTGCTTTTCTTAATGGAAAACTGGATGGGGAGGTATATGTTGAACAACCTCCAGGCTTTGTGGATCCAAAGCATCCAGACTATGTTTATAGATTGGACAAAGCACTTTATGGACTAAAGCAGGCTCCAAGGGCATGGTATGAAACTCTGGCTCAATTTCTTCTTGAAAGTGGATTCACTAGAGGTACCATAGACAAAACCTTGTTTTATTTGAATCATGGTAATGATCTGCTTTTAGTTCAAATCTATGTTGATGATATCATTTTTGGTTCCACTAATGCTAAACTTTGTCAAAGATTTGCCAAGCTCATGCAGTCTAGGTACCAAATGAGCATGATGGGGGAACTCAGTTATTTTCTGGGTTTACAAGTTAAACAGACTGAAGATGGGATTTTTATAAATCAAGCCAAGTATACCAGAAATCTCTTGAAGAAATTTGGTATGCAAGACAGTTCAGCTGCAACTACTCCTATGGCAACAGCAACCAAGCTAGACAAAGATACTGGTGCATCAGTGGATATCACAAACTATAGAGGAATGATTGGATCTTTGCTTTATCTGACTGCAAGTAGACCAGACATAATGTATGCCACATGTCTATGTGCAAGATTTCAGGCAGATCCAAGAGAGCCTCATCTGATTGCAGTAAAGAGGATATTCAGATCTCTCAAGGGAACCACATCATTGGGATTATGGTATCCTAGAGAATCAGATTTTAGTCTAATTGGATACTCTGATGCAGATTTTGCAGGTTGCAAAATTGACAGGAAAAGCACAAGTGGGAGCTGTCAATTTCTGGGTGGAAGACTTGTTTCTTGGTACAGCAAGAAGCAAAAGTCAATATCAACATCAACAGCAGAGTCAGAGTATATAGCTGCAGGCATCTGCTGTGCTCAAATTCTTTGGATGAAGAATCAATTGTTGGACTATGGGTTATCCTTTTCTAAAATTCCTATTTATTGTGATAACCAAAGTGCTATTGCTATGACAGGAAACCCAGTTCAACATTCTCTGACAAAGCACATCAGTATCAGATATCATTTTATAAGGGAGCATGTGCTGGAAGGAACCATTGAACTTCACTTTGTTCCCACTGATCAGCAGCTAGCAGACATATTCACCAAACCACTAAGTGAAGCAACCTTTACTAGGCTGGTGAATGAGCTAGGAATGATATCAGGAACTGAGTAAACATAATGGTCAGATCCTTCAAGTTTAAATTGTCAAATTACCATATGTATTGCTCACAAATTTGCCATGATATACTCTGATTGTTAAACTCTGATGACATTCTCTGATAATATACTCTGTTTGTTATACTCTGATTGTCATTCTCTGACGACATTCTCTGATGTTTGCAAACTCTGAATCTTGCTAAATGATCTCATTTTATTTCTTTGAGACAAATAACCTGTGAAGATTCTATGAAGCATGATCTGAATTAGTAATCATGAATCTCAGTTAAGTTCTTTAATCTTGATCTCAATTTTGTGCTACTATTTTACACTATATGCATGTTGATATCATTGAGACTCTATTACTTCACATATCTTAATTATAAGTGAGACTGATTAATTTGCATTTTCTCTCAGTAAATTAGACAGTGATTATAAACTCTGATGCTATACACACCCCTGAAAATAAGCATGGTACTCCTTTGAGATCTTAGATGTCTATATGACAGTGACTGGGAAGACCCAAACATTTGCTGGTATTAAGTAATTGCTAAGATTTTATAATCTATGGTGACCAGTCACAATCTCTGATTACTGGAGAAATACTGTTGCAAAATTATATTTAAAGGTCGTGATTCACTTACACTGAAAAGCGTCCTGAAAAAAAAAAAAAGGGGTTAGTTTTCTTTAAACATTTCTTCATCAGAGTATGTCCCTTGTCTATGTCTTGAGAGTTTAAATAAATTATTTTTGTCTACCTTATAATTACGAAATTGTGAAATTCTTTAGTCTCTGATTTAATATGTCCACATACACATTATTTCACCAGCACATTATTGAGCTATGGATTTTATGACAAAATCTGATTTTTTTGATGAATTTTCTAAACATCATGTCTTATTCTGAGGTACTTAGAAATTTATTTTCTTTGTTTTAAATCTCAGAGTTTAAAATTCGAGGGATTTGATCTTGATTTTTAAAATCTTGTACATTTCAGGAGTTTAAAAATTCAGAGAATGTGAAGAGATTGTACCAAACGGCTGTATTGTTAGTGGGTTTACATGTAAAACATTTTAATAGGAGAACGTGTAATCAGCATTTATAACTGCACAAGTTTTACTGCGCTCATGATTACTATTCTCTTTTCTCCATGCCACTAACACTCACCTACCAGTTAAAATCTGACAGGTGTATAGCTGACCAAAAGCCCAAGCGTGAACAGCTAAACAAAATCTGAAGAGTTTATCACATCAGATTTTATTGCTTATTATTCACTTATACACTTCATCTTTACACACACTCTCTCAACAAACTCTTAAGCTTTTCTCTCTACAATTCAAATATTCTCTTACACACTTTCTCAAACACCTTCTTTCCTTTACTGCTCTAATGGCCACTTCAGCGTTTACCTATGCAGGTGTGGAGTTTGTACCAAACAACCACGCAGCCATTCTTGACACCACTGATGTTCCAAGGGATTATCATGTAATCCAGGAGTTTCTGGCACAAAGTGCCTTGGCTCGAGCTCTTACTGCACCGGCCAGATTATCTGGGAGTCAGATAATAACCTTCTGGCAAACAGGGCATTAAGACAATGGTGGTGCAGCTGGATCACCATCCATTGTATTTGAGTATGACGGAGCGGAATATGCTGTCACTCCAGCCACCGTCCGAGCAGCATTCAACCTACCAGAGGATGCTGCTTACATTACAAATGGAGATGCCAACCTCAGAACCATGATGACTGATTTGGGCTACTACGAATCTCTTGATAAATTGGGTCAATTAAAGCGTCCAGGACTCAGGAAGGAGTGGAGCTTTTTCTTCGACTGCATTACCAGGGCCTTCCAGAAGAAAAGTACCAACTGGGATGCCATACCCATGGATATGCTTCAAATTGGGTATTCTCTGATCTATTCTACTAATTTTGATTTTGGTAGATTAGTTATTAGAAATATTGGTGAAAGAATGCATGAAAATCGTCAGATTATATATTTTTCACGCTTTTGCCAATTGCTGTTTAATGCCACTGTTGGAGAAGTGGCTATTGATGCTGCAGATGAGATCAAACCTTTTAAGCTTCATAAAAGGGTTTTCAAAGATCTCATATCTAAAGATGAGAAGAGGCCAGTTCTCAGGCCATTACAAATTCCAGCTCCATTAAGAGCTAGGCTGAATCTGCCTCAAGCACCACAACAACAGTCTCAAAACCAACCACAACATCCAGTCTCTCCTACAGCCACCAGACAACCCAGATCATCAACACCAAAAACATCAAAGGCTACAAAGTCTGATGCAGCCCCTTCTACTGTGAAGACCAGAACCTCTGTTGCTACACAAGTTCTGAAGACAAAGTCTGATAGGCCAACAAACTCTGATACAGTTCCTACTGTAAACTCTGAGACAGTCTCTAAGACTTTAAACTCTGAAGCTGCTTCCCCACCAAAGCAGAAAAGAAGGAGACTTGTTGCAGCTTATGAATATGATGATCTTGAACCCTCTCCTGCAACAAACTCTGAACCTACTCAGGCTAGCCCTAAGTCAAAAACAGTTAGATTTAAAGCAAGGGCAAACAAGCCTAAGAGGGCAAAGGTACCCATCACTGAGATAACAGATTTCACTGTTGAGGAAGAGCAAGCACCATCTACTACTATTCCTGATTTATCTCAAGCTCTGATGGTGCATCCTCTTCAAGCTGTTCCATTTTCTACTGCAACTCCATCTACTACATCATCTGAAGTAGATGAAGAAATAAGGTGTGAGGAACCAGTTACCACTGAAGCTGGGACAACTCCAATCTCTGATCATGGACCCTCCACTCCAATTCCTCACTCTCCATTGAAGTTTCCTGAGGGTGCCATCATTCATGATACAGCTCCAGAAAATTACAAGGCAGATGCTGTGATTACAGACTCTGACAAGGTAGCATTGGAAACATTGCAGTCTCTTGCCAAAGCTGATGAGGAGCTCAGCAAATCAAAATCTAAAGATAAAGAGAATGTTGTTCCAGAACCTGTTAAAGATGCTGTTGATCCTGCATCTGATGATGATGAGGATGATGAAAGTTCAGATGATGAAAATGAGGATGAAGTCCCCTTGTCTCTTCAACAACAGAAATGGGAGTCTACCAGTCAATACAATGCCAGACTGCAAACTCTGAAGACAAACTCTGAGCCTCTTCCCAGGGATCTTCAGGTTGATCCACCAAATGAAGTATGGGATAAACTCTGGCTGAGTCACCAGCATTCTCTGGAGCCAGCAAAAGCTGAAGAATTTCTATCCATGGCAGAGAATAAAATTTCAAACTCTGATGTCATGTCAAGCCTCAAAGCCACAGTTCTCTATCTGAAGACATTTCATACAGCTCATGCTCAGACATCCAAGTCTATAAATAGTCTTAGAACAGAGGTAGCAAATTTGGCTGAAACTCAGAACATGGACAAGAAGAGAAACTTACTACCTCTGAAGGAAGATATGAAAAAGCTGGTGTCTGCTCAACAAACTCTGGAGCAGAGGATGACTTCAGTTGAGGCTACTCAATCCACAATGACTAAACAGCTTGAAGCCATCCGATCTTCACTTTCTCTGATAACTTCAGTACTGATTCCTGATGAGGATGATGTCAAAAAGGGGGAGAGAGTAGCTAATGTCAAATGCAAGTCTACTTCTCAAACTCTGAAGAGAAAGAAAAATGATGATGATGATGATGTGGATGACTTCACAAAGAACAAAAGATTTCAAGCTGCAACTGGTGGAAGAGTTTCAAACTCTGACAGTTTAAAACAGTCTAAGCAAAGCTCAAAGTCTGTTCCAGCTCCAACACACAATGTCACATCTGGATCAAAGCAAAGACCAGTAGCTGGATCAGATAAACCAATGACTGATGAAGAACTTGCTAGACTGATTTTTGAACAAGAGAATCCAGAAGCTAAATTGGATTTGGAGTTGATTGCTGCAGAGGAAGCAGAACTGAAGAAAGAACATGTTGAAGCTATAACCTCAGGCAAAATCCAGAAACCTGCAAAATCAACTGCCAGACCAAAGGAAAAAGGAATACTGATCAAAGAAACTACTATTGCTGATCAGAGTTTACCAATCAAAAAGGTATACTCTGAAGATGAATATACAAGCAAAGGCAAAAGCATAGTAGATGATAACCTTGAGAAAGGCTGGACTCAGAAGAAGTCTACAACCTCTGACAAAGATCAAGTTGTAAAGGGAAAGAAATCAAAAGCTGCAATCTCTGACATAGCTCATATTGCAGATTCACAAGAAGAAAAATTAACCTCTGACACAGCTCAAGTTAATAAGGAAGCAAATAAAGACACAACCTCTGACAAGGCTCAAGATGTGTTCAAACCAACAACAACTCCATTGCCAGGATTTGCAAAGCCAAGTCTGATGACTGAGATAAATTTCGACAAGGGCTCAATTCAACCAATCTCTCATCGAAAAGCAGGAAGAGATAAAGGAGGATTAGGATCTAAATATGAAAAATTTGATCAGAGTATAGGATCAATGTCAACAGACCCCTCATCTCTCTGTGCACCCAAGACTGGGGCATTGCAAGAAAGAATGGACAAACTTGATTCAGTCCAACTGGTGAAGAATGACAGAGGTGATAACATTCTTATCTATTTCATGTCTGATGGAACAGTGTTTAGGGTTATTGAAGCTGATCTCTATGCTAAACACTGGGAGGAATTGAGATATGTCTCACACATATTTCAAGTGAAGAACAAATCATGTCAACACATCTCAAATCTGCTCAAAGATCAAATCAGAAGAAAGATGGGTATTACAGGAAACAAGAATGCTAGACCTTTTATTCCTAAGTACTTCAATCATCAAGGACAGCTAGTTGAGATGAAGAAGAATTCAGCAAAAATAGAAACAATAGCTAGAATCAGTATTCTTGCATTCAATGAAGAGTCTGATAAAGCTTACAATATCTGGCTGGATAAAGACATGAGAAGAAACAAGATCTATGATCTCAGAGCTGTAATCTATCAAACTGGAGTTTCAGATCCAGAGCTAAGAGAGATCAAGAGACAGATGATCACAGCACTTACAGAAGCTGAAAGAGAACTCCTCAGAGAGTACTTAAAGACAGCCAATGGTGTCTATGAAGCTAAGGAGTAAAACTATCTGTAAGGTTTAAAAGTTTTCTGTTATGTAGCTAAACTCTCTTGCATTTGACTTATTTGTTTTGACATCATCAATTATCTGTTAACTTGCACATAACATATTTATGCACAAGTTGGGGGAGATTGTTAGATATAATTGATGATTACTAATGTTCTTAAAGTTTGTTTTAGAACAGGAGTGATCAGAGTTTAAGCTGGAAGCTGATCAGAGTTTAATAAAGTCTGACCAGAGTTTGATAAAGTCTGATCAGAGTTTACATAGTCAAGACTCGTCAGAGTTTACACGTGGAAAGAGCTCAGAAGCGGATATACTTCAAGGAAGGATAGAAGCGGAGGAGTGATTTGCTGACTATGGAAACTAAACAGAAAACAGTAGCAATCTTTGATTGATAGAATACATAGCTGATTTATAGGATATCAAATCAGAGATTGATTTTGTAACTGTGTCTATATAAACACAGATTAGGGTTACTCTATATGAGTTTAGTTATCGAGTATATTTTATAGAACCCTAGCAGCTCTTAGTGATAATATATAAATCACTGAGAGAGTTTTTGTAACCATTCAAGCTTTGTGAATAAGAGTTTACTGCTTTCAATCTCTTATATTGTCATACTGTGTTATTGATTGTGTTCACTATATCAACTTATATAGTGAGTTTATAGGACCTAACACAATAAAAATTTTAATCTTAGTAAATAAAAACAACTAAAGGTCGAAGTAATTAGTTAAGCTACTATTATTGCAAATAAAAAAGTCGACCCTTTAATTCAGCATTGAGCTTCTCTCGCTAGAAACTCTATCTTCCTAAAGAGTATTAGGGTTCTTTTTGTTCATCAGTTAATTATTCAGTCTCAAACCCTGTTACAACCTCAATTGTTTGTAATCATGTTAACATACGTTCCATCTTTGAATTTACTTACACCATCTTTCGTCAGATCGGCAGTTGATGTTCGAATCCTATCTCTTTGGATGCTTGACAATTCTGAGGAATCATCGGAGCAGTTCGGGTTGAACATGAAACTATTAGACCAGAAAGTAAGCCTCGCGTCATTAGATCTTTACTTTCCAATATATATGGATCATTCAAATTATATCAAATAATGGATTATGTTGTTCTATTTTAACAGGAAAATTCAATTGAAGCTTACATAAACCCTAGGCTTGTGCGTAAATTCCAACCCTTATTACACCAAGGTGAGATGTATTCGTTATCCAATTTCACAGTAGCTGTTTACACCCAAGACATGACTCAACGAGCATCTACAAATCCGTACTATATCCTCTTTCGTGAAGAGTCTGAAATCCAAAAAATCGATGTTGATGATAGAGCAATTCCAAGATATGCTTTTGATTTTGTGTTATTTAAGCACATTCGTCATATCAAACAGGACAACAACATACTTATCGGTACAGTTAATTTAAATCACCATTGTCTCTCCCCTGTTCCTTATGTCACATTATAAACTGACTAAAGTGTTGCCCTTTTTTTGATAATTAGATATAGTCGGACTTATTGGCTTTGTAGAACCTCCTTGCGTTGTCATTAACGAACAAGGTCACGAAGAAAAGTCTGTGGAATTCGGAATTACTGATGGAATGTGTGTGTTCTAATTTCAAAAATTCTAAAAACTATATCTATTTAAGGTGATGATTGTATCTTTAACCCTGTGCAGTTGATCACATATCTTTGTAGTCAAATTTTCCAGGTGATTCTGAGGGATAACATATGTGAACAATTTCTTGATACTATGTCTGAATTAAACGACCAGTTCTCTGTTATCATACTTCAAAGTTGCAAACTTCTCATAGAGTGTGGTAATCAGATGAAATGTTTACATTATCCTTTCCATTTAAACCTTTCATACATTATCAATTAATTTTTCAATTAACGTTAAGAAATTTTCTTTGTTCCCTTTACTTTCTCATTGTTTGATATATAGGTGTTTACACATTCACCAACCATCCTGCTACTAGGTTTGCTATTAACAGTGACATTTCAATAGTGCAGCATCTTGCAAACAAGTAAGTCCAATTTGTCAGATTTATTTACCATTACATGCAAATACAAATTAAAATGTAGATAGTAAGGTTCAACTGAATTATGTAGATTGTTCTCACTTGGTTAGTCGAAATCGGACAAGTTATACTCCATATGTTACATTGCTGAACTCAATAATGTTAAGGAAAAACAACTTCAGGTTAGACTGTAATACTCCATGTTCTTTAGAATTAAGCCATTTCATATCAACTGGCTAACGGTAATATATTTAGGAGAGCTCCGTCATTTGTCGACTGAGAATCAAAAGCATAGATGTATCCCAGAAATGGTATGCATGCATTTGTACCGAATGTGGCGTCGAAGTTGAAGAAAACATAGGGAATAGCCACTGCCTTCATTGTAAATCAAAGATTATCATGCCAGATAAAAGGTATGATTCATTGATCAATTTTCATCTTACCAATGAGCTAATTTTTCCTCTCCATTTTTTTCACAATATATGTCATATATTTGGAACAGGTATCGCATATTAGCTCATTGCTTTGACATAAGTGGAGAATTATTCATTTGTATTGGTCATACTGAAATCCACAATATAGTTGGAAAAAGCGTATTTGAAATGCTACAGGTATGATCAAATTTCTTTATGTAGTATACTTACTACATGACATACTATGGCCATGCTCATGACGGTAAACTGTTACATTTCAGATACAAAATTTTCATAACGATGTCCCTTTGTTTATAAGGAATATCGTCAATTCTGAAATGATTGTGGAGGTAAGTATTGGAACTTGGGCTACTCAGAATGGTTTGCTAAAATTTGACGCTTCCCAAATTTTGTTATTAGACCAGGTTTTTCCCATTCCTTATGCCCCCCTCACTTTGTTAATAGCTAAATTAAAAATAACAAACAATGCTATTATTTTTTTTTCCAGGTCGAGAAATCCTCGGAACCTAGCGGAAAGATCATTGAGATATCTGACTCTGATGACTAAATAACCTTTTTGGACGTTGTAAAATTTATTTCTTCCCCAATTTTTGATAATAATTGTAATATTCAGCACATTCACGAACTCAATCAAGCGTTAATCTTATTAAGAGTTTTTGTCTCATATCTATAACTAATAAATTGTTTACGATTTTGTCTTATTTTGAATAAAAGAACACCCTATACTAATAATTTAAAGTTGTTTTATCTTTATCTGGGTAACTTAATATGGAAGGGACAAAACAATTCTACCCATAAATTTCCAATTTTATTTACATAAAACAATATAGATACTTTGGCTGGAAAAACTGAGCCTGTTCAACATATTGGTTACGTTACTCATATCATGCTGATGTAAAACTAAATTAAATTTCGTATCAGCTTTTATTAGTTGTTAACAAGTGCTTTGTTTTTTCCTATATTTTACCAATTTGAAATCCCCCCATTGCAGAATATCTCATATTCGCCAATGTTCAATTATCTGTTCGTAGACCTGTACAAATATTTGGAAAGAGAGCAAATGTCAAACATCAATCAAAAGACTACAACCTGTCACAGCTTGCAAACAGTGATATGAGCATAGTCCATGATATCTTTTACAAATACTTTTCAACTTCTCAGCAATCCCATATTACAAAACTTTCTCTTTTCTTACAAACTTCATCCTCTCCTCTATTCAGCAATTACTACTACATAGAATGGCTTCTGAAAAATTTGATCCTCTAGCAGCGGTTGACCCAGGCAGGTACAACTGGAGAGTAAAAGTAAGAATCTCAAGAAAATGGGAAAGCATCCAAAAGAACACTGGTAACATCAAAGGGTGTAACATTATACTCGTGGATGACCAGGTAAACTGCAAAACATGTAGCTATGTGTGACTGTTTAAAAACTTGATTTAACAATTCACAACCTCTTATTATATATATGCAGAACACCCGGAAACATGCTTTTATTGGAGAAGCTTATCTAAAAAAATTTGATGGCTCGCTGGAGGAAGGACAAGTATACATAATTCAGAACTTCAACGTCAAACCTTACACTGAGAAGGAGAAGCACATGTGTTTCAAAGATGAGACGCATATTTACTTTTCATCCTACACCCAAGAATTTAAATATCCATATGATGATACTCTAATCCCCGCCAATGTATTTGGATTCTACGATATTTCTGAGCTAAATGGCATAGCCAACCAGAATACATACTTGATAGGTATTTCCTCTTCATAACATAATACCTTAATTTTACTAACCCTTGCGTAATGAATATATATGTTATCGTTATTCCACATTTGATGTATATTTTATTTTGTTAGATGTTGTTGGTGTTGTTCAAAATGTGGAGCCTCCAAGACATTTCGTAAACAAAAACAACGAAGAGCAGTCGTATGTAAAGTTTGATATTACCGATGGAAGGTTATTTCTATAACTTTCATTCGTTTATATACCGATTAACTGATTCCAAAAGAACATTCCTATATTCACTCATCCTTGATTTTGTAGTCACTGCGTTAAAGTCACACTTTGGGATGGTTTCGGGCACACATTTTACGATGATTACACCCAGTTCAAAGAAGACCCAATTATTCTAATCCTTTCAAGCTGCAAAGCCAACGTGTGGGAAAGTAAGTATATTTATCTCTCACATGCACAATTTTTTACAACTCATAATATTGTTATAATCTCATATACTCTGCACCACCATGTTTTTCAGAGATATTGAGTCTTTCCAACTATCCAGCTACCCGATATTTCTTCAACTACTCTCATCATAGTGTTAACATGCTGCGTGCAAGGTAAACTTACCAAATTATATAACTAAACAATGTCCAATTAACTTTGAACAAAGTTTATCACCTGTTTACTAATGTATTGCATATACAGTTACAAACAACCTGGCTTTCGCACAACCCAAGTTGAGATGAATAGATTTGAACCGGACCCAAAGATGACTGTTGCAGAAGTGAAGAACACAATCCCCGATATGGATGAGGTATAAATTTTTTAAATTTAACATATTTTTTAGTTATAAACAAATTAAACGACTCCCTACCTTGATTTTTGCAGATGAAGGTAGTTTGCACCGTAACTATCAACAAAATTACTAACCAGGAGATATGGTTTTATCACATTTGCTGTGGATGTTCAAATGAGATTGAGAAAATAGATGGCAAGTTCAAATGTGATCATTGCCAGAAAATTGAGCCGTACCCCGACACAAGGTTTTTGATATGTTAAAATTTATTCTAATTAAACATCTATATATCATTAAACCATGTTTTTTAGTATATATCTTAAGCATTTCCTTAATAGATTCAGAGTTTGCACACTAGCTTCGGATCATACTGGCACCATTGGAATCATCTTATACGATAGAGAAGTTCGCAGAGTAATTGGTCATTCAGTTTTCGAAATCGAATGCATGCAGATCCAGGTTTACAACATTTAACATTACAATCATTAATCCTGGGTACTTTATGTTTTACTGGGGAAGAGAATTTTGAAATGACAATAAAAATACAGGAAGGTACATCTGGCAAGTTCCCACCCCTGCTCCTTACCCTAGAAAAGTTACCATGCATCATAACTCTTTCCCTTAAAAGGTCTCAATCCCAGAAGAAAACTAATATTTTTCATGCTGCTGATCTGACCATTTCCCCAAAGCTTGAATGTCCTTCTCCTACTTCTGGAGGCGATACTTATATAAAAGAGCAAGCTTCTGTGTCTGAGGTAACATTCTAAAACCAAGCCCTCCAAACATGTCACATTTGTTATACCATATTAATGTTTATTCTTTTTGTCGAAGGGGACGGTGACACAGACATCGAAACAACGCGGGAAAAACACTCCTGACACCTTGCGCTCGACAAACAAGCCAAAGGGAAAAAAGAAGTTAGTTAAGAAGGTTCGCATGGTTAACCTTGCCAACGACGAAGACGAAGACAACGAAGATATTCCACTAGGCATGTGGAACACTCAGACCGATCCTGAATGAAAGAGAAGAAGGAATTTTACACTTTTGCGGATGTGCTTCACGAAATGTGAAGTTTTTATTGTAAAATATTATGCTATCCAAACCTCTGCCCTTATTATCTTATAGGATAATTTACTGGATAATTTTATTCCTGCTCAATATTATCAACAATCTACCGTTTTAACAGACGCATATATTTACATTCGACAATCATTGCAGAATTACATTATATTCAATACTGGGAAAGTATATGTACAATACCCATGACAACCTTCAGATACAAGGAATGACAGATTATTTTGTTATGTACAGCACTGTCTTAAAGTAGATAAACGATCCTAAACTAATGAAGTTCGGAAGAATTTCAAGTTCAAATTCTACCGTGTGACCATTAGGCGTCATGGGTTGACATTATTCTTGAACTCATGGAACTGAACACGTAACTGCACCTTTTGATTTTGCATTTCATCACCCCGTTCCTTCAGATCACGTAGCATTTTTATCCATCCCTCTGAAAATGTCTCGAACTCCAAAATCATCTGATCACATGCCCCATTGTAATCCTTTGAATGACCTTGCAGGGATGTGTAGATGTCATCCAAGTATCTCCGAACATCTGCAGCATACGCTTTTGGTAAGTTTTCACGTACTTCGGAGGTCTCTCCCATCTTTGGTCGTTTATTCCCTTTCAGTAGATCAACAACTGCCCTGTTAAACGAAAATTTGTAAATGTTACAGTGTTATTTGTAAATATGTACTCATTCAATTACACAATTTGTAAAGGACATACCCATATTGTTCATTTATCCCCATTGCCTGACAAATGACTTCATTGTGCCTCTTAATCATAGTTTTGTAGTACTCTGCCAATTCTTCGTTTGTGTTCTGAATGTCGCTCACCAACTTTGCAGAATTCATCACCAATGCATGAGTTTCGTCAACGACGTTATCTTTCATTTCGTTGCATCTCTTCCTTTTAGCAGTTCTTGACTCCATTGTTGAGAATGTCAATGATAATAGGAAAATATTATTGGATTCTTCGTATGTGGTGTTGTCTTTTTAAAGAGCAAATTGCAGTTATGGCAAAAGCAGTTGGGAACGGTTGTCGAACATTAACCAACCGTCGTGTCACCTCCACCGGATAGAATCTTTATCTTCCAGACAATTGTTTTCAACTGCTGTAATTATTATTATAAAAAAATTAAATCCTGAGTATATTTTAATTTTTTTGCGGGCATAGACACATGAATTAAAAATTCTTGCTTAACCTGTATTACATAGTTATGGTCAAAAATTGTTTCATTTTGCTTCTTTCTTCCATAAATATTACACTCTTTTATTACTAAAGGTATGATACAACAAGTTTCAATAACTATCCCAGTAATAATGCGTTTTAATTTTTTGGCTAATTCCATTCACCCTACAATAGTTAAAATTTTAAAAACTGAATAAATTATTTATTCAAAAAAAAAAAAAAACTGAATAAATTATAAAGTAGATTCTAACTTTATTATAAAGTAGATTCTAATTTTATTATAAACTATGCAAAGGAAACATTTTACTAAATAATTCAACATGATATAATGGCACACAATAAATTAAAATAAATTTGAAAATGCTGATTTTTTAACTACTAATGCGGTACATTAAAATGAAAGACTTCAAATATAGTATATATTCCCATAAATGCTCTATTGCGACCATTATAATCGTGAGTAGGTAAAATCTGTCTGATTTTTATGTACCAGTACGTAAACTGTTTTATTTAATTGAATTTTGAATAAAATTGTTTGTAAGCATTTATTTTATTTTATATATAAATCTAGCTAAATGTCTATTACAAAATCAATAATAACTGATTCTTCAATAATGGTAGACCATATAATTTAAGTTATCCCAAATAATTCCAATTCCAATATTTATTAATGAATACTCCCTCCGTTCTTAAAACATTTGATTTTTAACTTTTTGGCACGCCTGTTCAATTGCTTTGACTCTATATTTAAATATATTATTTTTGAAATCTTCTTTTTCTAAATAAAAATATTCTATCAACACTTTTATTCCCAAATCGAAATACTTGAAAATAGCGTATCTTAATATTTGGTCATATAGCCTTAAAATGTGTGCTAAAAAAATCAAAAAACAGATATTAAAGAATGTAGGAATTACTATTTTGGATAACTGTTTTCCTAACCGGTGAAATTTGTTGGTTGTATTTTGGTACAAGATTTTTTAATTTGATTACGAGAAATGTCTTTAGGGGCATTTAGGCCTCAGGAAAATACAGTAGTATAAAACTAACGCTGATCTTCCAAAGTTTTTTTCTCGCCATTAATATACATCCACATGCTTCATTTTGTAAGTATAAAACGTAAAGCACCATAACATATCCAAATCTCTAAATCAATTGTTCGATTACATTGCAAGATGAATCAACACTGTTTATGCGGAAGCTGGGCAGTGGAGAAAACATCATGGACTGAATACAACCCGGGAAGAAGATTTTTAACATGTGTTAATGGGAGATGCAACTTTTTCAAGTGGACTGAGCCTGAGCTCGACCCACGCAGCAAGAAAATAATAAACGGCTTGGTAAGGCGTTTCAAGTTGAAGGATGATGAGCATTTTGCAGAGATGATTAAGGCTAAGGAGGAGTATCAGGAGTTTTACAAAGAAGAGATGAATGCTGCCAAAAAAGAAGCTCGGAATTGGAAATGCTTTGCTGTTTTGCTGTTGTTATATGTTTTTCGCTGTTATTTTGCATCAGTTGGGGTCGATGACAACAAAGCTTAAAGTAGTTGTGGTGAATTTTCTGTTTTTTTTAGAACGAAGAAGCTAATTTGTAATGCATGTTATTAAAAGTGCTTTTTTCCTTAGTTCTTGGCTAATAAAGTGTAAAACATAATCCAATATACTACTTGGAACATAGTTAGTATAAACTTTTCATGTTAGCTTCATTATGTTGAAAATTAAGTGAATCAATATGTGTCCTCATTGATGAAGTTATGATTGAATCTAAGTCAAGAACAATAGCAAACAGAAGTAGTAATCAAACTTATAGTTATGTGTGGTCGGCCTGATACTTGTGTCAAAGAGGTAAGCTGCCATTCACAAAATCTTATACCAAGACAATTTATGAGTTTTACCACACAGAAATCTACAAAATGTAATTACCAAACAGCCCTTGAACATCTTCATATAGGTGGACACAATCCAGTACCGACTTCACATATAACACATCTCATCAGAAAACACAACAACGCTAAGATGGATAGCTTACTTACACTAGAGCCAAATGCAAGACAGGACTGGAAGGTTAGGGTTAGGGTTTCCAGAAAGTGGAGACACATACGTCTCAACGGTCATACGGCCGGAGTGAACATGATATTTGTTGACGAATACGTAAGCCTTTTTAGCACACTTTAATTTTATATCTAACCAAATGAAATTGGTTGGTCAGCATAGTCATCAACTTACTCTTTTATGTTAACGCAGGACAAGCGTATTCACGCATGGATGAACTCAAGCATTATGTTAAGGCTTGAACCGACAATGGTCGAGGGAGATGTCTTCGACATTGAGAACTTTATTGTCAGGAGGTACAGAGCGCACGAGAGGAATCAATGTTTTCATGATGATAAGCGTATTTTCCTGACGAACTCGACAGTAGTAACGCGATGCAATGGACCTTATCAGTTCATCCCCAGACATGTTTTCGACTGTGTTCCTTTGAGCACTGTTGGACATCATGCAACGCAGGACACTTATCTTATAGGTTCGTCCGGTTTCAGGTTTGACATATGTATGATATATGCTCTGCTTTTAATGCATTTGTTCGGAGAAAATTTGTTTGGATTTACCATTTAATTTTCATAGACGTATGTGGCATTGTTATGGAGGTTGAACCAATTCAACATTTTTCCAACACTATTGGAGAAGAACAATTCTTTGTCCGATTCGTTCTCGCGGACAACAAGTAAGAACAACTCTTAGATAAGGTGTAAAGACTACTGCCATCAAATAATTTAATACTGTTTCATTTGTTTTTCCTCTAAGCAACAACACCATCAAAGCAATTATGTGGAATGAACTTGCTCTTTCGGTGCATATGACAATGGCTCTCACATCTCAGCATCCACTAATTGCGATTATATCAAGTTGCAAAGCTCTTATCTGGCAAGGTGGTAACCCTAGATGTAGCAATAAATTGTTTCGAGTACTCCTTAACTGACTAGGCCTCATCTCTTTGGTAACAGGAATACCAATTGTTGCGAATATGCAAGCAACAAGGATTTTCATGAATTCATCGCACCCTGAAGCAGTAACTTTAGGGGTTGGTGAGTATGGAACAAGATTTCACCGTTTGTCAAAGTTGCGTTATTATTAATAAAAAATACAAGTATTAATATATTTGTCCTTCACGCAGGTGCAACCCAGTAGAATATTGCTATGACATGCAGATAGGAGCCTCAATGAATGCTCTGAACTGCTATCCAAATATGCTGTTATTACTGTTTTGAGTAAAGTTCGTTTTGCAGCTTGGCTGTATTGTTAAGGCTATCCTTTTCTTATCAGATGTGCGTGAAATGAGAAATTACCAATTTTCCAGTTTGGTCCATGTAACCCTTTTGTTATTACTCTCTATTAAGTAGAAAGTTTCAATCGTATTATATGCGTAATAGTATCCTATATGATTTGTTACGCACAAACAAAATGTTGTTTTTAATTGTACGGTCCGGTATATAGTTTGCATGCAATTTTATGTTATAACGCTGGATAGGCGAAAACATTATTCCATGCGCCGAAGATTTTAATTTATTCCGCATGGGGAACAATAGCCAAAATATTGTAAACGGTGTAATTCGTGGAAAGAACTTGGCAACCCTAGCATGGGGACCGAAACCTTCACCGAATTTTGGATAATCAAACAGTTACACTGTTTGCTAACACTTAGCAACTGCGTTACAATTGATAATACTGTTGCACAGACTACTCCAGTATCCTTCCAAATTTTTAACCAGATGAAGAAGTGAAAATTGTATTTCACGATACATCAGGGGGTCTCTACGCAATCATCTTGGACATTATTTCGATAAGTTTAAGTGTTTCGACCACCTTTAAGCAAACAGTGTTACCTCTCAATGTCATCCCTCTTCATCTGTTTGATTCTGTTCCACTACCAAATATTATGGAAATAGTGTTACAAGCATTTAATAATATTGATAAAACAATTATGTGTCGTTTAAGATTTAAACTCAATATGTTAAAGCTGAAATAGTGAATGTAGAAGGAATGGTCTGCTATCCACAAATGATAATTCTAAAACAATAGTGTGGTAAAATACGGGAATTAGACTTAGTTAGGGAGAATATTAATCATGATCAATAATTTACTTTCAGAAATAATTTAAGTCTACCAATTTTGAATGGATTTTTCCAATTAATCCCATTGTCTCCATTTTTCCATAATTAACAAACCTTTCACCGAATAACACTTAATCAAATTCTGACCAACCAAAACAACGACTAAATGGAGATTAATCCTGGATAATCTCCTACTTTCAGAGCACCACAAAGAGCATATAATTCAAAAGCTAAAATATTCTACCCTGCATAACCATTGAAAGCATACAGTACGGCTACATATAGCCTTTTTTTTGGGGGGAAAATTTCACTGTGAAACAAACAATCCCAACGGTGTCACATCAATTATCATTTATTTTAAATAAAATAAACTCGGCAGGATAAAAATTTAGTGAGCTAGGTTCCACGAATATATTATTCAGTTTTACAAACTATTCGTTCATCTGTCACAATATCACATTCCAGAAGCATATTTCATCGCACCAAAACTGGACTCCTTTTGTCAAGCCCTAATTTTCTATTCCTGCACAAAATTTTTCTAGACAAGACAACTGCCTGTCCAACTTCAGATAGTGGTATATATTTACAGATTCGCCTCAGACGCATTGATCATTACGTGCCGACAAACAGTGAACCTACCCACCTTGCGCAGCCTAGAAATCAGAGAGCAGACATAGGTAAAGCAGGCTCCAAGAAAGTACAATACAGTATTTATTAATTTTACAATAATACAAATAATGATAGCTGTGCCCTAGACACCTTCTACAATATGCATACATTAGCTAACATTTGTTGTTTCATTTCTATGATAAAAATAATTATAAATTGATAAATACATCTGTGTTGTATAAATAATAACAATAAGCAAGAATATAAATCGGGTCTTATGCTCGTGTAATATTTTTATACTTGCTCCAGAGTTCCGATTATGGATCACCCATATCATCGCCTTAAAGATCTTGAAGTAGATATGAACAACAGTGGGAAGATCCGCGTTAGGGTGTCCAGGATTTGGAACCACTGTCTACCAAACGGGACTGTAGCGGGGATTAACTTAATCTTGGTGGACGAATTTGTATGTTACTTCCTAAATTCTTTAATATATTCCGGTGTGCTTTATAATGTTGACGTAGAAACCTTTTATCCATTGTTGAATTAACATTTGCTAATTTCATTTTTACCAATAGAATGGTCGGATGCATGCATGGCTGAACTCTGCCTTCTTCAAAAGACTATGTGAAATCTTGGTAGAAGGAAAAACCATTGAACTCCAGAATTTTGTGGTTAGAAAGTACAGGCACGGAGTCACCAACCAATGTTTCGAAAATGACAAGCATATTTCTCTTACAAATTCAAGCATAATAATTCCGGCCGATGTACCAAGTTTTACAATACCACAACACATATTTGATTTTGTCCGGTTAAACAACATTTATAGATACGGATACAAACATTCTCATCTAATAGGTTATACAAAAAATCTTACTTTGTACTTAAAATTTAAATTTAGATAAAGTGTTAAAAACTTATAAATGTTTTTGTACATTTTCACATTACAGATGTGATTGGCATAATCGAATTGGTGCACCCTCTTCATGAAGTTAGAGACGCATACGATCAGACTCAATGGTTCACCAACTTCACAATTGCTGACGACGGGTTTATTTTTAATTATATTGGTTTGTTATATCCCAATACTTTTTAACAATTTCCAATAAATAATTTTGTGAAGTGCTTTTAACGTCCGAGTATGTTTCACCGCTGAAATGGCAAAATCGTTTTCCCGAAATGTGTCATTACGAAAAGAAGAACGAACTGTTATAATAATCTCAAGTTGCAAAGTCTGCGTATACAACGGTATGCCAAACTACTAAACAATCGCTCATTTCTGCTGTTAATTTCATATTCTAACAATTTTCTATTAGGTCTTTGCACCATGATTAGTACGGCAGCTACTCGATACTTTATCAGTTCAGACTACCCTGGCGCTTCATCGATGTTATCTGGTGCATGCGACTAAAGAACGTTTCAAAAGTGAAGCAACTGTATTCTACCTTGCACAATTCCTGAAATCGTTTCACTATCAACTCTTTATATAAGTATTTATACAAAGCAGTTGTAAAACAACATATGAATTTTGTACATTTAATGGCGTCACCATATAATTTTATAATACAAAAATATCAAAAGTGGAATGTTTGGATTAACACAAACATGATATTAATCCAAAATGGTACTGCAAACAACATTGTTGTTATAATTGAAACACAAAAGCTTCGACTATGCAGGAACCAAAAAGATTCTAATCACATTGTTCGAGGTCTTTGATATAACTGTTGTTACGAACATAAAACTTTCAAACCAATTGTCACATTCAATTATTAAATTTTCAATATTTAGATTCATGCATAAATGGTTTTTTAAAATTTTGAATAGGCCGGACATGACAAACACAACCATACAGTAATGCATTGCCTTAACCTTCTTATTATAAATACAATGCCTGTCAAATGTTTGTAAATTAAATCATAACTGCGCACAAAACAAGTCAAACAACAATGGACAGCTTACTCACTCTCAAGGCAATAGAAAAACAGGATTGGAAGATTAGGGTTAGGGTATCCAGGAAATGGTATCATCTGCGTCAGAACAAAAAAACCGCCGGAGTTAGCATGATATTGGTCGATGAAAACGTCAGTGTTTAAAAACATCTATACATCTAACGTTTAAATGCAAACATATTTTACAGACTTATATTGTTTAACTTTATATGTATTATGAATGCAGGAAATTCGTATGCATGCATGGATGAACTCGAGGATTATGTTAAGGCTTGATGGATCGATTTTGGAAGGTGATATATTTGACATTGAGAATTTCATGGTCAAACCTTACGGGAATAACGAAAGGAACCAGTGTTTTACCGGTGATAAACGCATTTTCTTCACCGACACGACAATAGTTAAGCCATCCACTGGACCTCATGATTTTATCCCGAAGCACGTGTTCAACTGCATTCCTCTGAACATGGTTGGACAACATGCAAGTCAGGACACTTATCTTATTGGTACCTAATTCTTTATAACATTTTAAGACCATATATGGCTCAATCACTGCTTCCAAACCAGTCTTAATATTGAAGCGTATATAATTTCCCACTTTGTTCAGATGTATGCGGCATTGTCAGGGATCTGGAACCCATTCAACATTTTGTCACAATAACGGGAAAAGAACAAATATTTGCCAGATTCCTTCTAGCCGATAACAGGTAAGGATAAAGCTGTTTGATATGATGTTAATAAACTTACAGTAGATGTTTCCTTCTGTAAAACATCATACATGTTTACTTTTCTAAGCAACAACACTCTAAGAGCAACTATGTGGAATGAACACACCATTTTCATGCACATGTGCTTAGCTATCACAACCCAGCAGCCACTAATCGTCATAATATCAAGCTGCAAACCACTTATCTGGCAAGGTGTTGACATAACCAATCTATTTTCAACAGTTAAAACTTAAATTTTTTAGGTTTTACCATAACTATTCTCTGTTGTCAACAGGAGCCCATATCGTTACAAATATGCAAGCAACAAGGATTTTATTCAATTCCACCCACCAAACTATCACTGCTTTAAGGGCTGGTAACTATCAGTAAAATTGTATTTTTTCTGCTTAGTTATGTAAATGTTTTTCCAAAATATTGACGTTTGGCTTGGCGACGTTCATTATGCAGGAACTCGGAATTAGGCTTTCACATTGCTGCAACATGAAGTTATTTTGGCTAAAATAACTATCTTGGATTTGTTTTTTTGTGGCTGTAATATTAAGTAATCTAAGATTTTGAAATACATGTGCGATGACATAATCCAATGGCTTTCACTTAAACCTAATATCCCTTTTGAAGTAATATGGTATAATAGTTGGTCGTTTTCATCTCACAGTACATCCAATATAAGTGTAGTAAACAGGAAAATGTCTGGTGCGTATAATTGTGTACAAAAACATGTACATAATGACATGTGGTGACTTTTAATTGGATTTAGCTCCATGCATTTACATCAACAACCCCAATTAAAGCTCACAACATTAGTTGCCACATCATTATGTACAAAAATTCTGTACAAGATAATGTGCACCTAGCACTACTCGCTGTAAACATTTTGAAGCAGAAAAAAAAGTAAATACTATGATGGCACCAATGGCGTCTACAATTTATTGTGGTCAGATTGCACCATTGCCTTTGACAATATGCATACTTCTTTTTTGTTGATAAGTTTGAAGCTTAGGATTAAAAGGAAGTGCAATGTTAGTTACCCTATTATTTAACGATCTTAATAAATTTTATGAATATATGGCATGTGATTAACGATGAGTAGAAAGATATCACATAATGGAATAAGCACGAGGAAAAATCACAAACCATGTTTAAAATGTTAAAAAAATAATGCAGAATTTTATTTATACATTGAATAAGATCATGGTTAAAAAGTTACTTGGCCCAAATAAATGACTTTCTAATTCTCTTTTAGTATCTGTTCAAAATGACCTATATTCACGTACAGATATGCAATACACGAAATAAAAAAAATTAACGGAACATTTGGAAAATATATTTAGTCATTCATATTGACCTAACGAAACATCGAAGCCCAAAATATTTCTGTCAAATAACATCACTTTTCTCATATCTACAATATATCAAATAGCAATAAATATTTAAAAATCTTTAGCTGTGATGTTTACCAATTTTTGGCAAAAATTACATGACCGTAGCATGGATTTTAAATAATAAATCGCTAGAACATGGAGAAAAGATTTGAGTTGTTCATTTGTGGAAAACACGCGAACCAACAATGGATTCCTCAACTATGCACTGTTGTAGTTAAGTGCTCTCTTCTGCTGTAATTCAGTCTCTGCCCCCAAATTTCAAAACCAATATTGATGCCACAGATTTGAACAGAATTCTACTACAAGTGCCGGCTACATATACACATGTAGGTACCAGTCATAGGCCATCATGACCAGGTTAAATCAAACAGTACACTTACTTTAGGTTCAACGGACATAAACAACCAGCTGGATTTCGAATCTGATGCATAATGGTTTAGAACAACCTGCTTCCTACCAAAATGTCCAGTTCGTAAAGGAAAAAGTTGAACACAGCTGAATTCTTCGAACATCTCTTGCGAATAAAAATACAAAAATACTAATGTACGTATCCAATCGTAAGGAAAGTACAAACAAGCTGATAATCCAAACAGAAAAACACACTGAACCAATGGAAACACAAAACATCAAACAACTCGAGATATGTCCCAAAAAAGACTGGGCAATAAAAGTCACAGTTTCCAAAAAGTGGAGAAGAATCCCAATCAACAATCAAACAATTGGCCTCAACCTTATCTTGATCGACCAAACGGTTAGCATATTATTCTTTTATCAATGCATCAACTTCTGCTACCATGCATTGCTTAACCAACTTTATTTTCATGTAAAATACTTTGTTTCATCTTAACAGAATGATCGTATACATGCTTGGATGAATTCTACTCTGATGCACCGTCTGGAAGACAAGTTCGTTGAGAATTATACGTTACTTCTGTCTAACTTTATTGTCAAGAAATATATTAAATCAGAGAACTTCAAATGCTTTAAAGCGGAACATTACATATGTCTAACTCCATTCACCACAGTATCCCTTTTAGAACCAGTTTTACATGGTGCATACCCTCATTTATTTGATTGTGTCCCATTCTCAACCTTCCCTGAGCATGGTCGTCAAAGGAAATACTTGATAGGTTATTTTGCCTGCACGGTTTTTTAACATTTCAAGATTATGTTCTAATATAGTTGAGCACCGGTTATCACTAACGGAATCTTTGTTTCCAAAAACGTGTACTAAATGTCAGATGTAGTCGGCATCGTTGAGTCTGTGAAGCCCATCTACCACGTCATGAACCGTTCTGCTTTTAGTAAAGATTTCATACGCTTTGTTGTTCGAGACCTTCAGTAAGTTCACGGCTAGCTAATATCAAAGGAATTTTATTTCCTACAATTCTGTTAATTTTATTTAATATGTTGACAGTAACGCAACAGCTCACGTAGTTTTCGAAAATGGTTTGGCACATGCATTTAACGTTGCCATGATGGAAGCAAATGAGAAGCCGGCTGTTGTTATAATAGCAAGCTGCAGAATACGCATGTTAGGAGGTAGATTCCGATTTAACTATCTAAAATCAGTATTTCTAATTTTTTTTTAATAATACAGATTGATAACCATTTTTTTTCCATTACAGCATCTCCAAATATATCTCAGCTGGCTCCCACAAGGTTTTATTTAAACCCAAAACACCCGGCAGCAGAAGAAATTAGAAGAACCATCGAGACATAAAACACTTCTGTCATTATTTGAATGATAAGTTCATGATATCCGTTTGTAATGAGTAAAGCTCCTCCAGCCCTTCCTAAATTAATGTTTGATGTACAGTTAACTTTTGGTGTACTAGAACATATATGTATAAGAGATGATATTATGTATATTATCTTTTTTCCAAAACCAAGTTCGTGGGATGGTTTGCGGTTTTAGACAAAATACTCATACTCCCTCCGTCCCGAAATAGTTGTCACATTCCTTTCTTTTCTGGTCAATTTTACTAAGTTTAGACCAAAAATTATAAGTCAATCACATATTTTTTTTAAAAAACTGTAAATTACATCTTAAAGTAGATTAAAAGTCCGGTGACATATTTTTTTTTGTCAATTGATAAAATATTAATAAATTTCATTCAAACTTTAGTCAATTTGACCGGCAGAAAACCAAATGTGACAAATATTTTGGGACGGAGGGAGTAGCGTCTACCGCGAATACCCCTAAAATTCATAATTCAGTCTGCATTTATTTCTTACAAGAGACTTGAAACTATCATACCCAAAAAGAATAAACGTTTCCATGCGATGAGTGATGACTCACCTTTAAGCTTATAAAACAAACTTCACTCAGCATACAAGTTGAAAGAAGAAAACCACAAACTTATATTCAAAGAAAATAGTTATGGATACTCTGGCAAATCTTCGCGCAATTCCGAAACATGACTGGAAAGTCAGGGTCAGAGTTTCAAGGTGCTGGAAACGTAATATTGCTAATGCAGAAATAACTGGAATGGGATTCGTTGTAGTAGACCAAAACGTGAGTGTTCCTCACAAAATTTTATGTCATGTAAATCTTTTACAGCAGTCATAGAATTATTATATTCATATCCCATGTAACGTAAACTGAGTATTTCAAATCTAAATGCAGGGATCTCGCAAGATGGGTTTGATTAGGACTGGCTTAATGAATGGACTTGAAAATCAATTCGTCGAAGGTCGTATTGTCGACATAGTTAACTTTGTAGTGAGACCATACACAGAGTCAAGCGTTAACAGATGCTTCCTAGACGATAATTTCATTTTCCTCACTAGCATCACTAACGTCCTTCCGGTTGATGAAATTGTTCCAAACTTCCCGATCCATGTTTTTGGATGCACTCCTATAAACATGATCGCAGATTTCGATGTCCACGAAACTTGCTTGATTGGTAATCTATACACCCTCTTAAAGTCAACTTCTGTACAGCGTAGAATGACAAAAATTCGCCATATTTCCCTTTTTTGCAGATGTACTAGGGTTCGTGCATAATGTCCAAGGTATCAACCGTTTCATCAACAGGAAGAATGTGGAGCACTCTTTCCTTAATCTGGTTTTATCCAGCACCGAGTAAGATCTTAATTATAAAAACATAAATCATAAATAAATGTAGTTAGATGTAATAACTTTTGAAGAATGTATAATGCACTTGATAGTGAATCATCCGTTAGCGTCAAGCTGTGGAACAATTTGGCAACCTCTTTTCTTGAAGAATATGAAGGAATGGTTGAACAACCCATGAGGGTATTGATTTCAAGCTGCAAGGTTAATTTCCATCGAGGTACACACTTATCATATATTTATTAGCCAACTTCTCCTCATAAAAGCAGCTTCCTATTTAGTGATGGTGATTAAATTTTCCAGGGATTCCTATCTTGACCGATGTACCATGCACAAGGTTTTATATCAATCCAATTCTCCCTGAGCCAACTATACTTGCGAATGGTATTTTTCTATTAGTTATTTAGGATTGTTTGAAAAGTTTTTTCGCTACCAAATCATAATTCCACAAGTAGTCATGTTTAATTATATATATTCGTTGACCTTTCTATTTTTTTTTATGCAGGTTTGGAGAAATATGTGGTTGGTTAACGGATGCTTTGTTTCCTCCTCGCAGTAATCGCTATGTGCCATATGCATAGCCTATGGCTATATCTCTAAGATCAAGCATTACTAATGGCTGTTGTTTTGTGCCAAATTTTGGTTTGTATTAATTAGACTTATGTTCGACTAAAGAAAACTATTGTCAAGTAAATGCGTACGTCGTCTACCGTAACTTTTATTTTACCATTTTGTTGTGTTATAAACTAGAGTGCTTGAACACTGCTCACGCTTTTTTAAGAGTGCACCTCAAGTTTTTTAATCATTGAAACTCCAAAAAAAAAACTGTTTTTTAATAATTTATTCGAAAAAACCCAAAAAATTGTAAATCAAACCAACGCAAAGGCTAATGAAATGGCTCCTAAAAACAATATACACTTATATTTCGGTTCACAAAAAATTTATGCATTTTGTCGTTATTTAAAAATAACATTACCAACGGTAAAGTACAATGCATTAAGAAGAAAATAAATGGGATTAAAAATTGAAGGGTTTTTTTAGTGTGTGCCCAAGGGCATATAGTAAGCACTAAATTTGATGAGTTTAGTAGATTTTGATTGGTGGAGTTGGTGTAAATGCAGGGGGGTCATCCATATTTATGATTACATGACTAATAAGAATGCACCAAACTCATAAAAATTAGTGCTTAGTGTGTGCCCTTGGGCACACCATAGAAATACCGAAAATTGCACAACATGTTTTCTTGGTACCCGATGCAAATTCTGTACACCATTAAATTAAACCCTTTACTATCACTATTTAATGTTTTTTAATAATACAACGATAGAACTGTTACAATTATTTTCCCTACAAACAAGAGGTAAAGAAGAATGATTTTACATCTGCTATTATAGGACACTGAAATTTTCAGGAAATAAGGGAGTATGAATTTCGTACATGTTATAAATAATTTTTTTATATTAATTAAATGCTTCTTTTTAAAAATATAAGTTTATTCGCCAAAGTTTAATACGGAACAGCCTGTAGTAGAACATATCTGCCGAAATTAAACTATGAATGTATGTGGAAAAAAATTCAAAAACAATACGTAACATTTTGCAGGAGGGCATATAAAGTTAACATAACTTGCAAATTACGCACAATTTACATCATGCTTTTTGAACTAACATTTAAGTTACTCCATCCGTTCCTATTTATCTGTTCATTTTGAAAGTAAGAATTTGTTCATATTTATGTGTCCATTTTGACTTGGAAAGTAAGAATTTGTTCCTATTTATCTGCATGATTTCAATTTTCAAGGTTTCACTTAATAAAACTTTGTTGAATTCATGTATTCAAGACATAAAGTAGGGTTATTCCACCACTTTCAAGATATTAATTATAGGTATTCAATGAAAAAGTGTAAAAAATCAATTAATTCTGTGTATTTTTTAGTTTTTCCAAAATGGACAGATAAAAATGGACGGAGAAAGTATAAAACAAGCTGGGATGTCTTCCAGATTAGATGTCACACTTGCTTGGAATTATTAAAATTAAGTTAGCTATGCATAAATGGTCAAATTTGAACTTCCGCACCTACTTTCAATTTTGGACTACTGTGTTCCTTTGGGAAAGTCCAATAATGCGATTTTTTGGGATTGCGTGCAAAGAGTAGACCTTATTACCCAGTTCAAACACTTTTTCACATTACATCTTCATAGAGCTGCGTTTTAGACAACCAACAACAATGGATAGGAAACGAGTGCAACCAGCGTATGATTTTTTCCACATTTCACACTAATTCATTCTATACATTTCATATGTACTATACGATAATGGCTAACGATTTTATTTTACAGGGAGAAGAGAATTCCAACTACCATCGCTGCTTCCTCGATGAAGAGGGCAAAAGCCCAGTAAATTTTATATCTTTCTATTGACTACAAAGGGATTTTTTCGTAGATATGTCTGAAATATTGTTAAACTTTTGCTTTGTAGAGAGAAATACCCGGAGGGAAATATGTGGTCCAGACAATCATCAAGCCAAACAAGTTCAGAGACCGAATGGCTGGAGCCACAAAAGCAAAAAACTAATGCCAGGTCGTTCACCCTCAAGGTCGACATCGCTGAGGACAAGTTTGATAAACTGGGGGAAAAGATCGAGCACCTTTCTGTCGCAATTGAGCGCCTTATTGAAGTCATCCAGTTGAGTCAGTATAGCTGGAAAGATAATGCGGAAGATTAATTAATAGTAAGTCTTTGGACCGAATAATATTTCAAGATTCTGATAAATGTTGGTAGTTTCGCTCTGCAGCACTTAATTAACCAAGGACGACTTGCCCGTTTTTAAATCTATTGTCTGTGTTTTTTCTTCAATGTTGAACCTTTGTGGTACCGGCCGATTGTGTACTTTATCTATTTACAGTTTTAATGTGAAGCTTCAGAATTTGATAGCAGCATTACGCAGATAAAAGAATGTGTTAGCGTATTTTAATTAAAACAAGCATACCAGTAACGAAGCTCAAGATTTAAAGTTTGATGTTTGCATTTGCTAATGGATTTAAAGTGTGAACTGAAGGAGTATGTACTGTTAAGTTGATACAATTTTACAGATGTAATAGATCCAAATACTATTTATTTTGTCTATGCCATCTATTAAGGTCGATTAAATAATGAAATGAGTCCCTCAGGATGTGTATATTTGATCATATTATTGTTACGTTAACGTTTCACTTACCAAGGGTAAATTATTTGAATATTTCTGCTTATGCACTAAAATGAAATGGATTCGATAGAAGCATGCGAATGGTCAGGTAGATTGGCATAGAACCAAAAGCGTATCACAATTGTGCAGTTATTTTGAAGAAACACATTCAGACGAACCTTTTTACTTATGGAATATGTAAGGACGGCCAGCAAAGTATGTAACGTTATGTCTGCTACATTAAGTTACCTAGAACCTTTTAATTACCAACGTTATTAGTAAAGTTAAATGAAAAGCTTCGGCACAAGGTTATATACAAAGTTCCAAAAAGATAGCAGTAATCCCATACTATTTGCGTGTTTTAAAATTTTCAACAATGTCTTCTTCCATTCTTCTCAGTTTCGACTATGATATAATAGCTCTTATCTTTTCTAAGCTTATTATTGAATCATTCCTCGATTTTGCTAATCTTTTCTGGGTTTGGCATTTCAATCAATCTATAAGCACAATAAGAAATGTCCTTCGAAAGTTGGATTGGGATCAAATGTACGTCTTGCTTAATGAGCCACTAGATGGCTACCACGAGAGATTTGAGAGTTTTCTCAAAGTTTGTCTAGAGCTTGATGTTGAACAAGCACACTTCCTCTACTCCACCAAAATGCTGTTGAGGGGACAGTGTGTGCACCATCATCTCGACATTTTGAAAATGAATTCAACAATTCACTTCCCCTCATATTTTTCCTATTTAGTTTTCAAAGGCATGCACTGCCCATTTCACTGGGATGAGACTGTCAAGGAAATGCGATCGGTTTTGGTTAATCCAGCCACGAAGAACAAAGTGCTAGATCTAATAGTCTTGATTCGAGAAATTAATGACGAAGATGCATTCCCTATTTTTCCAATATACAAGCTGTGTCCTAACGCCAAGAACAAGCAATCGTTCTTGCATTCTGCTTGGTTTCCTAATCAAAGTGCTGTTTGGGTTGCTCTATGTGACAAGGTTGTAACACAATCGGCAGATGAGGTTGATATTTTTGAACAGTATATTAGAGATGAACACATTTTGCAGACGCGGTGTGCTTATTGTTCAATGCAATGCATATTGTACAGAGTTGCTCATGGCTTATTTGTTTAAATTTGTTTAGTACATCAGTCTACAGCCTTTAATTTGTTGTCATGTTTTGGGTTTGAATTTAATATATTTTTACATATATTAAACCTTATCACCACTTCACATACAAATCATGTAAATTCGTAAGACCAGAAATTTTAATTTATGACACACTATATTCGAAGGCTTTCAAATTGAATTCAATTAAATTTTATGCTCTTAACTATAAAACAGCAAACGTTTTGGTATACAACAATATTAACATTTCACCATTCGCCCACTATAGCATGCAAATTCCATATGTGTATAAGAGATGCAGGATTTTATTCACACGGCTTATTGGTTTCTGCAATACCAATAGAGTTTACTACTTCACGGCCATTTTTTTTTTCAGAATGCTAATATTGCTGCATTAACTACAAAGTAATGGAAGTAATGGATTCTATTCTGCACCAAAGCGGAATATACAAATTCTATGGTATTGTCGTATTGTATGACGGTGATAAATTTAAGTTAATCTTCAATTTGTAGTTTTTATAGTAAGAATAAAAACTACAAATTCTATGGTATTCACGTATTGCATGACGATGATAAATTTATGTTAATCTTAAATTATTTTCTTTTCTGCAAACCAGTACATATCATTTATTGGATACTTCTGATTGACTTTTCTAACTATTATGAACAGGGAAAGTTTGATTTTCAGGTCTGTTTAAAGACATAGATAATATTAAGTTCCGAAAACGAACAGCCAACTTCAATTTGAACTGTTTATGTTACGTAGTCTACTGCTCTATCCCATGTCCTGTGTTCATTTTTCAAAGCCAAGAACTGTGGCTTCTACCTATAGCAAATACACATCTACATATAGGTAGCAGACATATCTTATCAGCAGGTTATATCAAACAGTACACCTGCCTGAAGCACACAGCCTGTAAACCAAAAATTGTGTCAAGAGAGCAACCCCCAAATATGCGTAGTTTTTAAGAACGGAACCTGAATAAGACCGCTAAGAAAACCATTCCCTGTACAAACTTTAACAATAGATTTTTACCGTTGAATGTAACATTTTAACTTCTGATAGCAAGTCCAATCTTGATTTGTATCTTGTGTTATATCTATATTAAAGCTAAAAAACAATAAATTTCAACTTCAGTTGTCTGCTAAATTTGGTGCTAATATACCATATTCATATAGTCTTGCTATATTTAGTACAAACTATAACAACAATTATAATTGCCAAGACTTCAAAAGTATAAAGGATTAGGGAAATAAATGAAGAATAGATTTATATTTCAACCTGTTCAAGTCCACTAGAGAGTCGGTGAATCTTGGCCACGGAAGTAGCACAAATCATAGCAGATGTGATATTATTTTAACACCAAAAACCAAATTTTGGTGTTACACTCTAAAAATAGCTACACTTTTTTTTAGCTTGACGTTGGACTTGCTCTAATATGGCCTATAACATGTATGCATTGTTACACTAAGTTGATATTTTTTTAAACAAAATAAGTTCATATCCAACCAAAAACTTTCAGATGGATTCACTATCAATGCTTCAATCATGCTCGAGAAGGGATTGGAAAGTTCGAGTGCGTGTTTCCACAACCTGGAGACATGTATCAGCGAGAGGGGATGTTATTGGAATTAGTTGTTATTGGAATTAGTTTCATTGTAGTTGATGACAATGTAAGTTTATTGCTAAATTATTATCCTACATTACATTCATTGGATTATTTCAAGGTTATTAGATAGATTTTTTAGTGTTAAAAAACCTAAATATATATGTATATTCATACAGGCGTCCCGCATGGAAGGTTGGATAAGATCTGCATTAGTCAACCTGTTCGAACCTGAATTTGTAGAAGGCCGGGTTATTGATATCCAAAATTTTGCCGTGCGACCATACCGTGATTACGAAACAAATAAATCTTTTAGAGGTGATAAGCACATCTTACTGACTCCCATAACTGTTATCTTTCCCGTTGAGCAAATTCTTCCAAACTTTCCGATGCATGTGTTTTGTTGTATTCCTCTGAATCTCATCCCAGAACATGCTGAACAAGAAAGCTACTTGCTAGGTAAGCTTCATACGTTTAATAACGATTTTTAATCCCTGTTAAAAACCCATCATGTTTAAACTGCTTATCACACAATACTTGCAGATGTAGTAGGCATAATCCAATCTGTTGAGAATTTCAACAGCTACACAGACCGTAATGGGATTGAGCAGTCGTCTGTAAGATTTGTTTTAGCTAACAATGAGTAAGATATTTGTTTCTCTATAAAAATCCCAACTTAGTTCAATGATATAACAATATCTCATACATTCTTACGATTTCTTATCTTACTCTAAGTGAGACTACCATCCGTGTAACATTTTGGAACAATTTAGCAATCAGTTTTATGGGACAAACTGAAGGCTTTGAACCCTATCCCATAACCGTGATAATCTCAAGCTGTAAAGTTATCATGCATCGAGGTAAAAATTGTTAATTGACTTTTTTACCCTTCTTAGTTACATTACATGTTTTCTATGATACAAGCAAATATTATTGCAGGCAATCCAACTTTGACCAATTTGAATGCAACAAGGTTTTACGTCAATCCATTACTGCCATCTCCTCACATGCTGTTAAATGGTTAGTATAGAAATAATCAATTTATTGGCGTTAATCTTAATTCTTTCAAATGAATCCTAACAATATATAATACTGTTACAAATATTGTGTTCTATATGTGGTAGGTCATCAAGAGTTTGCACTTTTCTAGACGAATGGTTATTAACGCGGAGCATATTTATGATAAATAATTTGGGTGTTTCACCTAATTGAATGGTATGTTATAGAAAATGTTCAGAAAAATTTTTATTTCTTCCAAAAGTGTATTACAAGTATAAATGGAGTTGTATATAATTAAATAATCTTCATTTTAATTTATAATTTTTGATTTTGTAGGTATTGAAAATTTCGTAGTTGGCTGACGGATGGTCTTTTTGGCGAGGCAATACGGAAGATTATTGTTGAGTGTTTTATGGATATGCATTAGTAATGATTTTTGTTTTATGACAATTTGTGATATGTAATAATTAATTAAAATTCTGTTGGTCTAATGAATTCAATTGGTACTTCTATGGCGAGTACATAAATTAATATGTCCTTTTGACCGTTAGGATCTGCTTTAAAACTCGATTATATCTTTGGGTTTTTTTAATACAATATATCGATATGTGATATATTTTGGTTATGGTTAAAAATTGTTTTGAAATGATTATGGTAATATAAATTTGAAGTATGAAAAAAAAAATTATATTGCCATTGACCATATTATGCAACAAAACTTGGCTACTGTTCGATGCAATGCATATTGTACAAAGTTCTTTATGGATTCCATATTTAATAATCACCACTGCTTTGTAATAATCCCTGCATGGTCTAATTCTTTGTTCCATTTTGCTCTCTTTCACTTTACATCCCAAGAAGGACATATCTTCAGACCTGTTTTAGTGTTGATATGCATCAAAAACACTTGAAAGAAAAATATCTGTTTTTCACTTACGCTATCATATTCAGTTCGACAGTGTGTCACACAGTTTCCCAGTTGTTTTATTCATTAAAGAGAACATTCAACCTATAAACTTTGTGTTGTCTAGAATCCATACGTTATTAATCTTTACATCAGACATTTAGAACATTAATCGATTGCTGCATAGTATGACTAACACCACATTCATTTAAGGGTTCTTTAATTATTTAACCATCTTTTACTTTTTACATGGTTTTCCGAAAAAATAAGGAAAAGTCCTTATTTTGAGTTTATTAAGCCACAGACTTGACGATTGACATGTTATTTATTTTTTTATTCTCCCCAATGATTAACATCTCTTTTGAAATTTTAAAAAGTATGAAATATAATAAAGTTTATTTATTAATAAAATATATTTTTGAAAAAACATTTAATTTTTCCTAAAATTGGTACGTTTAAATTACAAAATATAAAAGTTACTTATAATAAAAATTCATTCAAACACTTTTAATAACTTATAAGGCAAGTTCCCTTATCAATTTTATTACATTACTTTATTTTAAGAAATAAGCCGCAACTTTAAGTTAATCCAAACGGCTCATATGCCTTCCAACATTTTGTCATTTTCTCCGGGCATCCCTTAGCTTTGTTATTATATAAGTTATGAGTTAGAAATTATTTCCAAACTAATTGAGAAACACCACAAACAAAACCACAGAACAATGGATAGCTTGGTTACTCTCCTGCCGACTGCAAAACAGGACTGGAAGATCAGGGTTAGGATTTCCAGGAAATGGGCACAACTTCGTGCAAACGGCCAAACCTTCGGAATTAACATGATCTTGGTTGATGAAAACATAAGCTTTTAAATCGCTGTTAACCGTTTACATATTTTTTCTTTCAAAATGTCTGAAACTGATGATATACTACTTTCTATGATTACTAAATGAAGGACGTTTGTATTCATGCATGGATGAAATCGAGCATTATATCAAGGCTAGATGATTCTCTGGTGGAAGGTGGTGTATTTCAGATTGAGAATTTCAGAGTGAGGCGTTACGGGGAAAACGAAAGGAACCAGTGTTTCACAGGTGATAAGCGGATTTTCTTTACGGAGTCCACAGTGGTTATGCCTTGCATCCAGCCTCATGAATTCATCCCACAGCACGTGTTTGACTGCATTCCTTTGAACACCGTTCGTCAACATTCAACTCAGGATACATATCTAATCGGTAAGAAATTTTGTTAACATATTGTAACTATTTCGTCCAGATTGTCTGGATGCAAAACCCTTTCCACAATTAAAGCGTTATAAATTTCCCACTATATTTAGATGTATGTGGCATTGTTAAGGATCTTCAACCAATCCAACAATTTGTGAGCATTACCGGAAAAGAGCAAATAGTTGTCAAATTCGCCCTATCCGATAACAAGTAAGGAATAGGTGTTTGAAATAGGATTTTTTTAACACTTTTATCTTCAGTAAAATAATAGATATTGTTTCTTTTTAAAGCAACAACACTGTAAGAGCAACTATGTGGAACGAACAGGCTCTTTTCATGCACATGTCTTTGGCTTTCACCACCCAGCGACCACTCATCGTAATAATATCAAGCTGCAAACCTCATCTCTGGCAAGGTGTTAACAGAAGAAAAAGATTGACAACATATAATACTTAAAAACTGCAGATGTTGATATAGCTTTTCTCATTTCTTACCAGGAACACCCACTGTAACAAATATGCAAGCAACAAGGGTTTTCTTCACCTCCTCTCACCAAACTGCCGCTAATTTAAGGGCTGGTAAGAAACAGTATGAACCGAATAGTCCAACTCTTATTCTAAAGTTTTCAATAAAATAATTCATCTTTTCAATGTCCATGTTTATCATGCAGGATATGGGAATTAGGCTATTTGCGGGATGCAGACTTATTAGTTGTTGTTGTTAAATTTCCTGGACTCTTAATTATGTTGATGAAATCTTTATTAAATTGTTATTATTTATAAATTCCTCAACTATGATGTGGTGTAGTTTTTTTGGCTCTGATATATGTTTAGGCTTCATAATCAATTTTATAAATTTTCACTTTTTATAAGGAAACTTATATAATATATTAATCATTATCAATTAATTTTGAAAGTGTTATTGCAAACTTTGCTTTGTTTATTCTGGAAATCAGAGGGAAGAATGGTAATTTGTTTAACTACAGACTGTTTCAATTTAGTTTATTTCTGATTCAATACATGCCTTTTGTACAATTTTCAAACCAAAGATTTGTGCCAGAGATTTTTAGACAAGACCTGTGCATATAAGGAAAAGGTGTGATACATAACTCATCGCATTTAAGTCAAAACAGATGACACACTGACTTTATTGGCAACCCTTATAAACACAGTACCGTAGTATTACAATATCAAGCACTAAAAAAACGAATGTTTTGCACCAGGTGTTTTAAATACAGTCACCAATGGATGAAATTTTATGTCTACTACACTAAGTTGTAGTAAATTTGTTAGGCTACACTGTTAATGACAAGGAAAAGCTAAAAACACCTTTTCAAGGTTATATGTGCTCTTCCAATTTGGCATGAATGTCTTTTTCCATTATACTTATTATGGATTACGACATAATAGCTATCATATTTTCTAATCTTATAACCGAATCATTCAACGATTTTACTAATATTTTCTGGGTTTGGCATCTCAATTAATCTATAAGCACCATCAGATATGTACTTCTAAAAATGGATTGGGATCGGTTTTACATAATGATCGACAACCCAGAAGAAGTCCAGCCGTAGAGATTTGAACGTTTTGTACAAGTCTGTTTGGAGCTTGATACTGAACAAGCGCATTTTGTATTCTCCACCACAATGTTGTTGAGACGCCAAACTGTCCAGCATCATCTCCAGGTTTTGAAAATGAATTCGACATATCACTTCCCCTCCCATTTTGCCTACTTAGTTTACAAAGTTATGCACAGTCTATTTCCGTGGTATCATACTGTGAAAGATTTGGGTTCATTGACTACAATTCCAACAACGAGAAATATAGTGCCTGAACTGAAAAACTTGATTCGAGAATTTAACGGTGAAGATAAATATGATATATTGCTAGTATTCAAGCTTTTTACTAAGTCAAAGAACAATAAATCGTTGCCACAGTCAGCTTGGTTTCCGAATCAACAGTAATTATGGATTTCTCTATACGACAAGATTCTATCACAGTTACAAAATGAAGTCAACATATTTGAAATGAATATTACAGGTCACCATATTTTCCAAACTAACTGTGATTACTGTTCCATGCAGTGCATGTGCATGCATACCATATCATCCTGCATGCTTTAAATTTTCTCTATATTTTAGTTGAGTGGAATTTATTTTTACATTGCAACTGCATTCCCTAAACGTTTTAGTAATTCATGCAAACACAATGCTGTATAAGATTCTCTGAATCGGAAGTTAAGCAAGGTCTTTTGTAAGTTTGGCATTGAAGTTTTTCGCAACTTTAATATTATGACTCAGCAGCACATCAAGATCTCCACGATAGCATTACCCCATGCATTACAGTTTGGGAATGGAAACTTTTCTAAGTTAGAGTGTGCATTCTCAAGCATTACAACGCATAAAATCATGTGAATCGTCAAGTCCCTTGGCATAGAACCAAGAGAATATCACAATTGTGTAGTAATTATTAAGAAACACATTCACACAAGCTTTATACTTATGGTGTATGTAACAAAATTAATTTAATGAAGATTTATGCTCTTAACTATAAAATAGCACAGTTTTTCGTATACAACAATATTAGCAATTTTTCTACAAAATATAAATTTCAACATTCTCCCCCAAACATCATGCAGATCCCCTATATATGTCCAGAAGACAGGCAGGATCTTATTTCAGCGGGTAAATGATAACTGCAACACCAATTTTATGTTAGGATGCTAAAGTTGTTGCAGCAACTACAAAGTGCAACTACTAAGCTCATGATTCATTCAGTCCTTCATTTACTAAGTTGAGAGTTTGCACGATTAAGGATTGGAAAGGATTTCTCCCCCGCGTGCGAAGCAGCGGGCAAGGATTCCTAGTACCATTGATTATTGAAATTTAGAAAAAAAACTCATTCTTTTATTAACTTTCTAATCAAAAACTTTTCGATAAAAATGTTAAAAATGATTAAGAAAAAAAGGTTAAATAATATTTTGATCCGACTTTTTTTCTATTTTACATATTACAGGTTGATACTACCACCAAAAAATATGGGCATATAACTTTTTATCAGTACGGAGATGGACATGGAATCCCTCAGCATTGGACTAAGGACCACTTAAAATCATTATTGGTTGAGCCCTTTACTGTTAATGAATGAAGGAAATAAGTGTCTGGCTGATGCATGAGTAATTGAGTATAATAAGTACGCTAAATAAACCCTATCTTAATCGAATTGGATGTCATATTATATGACATCTTCTTCTTATTTGGATAGGCCACAGCAGTTGCCCTGTTGTCATGTTGAATAAAGATCAACTGCACCGGCGTAGCCATAGACCGGAAGCCCTGGGCTCAAGGCTATTATTCTAATTTTGTTTTCATTTCACCTATACATGATATCTGCATTTTTCTTCCCAGCTAGAATTAGCGAATTTATAAACATTGAAATAATCCTAAGAAACCCTGAACTAGGTTGCTAATATTTTCCAAACCACCGAGTAAAATAACCAAACAATCGCCAAATTATTTGAATACAACAACTAAAGGAAAGTTTGCATGTTAACAACATCATATCAGATCTAAGGTATCTGAGATAAAAATGTTACTAAAATTCATATTACATCTTTAAAAGGGTATCCCACACCTAGAAGGAGCTCGTCCGATCATCCTATTCAACTCTCTACCTTCTTCGAATTTTCCTCGTCAATACAGGATGATTATCCTTTTGTTCTCAAGGTTGCTATAACATATATATCCTGACGCCCTTATTCCGATCAAGGCAGAGCTTATACCATGGCATCATATTGCACACCAAACACTGCTCGCTCGAACAATTTCGGATTTTAGGCTAAATATAGTATTGGTCGCATCCTCCCTCTCTTTTCAAAGTTGACTCATCTAGGCTGAGTTTTTTTTTCAATATATTTTGAGCCTAGAGTGCAAATTCTAGATCTCTCACTCGATCTCTTCAAACCATAATTTTTACAAATTACCGTTCTCTTTGCTCAAGATCCTCTCCAACTGATTAAGCTTTCCAATAATATGAGATGTATCTTATTTATGTTAATTTAGGTAATCTTAGTTTGATAGAACTAATAATTATGAAAGGATATCTATTCCAGATATAGTAAAGAATAATAATTATTATATATAGGTTTTGAAATAAATTGGGATTAAAATATTTATGGTGCATATAAATATAGTTATTTGTAGGGATTTTATGTATTGCAAAAGTTATAGAGTTGTTTAAAAAATACACAAGAGAAATTTTTTGAGAACAAGTTAAGATGTTTGTGTTGAAGAGTATTGAATGGCCGGGGGAGTGACTACATTCTTGTAATACATTCTTTTTTTTTTTTTGTCAGGCATTCTTGTAATACATTCATATGTACTAAAATTATGGGTTTACGGTTTACCCTCCCTGACGGATTTCCGCATTAATTCTTTGTATTCTTTACGTTCATGCATGTTATTATATTTGATTAATGTCAATCTATATTAGATGTGATCCTAACAAATATCAAGAGCTAGAGTTTGAGGAGTATATTTGGTGTTAAAGAGGAGGCAATCACGAAGTAGAGACTATTTACGCGTTGTTATTTGGTCTATACTATGGATTTATCAATGGCTTGTTGTAAGCTCTAAGATCGTCAGGGTTGATGCACTTAAGTATTTATTAATGGATGTGACAAAACAAAAGTATTTTTTAATGGCTTGTTGTAGGCTCTAAGATCGTTAGGGTTGATGCACTTAAGAATCTGTTAATTCAACCAGGATTTGATGATGCCTCCGAAAAACGAAATCAAAGGACATGAGTAATCCAAATAGAGAAAAAAAATCTAAAAGAAAATGGTGAATCCAATCAGGGTGGCACTTAAACATGATGTGAGATTTAACATATCGAAGCAGTCGATACTGAAAGAGATAGGGGACAAGTTAACTTAATTTGAAGAGGGAGTTGCACTCTTTCAAAAAGAAGAACAAGATATTCTCCATGATCACATTAGTTTTTTTTTATAAGCTGGTATATCATCTCACTAATGTTGACGAGCAAAACAATGCTTGCTTTATCTTCTATAATATAATCAGCGAAAGATCAGCTTAGAGCCCGTGAATTGTAAAGAGTAATCACCCAGCCACACATCTTATGTTGGTAGCATAAGTCAATATCAGACCCAAGAGCATGATCTCATAATGCTCAGTATTCCATTCAATGTTGTTAGATTACTTGATTCTATCTCTTCTTCCTGCCCATAAATCATTTAACATATAATATTGACAGAACGTCGATCAATGTTTATGTTCAAAGTTATTAAGGCCCAGTATATTCAAAGTTGGAAAACGATGATTGCATGGAAGGCAACTAAAACCTTGGGTAAGGGGAACTTTTTTTTTCGCCATCATATATAACGTAAGGGGAACTTTTTTTTCTTTTTTTTTTATCAAGGTCTACATATGAATTGTATCGAATACAATAGTAGCCAGAAGGGAATTCTTTCATTTAAGAAAGTTTATTTTCTAACTGAAGGTCATGCAAGATGGCCCCAGAAGCTTAGAAAATAAGACTTAATGATTGAAAAGATAAACCCCTCTTCTATTCTTCCAGAGAATCCTGAAAAAGAAACAAAACAAAACAAACATAAATCAATACAAGAAAATCATATATGTTTATATATATATATATATATATATATATATATATATATATATAAACTTAATTAATGTAAAAATAAATCCAATAAAGCCATAAAAGAAAAAAATGAATATAATAAAATAGAGGAAGTAAAATAATGAAAATAAATAAAAAATAAAAATAAATCTAACCGAAGGGGATTTCTTTGGTTAGATAAATAAAACTTAATTATTTAATCGAGTATTAAAATATTAGACATTAAGACATAATCATATATATATATATATATAATATACCATTAAAATGGTAACACAAGCCATCAAAATGGCACACAATCAGGAAATTAAAAGCCATTAAAGGCACAATAATCATATATATATAATATACCATCAAAATGGTAACACAAGCCATAAAAATGGCACATAATCAGGAAATTAAAAGCCATTAAAGGCACAATAATGTCATCAATAATGACGCCCAATAAATGGTACTAAATATTCATAATGAATATATATCCTGCAAGAAATTTGAAAGATCGCATTACCCATAAAATCAGCCCATGAGATATAAAACATCTAAAAAACAGTAAATCAGCAAAATTTATATCCTAAACATACAAATTAGAATCCTACCAATTTAAAACCAATTGATATTTAAAACAATACAAAACAATAAACTATTTGTATATTCAACTAAAAACAATTTTAAAAACTAAAAATTAAAATGAAGAAGATCAAACACACGCTAAAAACATTCACTAATCAAAAATTACCAAGAACACAAAGAACACATAGTGGAAAATTAAAACAAAACCCCGTTCTCGACTAATTTTGTGGCCGACCACAACAAATCCGGCCAAGATAAAACAAGTTAAAAAAATATAGACCACTAAACTCAACAAAATTCATAACCTAATCCGAACAAATTTCAACGAAATCATAAAAGAATCCGATCACCTAAAAAATCTTATACTACCGGAAGAGAAGAGAAATAAACATGCACTAATATAGATCTACCATCATAATAAAATACAAAAACCATCAAAACAAACAAAAACACACAACAAACATTGAAAAAAGACGTACCTTCTAAATAGACGGAGAAATTGATTACAAATAAAGTAAAGGAATGATGTTACCGATTTTAAAATAAAATCCATAAATCATCATCGGATCGGAATTCTGACGAAGGCAGAGATCGGAGCCTGAAGACAAAACTCAACGGTCGTTTATTCTCGAACATAGAATATTGAGCGCAGGGTCCCGGGCATAATTAGTGAACTTTTGTTTACAAGCAAATTAGTGAAAATAAGTTTAGTATTTATAGACCAAATAGTAAAGAGTGTATATATATCACCCCATCTTGGCGTTGGTTAATTAGTTTCACGGGGGCGGCAACATGAAAATATGAAATACTGAATTGCATCATCATAGCCACCTTCCTTAATTAGCTAACTCGGCTTTCCACAAGCTCAAATGTGTACTTGCGTTAGCAAGCTCCAAGATATGCTTCACTTTCTTTTGATTGTCTGTCCACCACTTTGATTGTTTAACATACAATTATAATGGGTAAATATTAATAAATTTTAATATTATTCAGAAAAATATTATGATATATGAATTATTTGTCTACATATATATCAGTAATGTCTCTATATATGTATCAATCAATTAAAGAAATTAACGCCATGTATAGCAGCAGTTAGGCCAAAAAAATTGTAAGCTGACAATTATGTACGTTTATCCTCAATAATCTGCATACAACTCGTATCGTCAATTCTTGACATCAGCCTATCTGGGACTTCAGCTGGCAGGACGCAGGACGTGCATGCACGTTTATTTAGTTAAACATGTCAAAAATGATAAAACTAAAAAAAGAATGATTTTCCATTAGACGAGTACTACTATGCGCATGCGGTGCACATTTGTAGGAAATTTTAAATGCCATTTTAATGAAGTCTTGGTCTAAAGTAACCAAAAATCCAATCACTTAAACTCAAACAACACAAAGTATAATTTTTACAACTTATCAGAGAAAATCAAGATATTTTATACATATATAAATGATCAGAAATGGTATATGTTTGGTGTAACAGTACAGTGAGTCAGTGATGCACCCCACCAGTTTCACTCAATTTTCTAATAATATTATTTATCATCTATGTGATTACCGACTTTGTATAACAATATAATTCTTTTAGAGTACAATTCGTATGTAATTAAGGTAATCAATTTATAATCAAAATTTATTTAATCATATTCTCTTTTAAATCTCTTATCTTTATAATTTACACATATAGTCCATATATATTTGAATCATATATTTAGTGTTTAGTAGTAACTAATTTGGCTCACATTAATAGTATATATACTTGAAAATGGACATATATATAATTATGGATATCTTATAGTAAAAAATGTTATCACAGTAATATTTTTTCTGGAATATAGGTTTAGTCCAAATACATGAACTAAACTGGCATGAATCATGATAAAAAAATGTTGACTAGTAATTATATTGTTCATAATACAAAAAATTGTTAATCTACATATTAGCATATTGATTTTACTGCCTTTCTAATGTGTGCTCAAGGGCACACAATAAGCACCAACTCTCATGTAAATGGCTTCTTTTGATTGGTGGAATTGGTGTGAATGCGGGGGCCATCAACATTATCCATCCACCAATCAAAAACTAGTATTTATGACTATTGTGTGCCCATAGGCACACCATAGAAAATTGGTTGATTTTAAAGGAAGTGGTGCATATGATTTGTGAACATTTTTTTCAGTTATTTTGAGTCTTTGACTCAAACTATAACAAGGCATCTTCGGTAGTCAAAATTTTTGGGAGGAAATCAAATGTATCGGGAATAGTAAGTGATTTTGGTAGAAAATTGTACTCCCTCCATCTCATTTTAAGTGTCTTGTTTTGACTTTCAAGGGTCAAATTGACTAATTTTTGACTAAGCATAAAGAAAAAATTTGTTATTATTTTAAAAAACTAAAAATTACATTTTAAAGTATATTGTATGTACTTCATAATGACATATTTTTTTTTTACTTTTAAAAATTATATTATATGTATAAATTTCAGTCAAAATTTGGTCAATTTGACCATTCAAAAGTCAAACAGGCACTTAAAATGAGATTTAAAATGAGATGGAGGGAGTATGTTACCTATGATTTTCATGAAAATTCAAACTTTGAAAACATGACAAAAATGACTGAAAACGGCCGTCAAAATTGAATGGTCAGATTTATTCCGTCAAAAATAACTACGTTTGCCCGGAGATAGCTAAAATCCATTAAGCTATGACTAACCGTTGTTCTGGTCAAAAATAACTAAAATTGACCGAATCCGGTAAAAATAACTAAAATTGACCGGCCCTGGATGGGAAATCTGTCGAGGAGGTTAAGAGGCACTTCGACCTCCTTGTGAAGGACATCATGAAAATAGAGGCTGACCAGGTACCAATACCCAATTACAGAACAACTGGAAGCAATGCAAGAGGTTATGGAAATGAACAGAGGTATCGTTTTGGCCATATCTCATGCACAGCACCTTAAAATTCAGATAAAATCTTAATAATGGCCAATTAGAGGCTGATAACTTTGTTCACAATTACGTGCACATATAATAGCTGCTGTCACTTGCTTACTAGTTGCTGTCATTTGCTTGATTGCTCCATATAGCTGAGAAGAACATAAGTCCTCATATCTATAATTATGCAGAGAAAGTAGGACATTTTTTTCTATATATATTTGGCCAGTCAGAGATCCTGCTCCAAGTATAGCTTTAAAAAGTTTCTGTTTTAATAAAGCACGGCGGTTATATAATTCGTAATTTATTTTTTATAATTTAAATTATAACATCATTTTATTAGTATTTTAATATTAATGATTGAGTTTTAATTAAATTATATTAACCAATGGATTATATTTTCTCACGAAAATTTAGTTTTTACAATTTATTATCTATTTAAAAATATTTTTTGTTATTAATATGGGATAATTTATTATTCAATTAATTTTAAATCATATTTTTCATATTTCGTATATCTTCATATGTTTGAAAAAAAGATATTTGTCGTGTAACAGATTAGAGTTAGAAAAAATTATATAATTATTCGTGTTTGTATTAAAAAAATGCACAATTATATATTTATAATTTTATTTTATCATCATTATAATTTTTTAATGAAATAATAAAGCAAGCCGAAGGCTCAAACGTTATATGCCTGTGGTGTTTTGGATGGGTTTAAAACTTGTATTTATTATGAGATAAATTTTTAGTGTTATAGTTTATTTAAAACTTGTACTTATAAGATATAGATTTTTAGTCTTAAAATTGTTTAAGGCCTGTACCTAGATAGATTTCTAGTGTGATTGTTTTTATTTTTAGCAAGATAATAATATAAGGACTAAATAAATATGTCCAAACCAAAAAACATGAACAAAATTCAGCACTACAAATTATAGCCATGTTCGCTTATTATACTATACTATAGATAGTATAGATTTCCATTATACTCCATATATATTCCTATAAGAGGCACATGATGACATCTAATCCTACTACTTCAGATAACATGCATATGATCCTTAATGCCATCCTTGTCGCACATACACTCATGAACATCGCTATAATGACATTGTAACGTGGGGAAAGTAAAACCGCATTGTTGATTGTTGGTGTTTAATGTTAATCTCACTATGTTTCTCCACTATTTGCCAGACTTTTCAAGAACCTACTATGTTTCTCTACTATTTGCCAGACTTTTCAAGAACCTAAGGCTACAGTGAAGCAATGATGGCATTACTATCTGTGTATAAACTGGCTGGATAGTGCTCAAGAAGCTACCAAAATATTTAATGTCTCTAATCAGAATCATACTTCCTCCATTTCCCAAAAAATAAGAGCAAATGTCTTTGTTGTTTACTAAGCAAGGAGCTTTTTTTAAGAGGGTTTGTCTAGTGTGCTAAGCGCAGAATTTTAATTGGTGTGGTTGTTGTATTTGCAGGGGGTCCATCATTATTAAGATATGAGAGCCAATCAAAATCTTCCAAACTTGTAAAATTCCGTGCTTAGCATGTACCCATGGGCACACACTAGAAAAACCGTTTTTAATAAGCAGAGAAGTATAATCTACTGTATGTAACAAAAACTGTACCTGTAAGAACATTTATATCCTGTTGTAATGTGGTCCTATCTTAATGCAATTTTGTAGCTTGGATATATAATGTCAGATTTGTAGTATCCCTCTTTCTCTACCAAAGCGATGTCTAGGTACATGCACTTGTGGACGGTTTGATTAATTTTAAAAGAAGTTACGTACATATTAAAAGTAAAGAATAAGATTGTAAGTGACAAGTGATAAATTTACAAGTCATCAGAGTGTTGGGATAATTTGACCTACAAATAATTTAAATTGGGATAATTTCAATTAAAATGTTTGATAATTTAAAAGTCATAGTGATGTTCTATGGACCGTTTGGCTAAGTTTAAAAGAAGTTGTACTTGGTCTAGAAGTTAGGATTTTTGATAAAAGTTATGTTTATGTATATCTCACATTCTTTGAGACTCATCAATGGCTAGTGAAGATTATTCTGTCACTAATCACTTAAGAAGCTATCAATAGCTAGTCAGGAAGTTATAAACGGCTAGTCAAATGCCTTATCAACGGTTGATTTGAAGTTTGTAAGTTGATAACACAATGAATAAGAACAATGTCATATCGTCATATCGTTTGATAAAAAAATGTAGTCTATCTAGCAGCCAAGCATAGTTGTTTGACTTGGTTTTATGTTGAATGAACTCGAAATATGGCATTTCTTGTTTTGAAAATTTGGATTATTTAGGAATGCAATCAGTCACAAAGCAAATATTTCCAGAGATGAAAAAGCTAATAAATTGAAGAACTCTAAGCATGTCATTTCTTGTTTCTAAACTGTTGGCAAACCTGTCAATAAAGATGGTTTATTTTAATGTACTTTTATAATATTTACTTTTTTGTACCTTTACGTCATTTGTTTCCTTTATTGTGTCCTTTTACCATTGATTATTGAAATTTAGAAAAAAAAAACTCTTTCTTTTATTAACTTTTTAATCAAAAAATTTTTGATAAAAATGTTTAAGAAAAAAAGGTTAAATAATATTTTGATCCGACATACTAATCAGTCATGGTAAATCATAAACATGCTAGTATCATCATATCACTATATTTAACATAACAGAACCATATATGATCAATATAGCATGTTATAATCAACATATCTCAAAACCATATCAAGGCAGATTCATAAAACATGCATACATGCATCGAATACTGTAAACACGTAACCAAATCAGCCCCTTATAGACGTAGCTCTGATACCACTGTTGGTTTCGGGGAAACAAACGCAGCGGATAATCGACGTAAAATCAAAATTTTCCGAAACCCTAACCCGATGATCCATCTATAAAGTATGGCTGATCATGGAGATACGAAATAATACCTTGTTGAAGCTTTACGTTATCGAAAGATGGAGGTCCGGAACAAGCAATCACCACACAGCCCTCGGTCTAAGGATCGCGTCTCTAAGCAGTCCACACGAACGTCTGATCGCCAAAGATCACCGGAGCCGGTACTAGCCGAATGCAGCCCCTCTCTCTCTCTCTAGCCTCTCTCTTGATGTAGAGCTGCTAGGGTTTTCATAAAATGAATTTTATCACACTTAACCCTAAAAAAATACATCATTATGTATTTATAGGGAAGAGAGATAGATGGGCCAAACCCTAATCGGATTTGGGCTTCTCCAAACCTAATCCGATTTTGGTTTTAATATTTAACTCGAAATTCTAATTACTTAATTAAGACCGGCTCAATTAAACAATTTATTTCGAACTTAATCATTTAATTTAAATTCAGAATTTAAATTAAAACTCCTTTAAACGTTCTAAGTGTGTGACCCTTTAGGTTATTATTACGTTGGCAATAATTTTAATATCCAATAATAAAATTATAAACAATGAGCGGCATCTAGTAATACATCATTGCTACCTAAGTAATAATAATAATTGGTGATTCAATTAAACCTTTTGTGAATAATGTACAATGTAATATAATCCCTTTAACCTTATATTATAGATCAGACTCAAGGCATGTATTGTGTCATCCTCTTCATCGTCTAATCCGAATTTCCTTGATCAATGAGTAGACTATTAAACAAATCAATATTTGAGCACGGCCATGCATTTTATAGTCTCACTCAATCAAGAGGCCAATAATATCACTCCTAAAATAGGAGGGTTAAATCCTTTCTAGATCATTCATATTTCTCATACGATTCATAATATACCCAATGTATATTTCATCATCACCCGGTCAAAGGTAGCTTTTAGTGCAACCAAAGTATATTAATTCTCATATAGAAATATAATGATATCAAGTCAGAGGATCATTACATCATTATCACAGTGAGAATTTCTAATGACACTTATTAACATGTAAAATCTCACGGTGGGTCATTCCAGTGCCATGTGTCGATACATGCACTTATGTTCTTGACTTTAGCATCACTATACCTATGATCAATGAGATGTGATCATCAGTCAACAAACATACTAGTCTTAATGCATCATTATTGTCCCTTAACAATAATACTCGACTAGGGACATTTAGGAATATTGATATTATTCTCATAATCTCATTTCTAAGTCACGTACTTAGAGATATAGAATTACATATAATATTCCAAGGACATTTATTATGCTTTCAATTTATTACGCAGTAAATAAAGACATAATAAATATTTATTCAATAATCAATAAAACATAATCCATAAATGTCTACGATAAAACACAATAGTATTGTCTCTAGGACACCAATACTAACAATCTCCCACTTGTACTAGAGCCAATCTCTGATGTATCTAATACCCATGGAACTAGTATGACCTTCGTGCTTCTGCTGCGACAAAGCCTTGGTGTGTGGATCTGCAATGTTATCATCTGTATGCACTTTACATATATGTATATCCCCTCGAGTATTAATCTCTCGGAGCAGGTGGTATCGTCTGAGTATATGCTTAGTGCGGGAATGAGATCGGGGTTCCTTAGCCTGTGAAATGGCTCCATTATTGTCACAGTTCAAATCTATCGGATCTGATACTGAAGGAACCATATCAAGTCCTGTAAGAAATTTCCTGATCCAAACAGCTTCCTTGGCTGCTTCACAAGCAGCTATATACTCAGCCTCCATTGTAGAATCGGCAACCGTCTCTTGCTTTGAATTTTTCCAACTAACAGCACCTCCATTTAGACAAAATACAAAGCCAGACTGAGAGATCGAATCATCTTTGTCTGTTTGGAAACTAGCATCTGTGTAACCTTTTACAACTAGTTTCTCTTCTCCTCCATATACCAAGAATTGATCTTTAGTCCTCTTTAGGTACTTAAGAATATTCTTGACTGCCGTCCAGTGACCTTCACCTGGATTAGACTGGTATCTACTCGTCATGCTCAAGGCATACGAGACATCAGGATGAGTACATATCATTGCATACATTATGGAACCAATTGCCGAAGCATATGGAACTTTGCTCATACGGTCCTTATCATCCAATGATTTCGGACTGTTTTCTTTCGAGATCAATATCCCGTGAGACATTGGGACATATCCCCTTTTTGCCTCTTGCATCCCAAATCGATGCAATACCTTATCAATGTATGTACTCTGACTTAGGCCGATTATTCTTCTTGGTCTATCTCTATAGATCCTGATCCCTAATATATAGGTCGCATCGCCCAAGTCTTTCATCGAGAAATTTTTGCTCAACCAAGTCTTAACAGCCTGTAAAGAAGGTATGTCATTCCCCATTAGTAATATGTCATCCACATATAGCACTAGGAATGCCACATGGCTCCCACTCACTTTCTTGTAAACACAAGGCTCATCTTCATTTTGAATGAAGCCAAACTCTTTGACTGTTTCATCAAAACGCATATTCCATCTCCTTGAGGCTTGCTTCAATCCGTATATAGATCGTCGCAACTTACAAACCATTTTGGGAAATCTCGGATCGACAAAACCTTCAGGTTGTGTCATATACACATCCTCTTCTAGGCTTCCATTCAAGAAGGCGGTTTTGACATCCATCTGCCAGATTTCGTAGTCATAGTAAGCAGCTATTGCAAGCAAAGTCCTGATGGATTTGACCATAGCAACTGGTGAGAAGGTTTCATCATAGTCAATACCATGAATCTGTCTGAAACCTTTTGCAACTAGTCGTGCCTTATAGGTCTGAACATTTCCATCCATGTCGGTTTTCTTTTTGAAAACCCATTTACACTCAATAGGTTTAACTCCCTCGGGTAAATCAACCAAAGTCCATACTTGGTTTTCATACATGGAATCCATCTCAGATTTCATGGCATCAAGCCATCTCTTGGAATCTGGAGTGTTCTTAGCATCTTTGTAGGTTAGAGGCTCATCATTATCCATAAGCATCACATCACCAGTTTGAGTCAAGAGAAAACCATAATATCTCTCTGGCTCATGGCGAACCCTACTAGATCTACGAACAACCTGTGTTTCTGGAACAGGATTACTCTCGAACTTCATCGAGATCTATTATCCTCCCACTGTTTTTCTTAGAAAGCATCTCTCTTTCAAGGAACACAGCGGTTCGAGCAACAAACACTTTGTTCTCAGAAGGATTATAGAATGAATAACCTCTTGTTTCAATTGGGTATCCCACAAAATTATATTTATCAGACTTAGGTCCTAGCTTGTCAGAATTTTGACGTTTCACAAACGCCTCACATCCCCAAATTTTCATAAATGACATGCTATGACGTTTCTCAGTCCATATCTCATATGGAGTGTTCTGGACCGTTTTAGTAGGAACTCGATTAAGTGTATAGGCAGCCATCTCTAGGGCATAGCCCCAAAAACTAATTGGAAGATCTGCATGACTCATCATTGATCGCACCATGTCCAACAAGGTACGATTCCTCCTCTCGGAAACTCCATTCCATTGTGGTGTTCCAGGAGGAGTAAGTTGTGATACAATACCACACTCTTTTAAGAAATTCTTAAATTCTTGGCTTAAATATTCACCTCCACGATCTGATCGTAAAGTCTTAATACTTTTGGTAGTTTGCTTTTCTACTTCAGCTTTGTACTCTTTGAACTTTTCAAAAGAATCGGATTTATTCTTCATAAGATACACATATCCATATCTACTGAAATCATCAGTAAATGTTATGAAGTAGTAAAAGCCACCTCTTGCCGTAGTACGCATTGGACCACATACATCACTACGTATTAGTTCCAATCTCTCAGTGGCCCTTTCACCTTGTCCAGTGAAAGGTGCTTTAGTCATTTTTCCAATGAGACATGGTTCGCATGCTTCGTATGATTCAAAATTAAACTTATCCAAGTATCCATCCTTATGTAACTTGGAAATGCGCTTCTCATTTATATGGCCTAAACGACAGTGCTAGAGGTATGTTTTATTTGAGTCATCAGTTTTAAGACGTTTATTATTCACATTATAGATGGGAGTATCCAAATCAAGAACATATAAACCGTTAAATAAACGTGCAACCCCATAGGTAACATTATTCAAAGAAAAGGAACAACTATTGTTCTGAATTGAAAAGGCAAAACCTTTCTTGTCCAAACAAGAAACTGAAATAATGTTTCTGCAAATTGCAGGCACGTAAAAACAATTCTCAAGTTCTAAAATAAGCCCAGTGGGCAACGATAAATGATAAGTCCCTACGGCTATAGCATCAACTTTTGCTCCATTGCCAACTCGTAGGTCGACTTCTCCCTTTGCCAATGTCCTACTTCCCTGTAGTTCCTGCACATTAATACAAATGTGAGAACCACATCCAGTATCTAATACCCAAGATGTTGAAGTAGACAAATTGACTTCTATAACATAAATACCTGAATTAGAAGCGGCAGCAGCCTTCTTCTTCTTCAGATCCTCCAAATAAGCATGACAGTTCCTCTTCCAATGACCTGGTTTCTTGCAATAGTGACAATCACCATCCTTCTGAACACCACCTTTCGGTTTCAAGGCCTTAGTCGGACCAGGTTTCGGATTGGCATTAGAATTAGATCCCATCTTCTTCTTGCCTTTCCACTTACCCTTTCCTTTGGCCTTCCCCTTATTCACCATCAATATGGGAGTAGGGGACACCTTCTGAATGTTGGTTTCAGCAGTTTTCAACATTGCCAACAATTCAGCGGGGTTCTTGTTTATCTCATTCATATTGTAATTCATTACAAACTGAGAATAGTTATTGTTTAGAGATTGCAAGATCAGATCAATTTGGTGCTCCGGACCAATCGGGGTACCTAATTTTTCAAGATAATCAATATACCCTATCATCTTCAGAACATGCGGTCCTACCGGATCACGTTCACCCTGCTTACAAGCATTTAAAGATTTGAAAGTATCAAACCTCTCCTGACGAGCCTGTCCCTCAAACATACGCTTAAGGTGCTCAATCATATCATAAGAATCCATATTCTCATGTTGTTTCTGAAGTTTAGCACTCATGGTCGCTAACATGAGACATTGAACATCCGTGTCATCATCGATATGCTTTTGATAAGCAGTATGCTGAGCACGGGTTGATCCTCCAGCGAGAGGTGTAGGGCGAGGAATATCAATGACATAGAGCTTGCGCTCTTGTTTGAGGACAATCCTCAAATTCCTTAGCCAGTCAAGGAAGTTAGTTCCTGTCAGCTTGTCCTTCTCAAGGACTGATCGTACAGAGAAGTTGTTTGAATTATTTGCCATTGGATATCTACAATATTTCAAATGCATAAGATAAATTAGTCTACAGATGTTTATTAAATTATGTTCAAGTGATTATAAATATATATTCAAAATATATATCTCCCACTATTTTATTCAAATCAATAGCCCTAACTATTAATTCGGAAAGCATTTCTGCAAATCTTTCTAGTGAGCCAAGATCCATATTTCATCCATGTTTTAAGTTAGCGTGGGCTAATACTCTCAAAACATGACTATTTAGGTAGACAACATTTGTCAATTATATCAAATATAACTCTTGGATAGTTTGGTGGAGCAACCATTTGCACATATTTATGTAATAAATCTCACCAAACTCCATGCCTCTAAACCCACAATCCTATTGTGGTGGTTTAGTTAAGTTGACCCAATAATTCAATAACTAAGTATATTTACTTATCATGTCTTCCCATGATTGATTAAAGCATTTTGCTTTGGCAAACCTACTTCTTTCTGTTACATATTTGATGATGTCACAGGTATCTAACTTGTTTAGTGTGCAGAAGCAAATATCAGAGTTTAGCTGAAATCAGAGTTTAACGACTGACAGCTGGATCAGAGTTTATCGATGATCAGAGTTTGCAGGCGGCTGATTTTCAGGAGCAGATCTGACTAAATAAGAAAGATAAAGATCAAAGGAGATTGTGCAAATCAGGACAGCAGAAGGATAGCTACTGATTAGATTATTTTAGGAAGCAGATAATTATAAATCAATCAGTAGATATCATGTAACTGTGTATATAAACACAGATTAGGGTTTACTCTATAAGAGTTAGAACATCGAGAATATTATTCTTGTAACCCAGCAGCTCTTAGTGATAAGTTATAAATCACTAAGAGAGTTTTTGTAACCTACTGAGTTTTGTGAATAAGAGTTTACTTTGTTGAATCTCTTGTTTGAATATTTTGTTATTGATTGTGTTCACTATATTAATTAATATAGTGAGTTAATTCGGCCTAACAAGTGGTATCAGAGCCAGCTCTGTTGATATACCTACAGTGAGATCTTATTCACACAATCATGTTTGAGAAATCACAAAGTTCAAACAGTAGATATGAGTCACTTAGGGTTCCGGTCCTCAGGGCATCTGAATATCCTATCTGGAAGGTTAGAATGGCTATGTTTCTGGAATCTACAGATCCAGAGTACCTGGACAGGATTTATGATGGTCCACACATGCCAACAAAGCTCTCTGTTGCAGTTGGAGATAAACCCCAGAAGATGATTCCCAAAGAAAAGAAAGACTATACTCCTGAGGACATCTCATCAATCAGTAAGGATGCAAAAGTAAAACACTTATTGCACAGTGCTCTTGACAATGCTATGTCAAATAGGGTGATTGGATGCAAAACTGCAAAAGAAATATGGGATGCTTTGGAAGTCAGATGTCAAGGAACCAAAGCCATCAAAAAGAACAGAAGGACCATACTTACTCAAGAGTATGAACACTTTGATTCAAAAACTGGTGAATCATTGACTGATCTTTATGACAGGTTTGTCAAGCTGCTGAATGACTTATCTCTAGTGGATAAAGAATATGATCTGGAAGACTCAAATCTCAAATTTCTACTTGCTCTTCCTGAAAAGTGGGATTTGAAAGTAACCACTATAAGAGATAATCATGATCTTGAAGAGATGTCTCTGGATGATATCTTTGGGAGATTAAAAACTTATGAACTTGAGATGGAGCAAAGGAGTAAACGACATGGTGGGAAACCCAAACTAGTTGCTCTAAAAGTTCAAGGAGAAACAGCTGTGAAAAGTAAGGGAAAAGCACATGTCAAAAAGTCTGATACTGAGTCATCAAACTCTGATGATGACTCAGACACTGATATACCTTCAGACTCTGATGACAGTGATACTGAGATGATGCAGCTGGCAGCACTGATGGTGAAAAGCTTCAAGAAGATGGCTTACAAGAACTTCAACAAAGGGAAGAAGTTCTCAAGGAAGGACAGAAACTCTGATAAGAAGGTCTTCAAAAGAAATGAAGGCAGAGAAGAAAAATCTGGAAAAGCTGATATGTCTAAATACACCTGCTTCAATTGTGGTGAGAAAGGTCATTTTGCAACTGAGTGTAAGAAAGCCAAGAAAGAAAAGGAACAAGCCTTTATCACAAAGAAGGGAAGCTGGGCAGACTCATCAGAATCAGAGGAAGAAGTCAACTATGCCTTGATGGCAAATATGGACAACAGCACTGAGGCTGTTGAAACTAAGGTACCCCATTCCACTCTTGCTTTTGACACTGAAGATATAACTGAGTTAAGACTATTTCTCAAAAATATGCATGTTAGTTATAGAGATCAGACTTTAGAAAATGAGAGACTAATATCTAAAATCCTAGAAGTTAAGAAAAGGAATGATTATCTTGAGAAAGAACTAGTTCAGATGCTAGAAGTTCAGAAGGAAAGAGATGACTCTGTTTTTGTTAAAAATGAACTCCTAAAGAAAAATGCTTCTCTTGAATCAGAACTTGTTAAGGAAAGAGAGATAATCAGAACTTGGACTAACTCAGGAAAAACTACTCAGAATATCTTAGAAAGTGGAAACTGGAAGAAAGGTTTAGGATACTCTGATAAAAATGAAGCTGAGTCACATAAACAAGAAACCATTAAAAATGAGAGACCTAAAGTAGTTCCAGTGAGATTTATTGCAGAATCAAAGGCTCAGGACAAATCAAATACTGATAAACCTAAGCAGGTCAATATTGGTTTAATGACTCAGAAACAGCTTAAGCATAAGCTCAAGGAGGTTAAGAAAGAAAACAGGATTAAGGAACCTAGGAAAAATAGAAATTGGAAGGTAGGAATAAACAAGAGTAACAATTATATGCCTATTCCTAATGCTCCCAGGAAAACTTGTCATAATTGTGGTAATCCTAATCATCTTGCTTCTTTTTGCAGGAAGAATAAGGACATAAATGCTATATCTTCCAAATCAGAAGTTAAGACTAGGAATACTAGATTTAGACCAGAATATCCTTGTTTTCATTGTGGTAGTTTATGGCATTCCATTTACACTTGTAAGGAATACCATAGTTTATACTATGATTATTATGAATTGAAACCTTCTTTAAAGAAAAAGATTGATTCTCCTGGTTTAAACTCTGTTAAAAAGTCTGTTAGCACAAACTCTGATTTAAACTCTGATAAATCTTCCGCTGCTAGTGTTAACAAAATAAATAAGAACAAAGGATCCAAGCAAGTCTGGGTCCTTAAAACTAATCATTAGTTGTATATATGATTGCAGGGCAACAGGAAAAACATCCTAGTTCTGGACAGTGGATGCTCAGGACACATGACAGGAAATAAAGCCCTGCTATCAGACTTTGTGGAGAAGGCTGGCCCAAATGTTTCTTATGGAGATTGCAACATAGGGAAAACTTTGGGATATGGCAATATCAATCTTGGAAATGTCATCATTCAATCTGTAGCTCTGGTCTCAGGACTGAAGCACAATCTGCTCAGCATAAGTCAAATCTGTGACAGAGGGTATCATGTTGATTTCTTTGAAGAACACTGTGAAGTGGTTAGCAAAAGCACTGGGAAAGTTGTTCTGAAAGGATATAGACATGGGAACATCTATGAAGCCAAGCTCTCTTTAAACTCTGAAAGCTCTGCAATCTGTCTACTTGGCAGAGCTAGTATTGAAGAAAGCTGGAACTGGCACAAGAAACTATCTCACCTGAACTTCAACAATATAAATGAGTTAGTGAAGAAAATTCTTGTGAGAGGACTTCCCAAATCAGTTTTTACTCCAGATGGACTCTGTGACTCCTGTCAGAAGGCAAAACAGAGGAAATCCTCATTCACAAGTAAAACTGAATCCTCAATTCTTGAGCCATATCATCTGCTCCATGTTGATCTTTTTGGACCAGTAAATATAATGTCCATTGCAAAGAAAAGATATACTCTGGTCATTGTTGATGAATTTACCAGATATACTTGGGTCTATTTTCTACACAGCAAGGATGAGACATCATCTCTTTTAATTGAGCATGTCAGACAACTGGACAAAATTGCCAAAGATGTAGTCAAGATCATCAGAAGTGATAATGGCACTGAGTTCAAGAATTCTAAGATGGAAGAGTTCTATAAAGCAAATGGAATTAAGCAGGAATTTTCAGCACCTGGAACACCTCAGCAAAATGGTGTTGTGGAACGAAAGAACAGAACTCTGATTGAAGCTGCTAGAACCATGTTGGAGGAAGCAAAATTGCCAACTTACTTCTGGGCTGAAGCTGTGCAAACTGCTTGTTTCACACAGAATGCAACTCTGATAAATAAGCATGGGAAAACTCCATTTGAGATGGTGAAAGGCAGAAAACCAAATCTCAATTACTTCCACATATTTGGGTGTAAATGCTTTGTTCTGAAAAATCATCCTGAATAGTTGACCAAATTTGATTTAAAAGCTGATGAAGGAATCTTTGTTGGCTATCCTCTGTCAACAAAAGCTTTCAGAGTTTACAATCTGAGAACAAGGGTAATCATGGAATCCATTCATGTATCCTTTGATGATAAGAAAATTACTGGAATGGAAGATTTTGCTGACCATGAGCAACTGAGATTTGAAGATGAAGATGCATTCTCTGACTCCATAAACTCTGACTCTAAGATCATATCAGAGTATGTCACTCCAACTCACCAACCTCAAGCACATGTTGAGGGGGAGCACTCTCACAATGAAAATCTGGATGAAAATGTTGAAGACTCAGCAGAAAACACAAACTCTGATACTTACTCCTCAAACTCTGATCATTCTACAACAGAGAATCATGAGAACACATCTTCAGGGGGAGCATCAGAAACTCAGAATACTCATGGAGATAGCATGAATAATGGGGGAGAGGCATCAGAAACTCAGAATCAGAATCAGAATGACACTGGAAACAGCATGGATTATGGGGGAGGATCTAGTTCCAGAAGTCAACTGCCACATGAAAGGAAATGGATAAAGTCTCACACACCAGATCTGATAATTGGAGATCCAGATGCTGGAGTACAAACCAGAACTGCAACAGCAAATGAATGCTTATTTCACTCAATTTTATCTCAGACAGAACCAAAGAAAGTGGAAGAGGCTCTTAAGGATGCTGATTGGGTAACAGCAATGCAGGAGGAGTTAAATGAATTTGAGAGAAATAAAGTTTGGACACTAGTACCAAGACCAAAGAATAGATCAATAGTTGGTACCAAATGGGTGTTCAGAAACAAGACAGACAGTGATGGAATAATCACCAGAAATAAAGCCAGACTGGTAGCCAAGGGATATTCTCAACAAGAAGGAATTGACTATGATGAGACCTTTGCCCCAGTTGCCAGATTAGAAGCAATCAGAATTTTTTTGGCCTATGCAGCACACAAGAAATTCAAGGTTTTTCAAATGGATGTGAAAAGTGCCTTTCTAAATGGAGAGCTGGAGGAAGAAGTATATGTTGAACAACCTCCAGGTTTTGTAGACTCAAAATTTCCAGATCATGTCTACAGACTGGATAAGGCACTGTATGGACTAAAGCAAGCACCAAGAGCATGGTATGAAACTCTGGCTCAATTCCTCTTGGACAGTGGTTTCAACAGAGGTACAATAGACAAAACTCTGTTTTATCTCAACCATGGTAATGAACTGCTTTTAGTTCAAGTTTATGTAGATGATATCATTTTTGGATCTACTAATCCTAAACTCTGTGAGAGATTCTCAAAGCTTATGCAGTCTAGATATCAGATGAGCATGATGGGAGAGATGAGCTATTTTCTGGGACTGCAAGTTAAGCAGACTGATGAGGGAATTTTCATTAATCAGTCTAAATACACCAGAAATCTGCTAACAAAATTTGGTATGCAGGATAGTTCAGCTGCCACTACTCCCATGGCCACAGCCACCAAGTTAGATAAAGATACTAGAACACCAGTAGAAATTACTAACTACAGAGGTATGATAGGCTCACTTCTATATCTGACTGCTAGTAGACCAGGTATCATGTTTGCTACCTGTCTCTGTGCAAGATTTCAAGCAGATCCAAGAGAACCACATCTGATAGCAGTCAAAAGGATTTTCAAATATCTCAAGGGAACAGTTGAGATGGGACTCTGGTATCCCAGAGAATCAGACTTTACACTGATTGGTTACTCTGATGCAGATTTTGCAGGATGCAAAATAGACAGAAAGAGCACAAGTGGAAGTTGTCAATTTCTTGGAGGAAGACTGGTGTCTTGGTTCAGCAAGAAACAAAAATCAATTTCCACATCTACTGCAGAGGCAGAGTATATTGCTGCAGGAAGCTGCTGTGCTCAGATTTTATGGATGAAAAATCAATTGTTGGACTATGGTTTATCTCTTACTCAAATCCCTATTTACTGTGATAACCAAAGTGCTATTGCCATGACAGGAAATCCAATACACATTCCATGACCAAGCATATCAGCATAAGATATCATTTCATCAGAGAACATGTGATGGAAGGGACAGTAGAACTTCACTTTGTTCCAACAGATCAGCAGTTGGCAGATATCTTCACCAAACCATTGGCTGAAGCAACATTCACCAGACTTGTAAACGAATTAGGGATGATCTCTGGTCCTCTCTAAACTCTGTTACATTCCTTCATAAGATATCTGTTATTAATCTCTTTTATAAACTTGATCTACAACTGCATCTGTTATTCTCTGATCTAAACTCTGATGATTATGCACTGATATAACAAACTCTGATATTTATACTCTGACCGACAAACTCTGATGACATGAAATTTTTACTGATAAATGACTTTCTTGTGAAGAATATGTTGCAAATACTTGAATTAGATCATGAAAAACTCTCGAGTCTGATTTTTGAGACATTACATATGTGGAAATCTATGTTACACAAAACATGATTTAAATTTGTTACTTAGACTGCCTTACTTCTTAAATATTAGATAAGTACTCAGTGAAGAACTTGCTTTATTCCCCTTATGAGCTAAGAGTGATTAGGTCTCAGATATGGATCACAAATTTGTTTCTTCTCAGAAAAGAAAAGAAAAGAAAAGAAAAGAAAAGAAAAGAAAAAGAAAAAGAAAGAAAAATTATCTCAGGTACTCCTTTGAGATCTTAGAAATTCTGTGAGCGGAAAGATCCAAGTGCACTGCTGGTATTAAGCAGAGGCATCAGAAAAATCGTATTTTTCTTGGAGACCTTTCGCAATCTCTGATTACTGGAGAAATACACTGAGAAAATAAAAATCTGATGAAGGTTATGCCTCACTTACCATGAGAAGTTTCCTTTCAAAAGATAAATGATATAGAAAAGAGAAGAAAACTTAAACTCTGATCCATATTGTGAGAAACTCGGCTTATGAGATGGTTAAAACATCTTCTGTACATCTGACTCTTTCTAATATTATTTAAGAAATTTGTCAATCTCTGTTACAATTAGAGGAATCATGTCAACACACACCTTTCACTCCGCATCTGTGATTAACAAATTTTAAGACATTGAGTGATTTTTGATTGAATTCAAATAATAGTTTGCAAACTCTGAGGAAAAATTGTTATTCAGACTTTCACTGTTTATGTCTCATCAGTACAAAATTTTATGAACAATCTCTGTTTTGTCTCATAATCTGCCATTTATTTAAACTCTGGCCAATGGTCAAACATCTGATTCAAGTCGGAGTTTAAAATAAATGATTTTTGGTCACGAGAATATTAGATTTAATTGTCAAACGGTACAAAATCCATTTGAATTCCGAAGTGGAGAAAAACACGGTGAATAATTGTGTTTTCTCGGTAATTGTTGCACAGTAATTCAGATTCACACGCCTGTCATCATTATCTCTCCACTACAATTTTTTTCCGTTAAACAACTGCCACGTGTCCCACTACCACCTCGAGTCGGTAAATCGTGCACACACAGATATATATCAGATTTAAAAAGTTTTTTTACTTTTTATCACACGATTTTTACTCTCTCTCTCTCAAACTCTCTTCTCATTTTCTCACCAGCATTTTATCAAACACCTCATCTGCACTATCTCAAACTCTCATTTTCTTTCAGAAATCATGTCGACCACTGCATTTGAGTTCAATGGGGCGAAATTTGTGACCAACAACTATGCTGCCATACTAGATAATGATGAAGCCCCTAAGGAGTTTCATCTCATTCAGGACTTCTTGGCTCACAGTGAGCTTATGTACGCTTTGACTCAACCAGAGTCAATCTCTCCTACTCAGGTTCTCACCTTCTGGAGGACAGCCAATTACGATGATGGGGGTGACCATGGCTCTCCATCTTTGACTTGTGACTATGAGGGTCAGGAGTACGTTGTCTCACCAGCGACTATCAGGAAGGCTCTTCATCTTCCTGAACAGAAGAAGTTTGATTCTTCAGTCCCTACTCAAACTTTGAGGGACATGATGATTTTCCTTGGGTACACAGCAAGTACTGACAAGATGGGTGAGCTCAAACGTCCAAACCTCTGTAAGGAATGGAGCTTTTTCTATGACTGCATCACAAGGGCATTTGGGAACAAGTGCAGTAATTTTGATGCCATTCCAATATTCAGTCAACAGATCGGGTACTCTCTAATTCATAACCTTAAACTTGATCTTGCTACATCCATACTGCGTTTTATTGGAGATAGAAGAAAAGAGAATATGAACATTGTGTATTATGCTAGATTCTGTCAGCTTATATTCTCTTATTGTTTTCCTGATGTGCCTATTCCTGAGACTGGAAATGAACTGCCCTTTAAGATCACTAAACGTGCCTTTACTGATCTAATTAAGAAAGATAGCAAGAAATCAAATGTATCTGTATTTGCTATTCCTGTAACAGTACAGGATAAGTTAAGGGTTGCTATGCCAGATAAATATATATGCAGCATTATTCTCTGATGAGAACATACCACAGCCTCCACCATCTACTGCTCAACAAGAAACTGTCTCAACCTCTGGTCCTTCCCAAAAAGGGCCAGTTGTAAAATCTCACCATATCCTATCCTCTAGTCCTTCCCAAAAAGGGCCAGTTGAAACAACTTCACCTACAAGGGTTCTCAGATCTTCAAAGTCTCCAACCAAACCTTCTCCTCCTCCCAGAAAAAGAAGATTCCTGCAGAAGATATCAGACTCTGACTCTGATGAAGCACCTCCACCTCCTCCACCAGCAAAGAAACAGAGAAAGAAAATCAAGCCAACCACCATCACTGACCTGACTGTTGAGCCACCTCAGTCAGAGGATCCCACACAAGCCTTGATCCCATTCTCTGATCAACCCTCAGGTGCAGAGCCAGTTATGATTGAACCCCTTTCTGCAATTCCACTTGACACAATGGCAGCTGACACACAAATGTCAGAATCATTCTTTGAGCACAATGATCAACCAACAGTGACAAAATCTGATGAAGGGTTGAAGTTGAATCAGGAATCTATGATTCAACATGAAGATATAATTGCAACTGATACTAAAGTGTCAGAAAAATCTTCTGATGTCCCAGGTCAATCAGAAGATGCACAGATAGAGATGGTCTTGCAGATGATTCAAGACTCTCTGCTTCAACCTGAAGAAATTGATGCAGCTCCTGCTCAGGAGATTACTACAGCTGCAAATTCTGATGCAGCTACTGAAGCTCTGGCATCACATACACTGAGTATTTTTGCTGATGAAAATGAAGATGATGATGCAACAGAAGTTACATCTCTTCCTGTACAGATCTCTGATCTTCACCTGTTTATCTCTGATCAAGTCAGAGATTCTATACAAGTCAAGGATGATTCTCCAATTACAGCACTATCACCAGTCAGAGAATCCCCTCCTATCATAGCTCCTACAGTTCCAAGCCCTCCACTTCCATCCTCTGAGCCTGCCAGAAGAAGAGTCTGCAACTTAACTTATTGTCAAAGGATGTGCAGAGCTACACCTCCTTCTATTGAAGACAGACTTACTTCCATTGAGGCCACTCAAACTTCAATGCAGCATACTCTGGCTGATTTGAGCACTTCTGTGGCTCAGCTGGTTCAAGTTCTCACCTCTGCTGATGTCAAAAAGGGGGAGAAAATATCCAAAGACAAATGCAAACTTGATCAGCAAATGAAAAAGAAAAGGCCAGATGGTGATGAAGAAGGAAAAGGGGAGATGGATGACAAACAGCCAAAGCTGCTGCAAATCAAAAAAAAAGAAAGGAGTAATAAGGAAGCATCAAAATCTGATAGACCCAGAGAGTCTCAAAAACACAAGTCTATGGAACTGACTGTTATGTCTCAAGCTCAGAGCATAAGTAAAGCAGTCAGAGATTCAAATGTTATATCTAAAGAAATAGCTCTTGTGAACTCTGAGGTTGAAAAGAAGAAAGAGGATCTGATTCCTGGAGCTGATAAGTTGATTGAAGCTGGAGACCCTGAGTCTCAGAAGTTCTGTCAAACTCTGAAGTTCAGAGGCAGAGAAACCACTCTTTTCTACAAATCTCCTTCCTTGCAAGCAATTGATGAAGCTATGGCAAGGAAAATATTTGAAAAGGAAAATCCAGGAGTAGATATAGAAGCCATCAGACTTGAGGAAGAAAGACTGGCTACTGAGAAGAAGAAGATCAGCAAGACAAAGTCTGATGAGCAAAAATAGATTACTGATCCCTCACAAAAACAGAAGATTCCAAAGCAAAAGGGAATAGTAATTAGTGAGGTGAACTACACTGACATCAACAGACCAAGAACCAGGTCTCAAACTCAATCTGAGTCTGATTCAATAGACAAAGGGAAGAAACCTGTTGATGGAATTCCTTCAGTTCCTCCTGTGATAAAGAAATCAGTGATCAAGATAGCATCAGAAAATCCTTCTCAGAGGATGATCAAGCTAAGCAAGAATGTGAACATAATTGCTGATGTAACTGATCAAGTAGAAGAAAAGGAAGCTGGTTTAACCAGAAGAAGAAAGGGTGATGATAGATTAATCTCTGACATGACTTTAACCTCTGACAATGCTCAAGTTAAAGCTTCAGTAACAGAAGATAAGATTGAAGATGCTAAAGCCTCCTGGCTGAAGATAAACTCTGAAAAGACTGAAGATCAGAAGAAAAAGAGTCTCTTTGGAAGCCTTGGTACAAGTCTGTACAAGGAAAGTCCAATGCTCACCAGAATCAGGACTCATGGAACCAGAGGAAAGGAAGCTTATGACACAACTGGTCTAGGTCACAGGAAGGAGAAAATTCAAACAGATTCAGCAACCATTTTCAGAGATCCTTATCCTCTGACTGAGAAAGTGGGAGATGCTGTTACTCAGAAGGACCTAGATAAAGTTGAGTCAGTACAGATCCTCATGGATACTCATGATGGTACAGGGGATAAAGAGAAGATTGCTCTATTTCTGGAATCTGGTAGAGTCTACAGAATCTCAGAAGCTGATTTGTTGCTGAAATCTCTGAGAGAGCTGGAACATTTTCACTATATGCTGGAGATCAAGAATGAAGCTACTCAGAGATGGTCTGATCTGATGAAAAGGACTATAAATGAAAAGAGAAGATTTTATGGAGTAAAGTCTGATGAGGAATACATTCCAAAGATAGTTCAAGATGATGGTTCTGAAATTTGTATGGAAAAGAATAGCTTTGTAATGGAGACTATTGCAAACACCAGAATCTTGGGTTACAACAATGATGCAGACAGACCAAGGGTGATTCAGCTTGGAGAAGCAATGCAGAGAAGCAAGGTAAATGCCTTGAGAGCAGCTATCTATCAGACTGGGGATGAAACTGAAGAACTCAGAAATGTCAAATCCCAGATGATCCAGACCTTAAAGCTGAAAGAAGAAAATCTGATCAACCAGTTTATCAGAGAAAGCTATGGATATAGGTTGATTTGATAGATAGTTCTGCTGGTTCTGTAAGTTGTAATTAATTTTGTAAATTAATTATTTTATGCATTTGTCCTTGATAGTTTTTGACATCATCAGTACATATATATATAACTTGTTCATTCTGTCTAATGCACAAGTTGGGGGAGATTGTTACATATTTGATGATGTCACAGGTATCTAACTTGTTTAGTGTGCGGAAGCAAATATCAGAGTTTAGCTGAAATCAGAGTTTAACGACTGACAGCTGGATCAGAGTTTATCGATGATCAGAGTTTGCAGGCGGCTGATTTTCAGGAGCAGATCTGACTAAATAAGGAAGATAAAGATCAAGGGAGATTGTGCAAATCAGGACAGCAGAAGGATAGCTACTGATTAGATTATTTTAGGAAGCAGATAATTATAAATCAATCAGTAGATATCATGTAACTGTGTATATAAACACAGATTAGGGTTTACTCTATAAAAGTTAGAACATCGAGAATATCATTCTTGTAACCCAGCAGCTCTTAGTGATAAGTTATAAATCACTAAGAGAGTTTTTGTAACCTACTAAGTTTTGTGAATAAGAGTTTACTTTGTTGAATCTCTTGTTTGAATATTTTGTTATTGATTGTATTCACTATATTAATTAATATAGTGAGTTAATTCGGCCTAACACTTTCAATCTAGATCTTGACGAGTATTAATCATTGGAAGACATCTGATTAACTTAATATTTTAATTAGGGATTTTATTAAAACGACCATGATCCTGTCATAAAGAGATCCTCAATTTTTCCTTGAATTAAATATTTCAAATCAATACTCTTTGATTGGTTGAAAACCCGACCTGAGGTGTTGGCACAACGGCTATACTTAAAA